>NC_090444.1:1744432929-1744749083 GCF_031143425.1 Pleurodeles waltl
GAGACCCATGCTATGTACATGTTGGCCGTGATATATCAGATGCAGTATCATCATGTCTGAATGGCTTTCATTACTTTAGTCAGCTTACACATTGTTTTTGTCTTTGAAATTGTTGGTCAGTGCACAGATTCTGAGCACATTTCTTCCTTCCATGCCTTACAGGTGGACCGGCACCCTACACTGTGGGAGAGGTGGCTACATTTGAGGACCCCAACCACTCCAGTAAGTGTTGATATGTCTGTTATGTGTTGTGTTTGCTGGTGATGTGTGATCGACTCCTCTGTGTTGCACACATAGCAAGGTGTGATGCGCTGGCCAATCATTTGTCTTGTTCCATGAGTGGGATTTCAGTTTCTCAAAATTTTTGAGTTGGCCAATGCTTATCCTATTGTATTATCTAGGGATTGTAGGTCATTCCTGTAGGCCCCACAATGAGAACTGGGGTGAGTCATGTGGATAACACTTGTATCAACAAGAGTCACACTGGAATTCATCTCAGATTTAGTCCGACTGTCAGACCGACATTCTCCCAGATTGGTACTGCAAATCGCTTTCCAACAGACTTCTGCTTCCCTATTCACCAAAGTACTTAATAAACTGTAGGTAGAACTTCCTAGCAGCATGTACTTCCACATGTAGTGCTACAAGTATGTGGAACTAGAGTGCAATGGCCTAGGTTTGCATGCTAAGCATGATCATGGGTGTTCTTGCAACTCTGTGTCTGTTGTAAGTCATGCCTTACTCGAAGTATATGATGTGGACCAAGGTCTGCATTTCCTGACATGTGTGGTGCTATGATTGGTCAAGGGTTTGCAGACTCCTAATTGTTGATAGACCTTACCTGTGGTGTGTGTGTAGAGCCAAACACGTGTAGAGCTTTCTATACACTCCTGGTTGTCCATGTTGTTTGGAATTGTTTGTTGTTTCTCCACCCCCCCTCAAACACAGGCATGGGTTTGTGGATAGGGTGCCTAGAACTGATGCCACCAATATGTTACACATACATGTGAATAAGTGAATGTTTGGTCTGAATCTAGTATACACACTCAGGTATGGCACAAGAGTACTATACTAGCAAGTCCAATTACAACTTGCAGACCATGTGGCTTTAGTTTTTCATTCCGTACACTGACATCTGTAGCCCAGGCATTGGCGGAGGATGTGCAGCATGCTTGTTAGCTGACAACTGGCAGAACTCAGATGGCAAGGTAATGCCAGTTGTTACCCATCTTGTAGGTTTTGGATGTGCTATGTGTGATATGACCTATGTAGGCTGACCTGCCATGTACTTCCTCAGGGACATTCAATGATCTGTATGGTGATATGAGCTGTTACAAGTACAGTAGATGTATTGTCTGATTTACTTCTTGTACCACTTCAGACAATGCAGTTCCTAATGTAAATTGTTTGCCTTTGTCTTCACAGCTGCAAACATGACACCCATCCAGGTCCGTGAGTTCCAGCGGTGGGCCATGAGATACCTACATATCCTGCTGGTACATTCGGGGTTCAGGAGGATGGCCCGTAGATACCACAATGAACGGGCCTCTGGAGCATGGAGGGCTTTCCCACAGGGTGGCCCTACTTTGCCCACCACAGCCACCACCAGCACAACCACCAGTTCCACCCAGGTGGCACCACCCACAGCTGGGTCTGTTGTCCCAATGTCTCCAGTTGTTCCAGGCCCCAGCAGTGCAACACCTTCAGGGCAGCCCACAGGCATTGGCTCTACACGCCCACAAACCTCCTCCGCCGGCACCCAGACTGCCCCAGCTGCTACAGTTGACCCTGCAGCTTTCCAGGCAATGGAACGTAAGATGGACTGTGTGCTGAGGAAAATTAGTAATCTGAGCCGGGATGTTCGCCATATGAGCAGGCGTGTGCGGTCCATCAAGTGGACCCTCCGGAGGGCCAACCTCTAGACTTTGATGTATGGACATGATTCCCTCCCCTCCCTCCTCTTTCCTTGTTCTCATACTTAGTGGGCTTAGGGTGCTTAGTGTTAGGTTAGTATAGGCTGTTAGTTTAGTTAGTGTTAGTGGGGGGGGGGTCCAAAATCTTTCTATTTTTTCTTATTAAGTGTGTTGGCTATGCTGGGGTTCTTGTGTGTTTAAAAAAAAGAAATATATATATATATATATATAAAAAATACAAAAAAATATATATATTTGTTTAGGATAGTATAGTATGTGTTTAGGTTAGTAGCTGTTGTACTCCATGTGTCCTGCCTCATAAGGGGGGTGGGGGGCTGATGTTTAGAACATTTTGTTACATGTGATAAATAAGTTTAGGTTAGGTTAGTTAGGGACAGTTGAGGGTAATGAGTAGTCAGGTAGAATAGGGTAGGTAAAACTTTTCCCTCAGTTTCCTCTTCTGTGATTACCATTTAATAAATATATAGTGAACCCTTTACAGTATGTGTTAAATGCTTGTTGATCATGGCCTTGGCATTAGTGTACATGAATTTTGTACTATTACATTTGTGTTCTATGCTACTATCAAATCCCAAATGAGCTGTAAGATTGGCAGCTACCCCAGAGCTACCTTGCAAAGATTCCACCATACGTTGCAACCACCAATCACAGTTAAAATGGATCCCAACGTGTTTTTGTCGATAGATATGTTTTCTAAGTCACAGTGCTTCCATACTTGGTATTGGGGGAACTGTTTTAGGTCTGACTGCAATGTGATGTTCAAGGACACCCTTATAAGATGAGTTGTCGAAAGCACTCTTGTAGCATCGTCTTCATGACTCACATAGATCATTTGTGACACTGTTCAGCATGATTACCTATTTGGATGTAAACTCAGACACCTTCATTCATGCAGTTTTTGGAGTGTTTGCTTAGATTTGTGTGCACTGTTATATCAATCAATCAAGGATTCAATCAATCAAGGATTTATAGAGCGCACTACTCACCCGTTAGGGTCTCAAGGCGCTAGGGGGGGGGAGCTACTGGTCGTAGAGCCATGTCTTGAGGCGTTTCTGAATGTCAAGAGGTCTTGGGTCTGGCGAAGGTGGAGCGGTAGGGAGTTCCAGGTCTTGGCGGCTAGGTGAGAGAAGGATCTTCCCCCGGCGGTGGTGCGGCTGATGCGGGGGATGGAGGCGAGGGCGAGGCTGGCGGAGCGAAGATTGCGGGTGGGGATGTGGAAGGTGAGTCTGTCGTTGAGCTAGGCTGGGCCTGTGTTGTAGAGGGCCTTGTGTGCGTGGATGAGGAGTTTGAAGGTGATCCTCTTTGACACTGGTAGCCAGTGAAGGTCTCTGAGGTGGGGGGAAATGTGGTCACGGCGTGGGATGTCCAGAATGAGGCGGGCAGATGCGTTCTGGATTCTTTGCAGTTTTGTTAGGAGTTTGGTTGTTATTCCTGCATATAGGGTGTTTCCGTAGTCCAATCGGCTGCTGACCAGGGCGTGGGTGACAGTTTTCCTGGTTTCGACAGGAATCCACTTGAAGATTTTGCGGAGCATGCGGAGAGTGTTGTAGCAGGAAGAGGAGATGGCATTGACCTGCTGAGTCATGCTGAGTGTGGAGTCCAAGATGAAGCCTAGGTTGTGTGCGTGGGTGGTGGGTGAGGGCGCTGTTCCTAGGGAGGTGGGCCACCAGGAGTATTCCAAGTTGAGGGGTTGGTGCCAAAGATGAGGATTTCTGTCTTGTCTGTGTTTAACTTGAGGTGACTTGATTCCATCCAGCTGGCGATGGTGTGAAGTCCATTGTGGAGGTTGTTCTTTGCAGTTGTAGGGTCTTTCGTGAGGGAGAGGATGAGCTGAGTGTCGTCTGCGTAGGAAACTATGTTGATGTGGTTGGTTTGTGCGATGTGGGCGAGGGGGGCCATGTAAACGTTGAAGAGCGTGGGGCTAAGCGAAGATCCTTGGGGAACTCCACAGATGATTCTGGAAGCTTCTGACAGGAACGGTGGGAGGTGGACTCTCTGGGTTCTGCCTGAGAGAAATGACGAGAGCCAGTTGAGTGCCTTGTCGCGGATTTCAGCGTTGTGTAGGTGTGTGCGGAGAGTGTGATGACATACTGTGTCGATAGCTGCGGAGAGGTCCAGGAGGATGAGTGCTGCTGTTTCTCCTTCGTCGAGCATGGTCCTAATGTCATCTGTGGCAGCAATGAGTGCAGTCTCAGTGCTGTGGTTTCTGCGAAATCCGGATTGGGAGGTGTCGAGTACCTTGCTGTCTTCCAGGAACCGGGATAGTTGGCTGTTTACAATTTTTTTGATTACCTTGGCTGGGAAGGGGAGGAGGGAGATCGGCCGGTAGTTCTTGGGGTCGTCTGGGTCTGCCTTTGGTTTCTTTAGCAGGGCGTTGATTTGTGCGTGCTTCCATCTTTCTGGGAAGGTGGCTGACTCGAAGGAGCTGTTGATGGTTTTGCTTTATTGAAGATATGGTGTGGGCAGGGGTCCGATGGTGATCCGGAGTGGATGGAGGCCATGGTGGTGGCGGTGTCCTCTATGTTGACAGGGGTCCAGGTGTGGATGAGGTGGGTGTTGCTTGGAGCGTTGGGTTCTTGGGTGTTTGTAGTCAGCTGGTGGGTCTGGGGTTTGAAGCTATTGTGGATTTCTTCTATCTTTCGACGGAAGTGGGTTGCCAGTGAGTTGCAGAACTCCTGTGATGGCAGGGGTTCATTGGAACAGGTCCTGGGGGTGGAGAGCTCATTGACGATGCCGAAGAGCTTATATGTGTTAGTATTATATGTGTTAGTATTGCATGGTGACCACATTTTGCGGCCACTATTTGATGACTTAGACATCCCTTGAGGAAGCATTATTCTGTCCAACACAGCATGATGGTGTATGGTTTCTCACTTCATCAGATATTACCCTCAGGAAGGGCAGAGTATGATGCAATCCTGGCCACTGTGTAAAGTTATCTGACTACATAATTTCAGGACAGTTGTATTGACAAGCTACATTATTTGACAGTAGGCACATTTCAGTTATCTACTGCACAGTTGATGTGTTACATTACTCAGAAACAGATTTGTTTGTGTAAGTGCTATTTATTGAAAAGTAGTGCTATATGTACATTGTCCATGATTGTGAGTCCATTATAGTGACATCGTCCATTGTGATCCTACTCAAGGGGTAAAGGAAAATGCTTTTGACATTCTGGGGTGATGTTTAAGACAGTGCAGAGGGACAGGATTTGCCAATAAGTAAGAGAGAGACAAGCACTGGGCAGGCTGACAAGATACACACTGGTTAGCAGAACAGTCATTGAGTACAGTTATTGTAAGACTGGCATGTTACAAAACCCAGGACCTTGGTAATAGTTGGCCATGTGGCAGGGACTAGTGCTTCCGGGTACTTTTCCGTGTGAATGTGATCTGTTCCATGTCTTCTTCTTCTGATGTGTGTGTTGCCTCTTCTGTCCTTGGTGATGGTGGTTGTGAAGGGGCAACACACACCTCAGTGTTAGAAGACGTGGAGTCAGACATCCCGGTCACTGCTACCTGTGAAGGTCTTAAGGGCAGTACTGCAGCAAGGAGGATCTGCTGATTCTTAAGAATAGCAGCCACATCACAATTGTAGGCAGCCAGGTTGGCCCTGAGGGGGTCATGATTGCATTCGTGCATGCAGTGGAAGGTTTGGGGTGCGAGGTGTTGTGGCAACTCCCTTACTGCAGTGGTGAATTCCTTGAGAGTTTCTTGTAGTCCTTGCAGGATGGATGTTAGGGCTTGCATGGCTGCTGCCTGATCTGCAGATGACATGATGCACGAACGCACCCGCTCTAGGCTGGCTGCCATAGTTTGCATACCCACTGGCACCTCATTGGCCAGCTCCCGCTGTACCCCAACTACAGTTCTCTCAAAGCTGGTGCCAGTGTCGTCTGGGTCCTCAGCTGTATTGGAGCTGGCAGGTCTTACAATTGGGGTGGTGGGTGGATCCTCTGCGATGGCTGCTTGTTCTGTGCTCCTCCTTGTGACTGCAGGTGGGGTCTGGAGTGTTCCAAGGACATCTTGGATGGTCTGCTGGGGAACGTTTGTCAGCTCGTCATCCATGTCATCAGGGTATTTCGTGTTCATTGCTCCAATCCTTCAGATGGGCATTCTCCAAACCCAATGGCACACCTGCATGTCACATGTATTGTGGTAAGTTATTAGACTTGTCGGCATCATCTCCTCTAGGTGTTGGTTTAGGCCAAATAGTGATTTGCCACCTTCTTGTCCTACTCAACCCTCCGTCTGCATCCATTCTCATGGTGAGACCTTTCACTGGCTGTGGGTGCTCTGATGGCACTAGCAGCACACTTAGCAATGTGGACCTGCCCCAGTCTCTGATCTTTCACATCCACTTATATGTAGTTGACATGTAGCGTACCCTGTGCATAGCACTGTTATGGCACGATATGGATGTTGGCATTGGTTATGTGTACAGCTGATGTTAGGGAATATGTGGTACATTGGATTGCCCTGATAGTTGTAGCAGTGTCCTATTTCCTTCTCTGACTATGCAGGTGTATGTCAGTGACCAGTTACATGTGTCCTCCCCCTCAATGCTGTTGTCTAAGCAGTATGCCATTGGGATGTTACATTGTGACCCAAGCACAGGATGCACCCTGACATATGCAGCATGGATGTGACCTTAGTGCTGTGTAGCTCCTAATGTTGATGACATTGGCTGATGTTTGCGACAACTATGGGCATTGACATTTGACAGGATTGGAGCCTTTGTCTTGTTTCAGGGGATTATTGAAGTTGTCATCCTCAACCCTCTAACTTAGGTGTGTATGATCCATGGGTAAGTTACTGCCATTGGCTACTTGAGCTGCACACAGAGCGGAGGTGGTAGTGGCAACTCGTGTCACTGTTACATTCCAGTTGTCGGTATGGCTAGAGCTTGTTAATTGGGCTCTAGTTAATGTAGGGGGTATAGTGGCTGACGTGTGCCATGATGTCAGTTTGACGTTGTGCCCTTCCCTCCTGGTGTGGCTTTACCTTTGCTCCATCGTTGGCATTACAGCATGCCCCCATGGGACTGTTGTTGGTGTAATGTTATGGTGTGCCCCAGCTTCTCTCTGTGCAGGCCATGACCCCATGCCATACCCCTTTACCCATGCCACTCAATGTATATGATGACTTCCATGCATTTTGTGGTCCGTATCCCCCCTGCTTACAGTTAACATTAGTGCATTATAATTCCCCATGCGACTTACCCTGCATGTGCGTTTCCTCCTGGTAGTCTGCGCTGTCCTGTCCTTGAATCCCTGTGACGATCTCCTCAGGGATGACGGCTGCGACCATCTCCTCCATGTGGTCCAGGGCCTCCTGGTGTGCTGGACTCCCACCTCCAGTTTGCAGTGCTGCCTTCCTGTTCCTGGCCATCTTTTCCTTGGTCCTGCGCTTGCAGTCATGCCAGCGTTTCTTGCACTTGATGACTGTTCTGCGTACTTCTGCCACACTGTTAATCTAGTCAACAATTTGTTGCCGTATTGCATCTCTCCTACTGATTGGCAACTTTGAGGTGACAAACAGTTGGTGCTGGTGTTCCGTCACCTCTTTAACCAGAATTTCCTGTTCCTCTGCACTGAAGCAACACTTTCTTTTCTTCTTAAAAGTGTCCTGGTTCTTGTGTGGGTCCTCCTGGCTGGTTCCTGGTCTGTTGCCATCTTCCTGGGGTCTGTACAGGCATCTTGGATCCATTTTGGCTCTCCTCTGCTGAAATGTCTGTGTTCGCGGGGAATTTTGACGCTATTGCGTCAAAAAACACTGCATATCCGTGTGCCGCATTAACGTCGTTTTGCTTTACGACTCGACGCTGCGGTGTGCGTAAAAAAAAATGACTTACACCTGTGGTTTGCACTGCCGTGCGTCAAAGTATAAATTTGACGCCCGCACGGCGCACCAAAATGGCGTTATCCGGCTGGAATATTTTTGACGCAAAACTGCGCCGGCGCAGTTTTGCGTCAAAAAGTATAAATATGGGCCCAGGCACTTAGGCACTGAAAATCTGGAAACTGGTGAGAAATATAAATATTTGGAAGTCATGTTTACTAGATCCCTTGCATGGGAATCACTTAGGGAAACAATGATGAGTAAAGCCCTGGTGGATTTCAGAGGCCTGCAAAGGATGAGTGCACTCTATGAATGATAGTCTCTGACTTCATTGTTAAGTTCCTATACAAGAAGATGTCTCCTGTTGCTGGTTATCCTCTAACTGCCCTACAGTCATCATACTGATAGATTTGCACGGACACTGTTAGAAGGGGTAGTTGGTCTTCCCCAGTGTGCAGTAGTGAAAGCTTTCCATGTTCAGCTTGTGCTTGACCTAATATGCATATTCTACTATTTAGGATTTTAAAAGTAGTCTAAATACAATTGGTGTGCTTGCTTGAAGGAGGTTGATGAATTGCGGTCAGTCATTTGATGTCAATCGGTGACAATGGCGTGTTATGTCACTTATGCTACTACCACAGTTTGTTATGACTAGAAATTCATGGAGCAAGTGAGAAATTGGCACACGATGAATTCTTAGATAATAGAGAAGAATAAACACTCTCTCTGCAAAACTGTAACTTCCAAACACTAAAGTGATTGCTTGACTTAGAACCCCTTTGCCGCAGAAGCTGATACCCACATACCCCTGTGCTCAACAGCTCCAGCAAAGGCTTAAGAATATAAGAAAATCTGAACATGAAAATGCAAAGACCAGAGCAGTACTTGGGAAACTTTCTGACTTGTGAGTGTCAAAATAGGATGAAATGAGGTGCTAAAATGTCCAAAGAAATGATCAAGTGTTGAAAGTGGTATTTATAGTTCAAGAGTATAGGACTGCAAAAGACGGGTCTTGGTTAGCATGCACTATAGATTGAACTGGGAAATATTGCTTCTCCTTTCTAACTTCTCTTCCTCTCAAGCTTGCTGTAGAATGGAGGATCAGCATGTGCTTTAAAAAGGGCTTGATAACAAAACTGAAACTCAGGGCCCATAAAAAAAAGCTATGTTGGGATATGTATAGTAGCACCAATTTACGTACTCCAAAATGGATGTCCTCTGGATGGAGATCTCTGTCCCACCAATTTTTTCTTGATGGGAATTTCAGAATGGGTAGCACAGATGTACACAAACTTAAGTGTTAGACTTAGTGATAACTAAGAGTGTGACAAGGGGGAGTGATGTAAAAAATTAGGAATAGTTACAAAACACCTCTACACCCAGACCCCTTTGTCTCCTTCCTGGCCCTATTGCACATTTGCCAATGGGCCAGCCATTACCAGCCGAGGCAGCTAACCACTTACAGAATGGCCCCCACAAACCTTAAGGAGAGAAATGCTAACTTTCGAAAAATATTTTAAAATGTGGATTTACCGCTGAAGATGATTTCAAATTACAATTAAAATGAGTGTAAAGAAGTATTTCTATAGCCACTATCAATCTGAATCTACATTTAATAAATGTTACATTACAGCCCAATAATTCCCTAAGGCAGCAGCAATAGACTTATTCAACAATAATGTCTTCATGTCTCACTTTCAAATATCCTGCACTCTACCTTCATGGGTAATAAGACCTACATATTAATATTTTGAAAAAGGTTTAAGCCTGTCAAAATGGGTTATTTTGACAGGTCTAATTTGCAGTTTAAAACTGCCACAGGAAGGTTGATTGTTGTTTTTCATGTGTATCATCTGTGTGCACAATCGTGTGCACACATGCTCAAATCTAACCAGCCCAGTGTCCCTTACCCTAGCTGTTTCACAGTGGTCTTATCTTAAAAGGCAAACACAGGTGGCAAACAGCTGCAGTCCAATTACCATGCAATTGTTGAGAAACTGTGTTTCTTAAGGAAACCATAGCCCAAACACGAAGTGCTTCCTCGATAAGAGTCATCTCAGACAGTTCCCACCAAAGGAACCCTTCACCCATGGGCTCTCAAGCCCCACTGGATCAATTGGAAGCACCACTGGGCACTGTGTAGGACATGCCTCACCCAGGCCCCTTTCCAGACTAGATTCTGCCCTTCATGTGATCCACATGGAGACCAACCAGGAACCCTACATATCTCTAGGGGTGGGAGAAATATGAAAAAGTTCACTCTGTGGTGTTCCATTGAGTTACAAAAAAACTCCATGAGATTCCAAAGAGTTCCACCAATGGCTGGAGAATGTGCAGCTTGTTCTGCTCATGCTGCAATTTAGTTCAAGTAGCATGAGTAGTGCTCATAAATCTGCATAAACTGCACCATTCATTGCTCAAGGGTTTACAGCTATTCAAGTTGATTTTGCTGCAGCTCAAGTAGAAAATCTATTTGAGCTGCAGCAAATCTGCTCAGCCCTCTGACTGCGGCTGCTCGTGACCGATTTTGACTGCCACTTTAGGGGATACCAAATCTCGCTTGGGCTCACCTTTTCTGGAGCCTCACAGGAGAGAAATTCTGCCACGCAGCGAATGGCAGAATTTGGCCACAATTCTGTGTTAAAGAGTAATACAGAGTGTCCAAAATTCTGCCAATTTCCTGGGCGGAATAAAATATTCTGGCCACCCCTACACATCTCCCAGTGAAAATTGACAGATCATCCTCTAGTCATCCATTGCCGCCTTCCCCCATCTCAACATGTGCATATGTCCCAACTGGCATACTTAGGGGCATATTTATACTCTGTTTGCGCCGGATTTGCGTTGTTTTTTTGTACGCAAATCCGACGCAAAACTAACTCCATATTTATACTTTGGTGTTAGACCCGTCTAGCGCCAAAGATCTTGGAGTTTGCGTCATTTTTTAGCGTGGACACCTTCCTTGCGTTAATGATATGCAAGGTAGGCGTTCCCTTCTAAAAAATGACTCCGAGGCATGTGCGCCGTATTTATACTCCCGGGCAAAAATGACGCCCGGGAGTGGGCGGGTAAAAAAAAATGACGTCCAGCCGCTTTTGCGTCATTTCTTAACGCCTGGTCAGGGCAGGCGTTAAGGGACCTGTGGGCTCGGAAGGAGCCCAGAGGTGCCCTCCCATGCCCCCAGGGACACCCCCTGCCACCCTTGCCCACCCCAGGAGGACGCCCAAGGATGGAGGGACCCATCCCAGGGAACTTAAGGTAAGTTCAGGTAAGTATTTTTTTTTTTTTTTTTTGTGGCATAGGGGGGCCTGATTTGTGTCCCCCTACATGCCACTATGCCAAATGACCATGCCCAGGGGACAGAAGTCCCCTGGGCATGGCCATTGGGCAAGGGGGCATGACTCCTGTCTTTGCTAAGACAGGAGTCATGTCAATGGAGGGTGGGAGTCAAAAAAAATTGCGCTAATCGGGTTGAGGCAGATTTTTTGCCTCAGACCGACTTGCCCCATTCTTTGACGCCCAAGCTCCATTTTCCCCTACGCCGGCGCTGCCTGGTGTGGGTCATTTTTTATGACGCACACCAGTCAGCTCCGCCGGCTAACGTCATTCCATAAATAAGGCGCCCGCATGGCGCTTTGGAATGGCGTTAGCCGGCGTTAAATTTTTTGACGCACAACTGCGTTGGCGCAGTTGTGCGCCAAAAAGTATAAATACGGCCCTTAAAGTGCACCCAGCAGACATATGCAAGACACAATCCTCTGCAGCCTGCCCTTCTTACAGCTCTGAGTGGCAGTCCTCGCCAGAAGTGCTTAGCACCAAACCAGACTGATTCACAGGGCCTCTTCACTTGAGCCGCCTGGTTATGTAACTGCTGGTGCACTGGCCTTCTGCACCGTCATGCTGGGGGCTGCACTGCAAACTAATGTCTGGCAAGCCAGGACTTCATGGGGACTCAGGACACTTATCCCAAGACTGGTGCACAAGAAGGTCACCAGGCAGGAGTCTACTAAGGCAGACCCTTTGCAGCCTGTCCTTCTGACAGCTCGAAGTGACAATCACTAACAGACATGCTTCCCTAACTCCAGAATGATGGTCAGGGTCCCTTCACTTATGATAGTCCCCTCCTGGCCACTTGGGTAGGTCATGGTGGTTCACCTATCTTCTGCACACTTTTCTTCCTTTGGGCCTCCACTCCAACGGGTGCTCCCAAAGTGCACCAGGCAGAGTCTCCTAAGGCAGAGCCTCTGCAGAATTTCTTCCAGCAGCTCAGAGAGACAGTCCTCGACAGACATTATTTCCTCCCTCCAGGCCAATGTTCTGGTTTCTTTTTAAGATAATGGTATCACCTGGTCCTCTGGCTGGAGTACAGTGGCATCAGCCACCTCCTGCACCACAAGTTCATCTACAGAGCCTCCTTGGGTCTGACCCCACAGGACCTACCTGATTGGACACCTGACTGGGCATTGCCACAGCCACCACACCATTTTCAGATAATACAGCCCTAGGATGACATCCTTCAATGTACTCAGGCAGTTACCTACCCTTTCCTGACATCTCAGGATCTAATACCAATCTATCCCAGAGATCTAGGGAGCCCACTTCCCATTTCTTATCTCCTCAGGGTCTGTCACTACACCTTCTAATTCAGGAAGTATCTCCTTACCGGGCTACCCACCATTACCCTTGGACATCTCCGCTCCCCTCCAGATAACCTATGGGGAACATTGGGGTGATGGGAACCACAATCTTCTCGCACCCCCACCATGGGAACATTTCTCGGGCCACCACACCCTCCTGGTGGTAAACCGTTGGGAGCCACAACATCTGGGAACCCTCCTGCATCACCTTTCCAGTGGCCTTGAGACTGTGACAATGGAAGGAAAATTTCTACAAAAGAAATGACTCGCTGTGGGCTCCTTCACAGGCAATCTGGCATGGCAAGCAGAACAGTTTCCTGGGGCCCACAATCAAATCTTACAACCTAAGAAAATGGGCCCACCCCTTCACCCAAATCTATGGTGTGAGTATCTCTTGCAGTCCCTAAAACTATGGCGTAGAACCCCCCTTATACAGGCCTAGTGTGTGTGTAATAGGGGTTTAAAGGACACTATGGCCTGGCACGCGCTCATGGAAATACAGTGTGCAAACCCACCCCACCATCACATCATTTCAAAATTTAAGCTGGAACACATTGTAATATAAGGCAAGCCTTTTAGTTTTGTCAAAGCATTACCATATTAAAATGCAAGGAAAGCCTATTAGCTTTGTCAAGGGGGGTCACTACATTATAATATGAAGCATTGTACTATTTACCAAAAATCATTATCAGCAATAAACTTTAAATAAAGCATTGAACCTCAAAATAACATGCAAGTCTTACTTCTACATACTAAGGCTATATAGAATGCAGCCATAAGACCACCCACTAGAGGTTCTTAAACTCATGAGCCCTAGAGCAAAACATCCAGCTTCAAGAATGTTTGAAAATAAAAGAAACCAGTCTACCCAGGCCATGTATCTTAGGAACCAAGGGCAAGAAGTAGTAAGTGTTTTAAATGGTGCAAACAGCGAATTTAGATGTTTGCGCCATGCAAAACGCACAACGCGATGCTCATTCCCATTTTGCGAGTCGGTAACCTGGTTACCGACTCGCAAAATGGGAATGGGACTCGCAAATAGGAAGGGGTGTTCCCCTTCCTATTTGCGATTCGCATCGCAATGTAGAATTGCTTTGTGACCGCGAACGCGGTCGCAAAGCAATTCGCAGTTAGTACCCATTTCAAATGGATGCTAGCCCATTCGCAAAAGGGAAGGGGTCCCCATGGGACCCCTTCCCCTTTGTGAATGGCTCTGTAAACATTTTTTTCAGAGCAGGCAGTGGTCCTATGGACCACTGCCAGCTCTGAAAAAATGGGGAAAAAAAAGTTTAATTTTTTTGAGTGTATTGCAACTCGTTTTCCTTTAAGGGAAACGGGCTGCAATACAAAAAAAATAACTGCTTTATTGAAAAGCAGTCACAGACATGGTGGTCTGCTGTCTCCAGCAGGCCACCATCCCTGTGAGTGCTGCGAATCGCAAGGGGGTCGCAAATTGCGACCCACCTCATTAGTATTAATGAGGTGGGTCTTTGCGACCCCCTTGCGATTCGCAGATGGTGTCAGGGACACCATCCTGCATCTGGCATTGCGACTCGCAAATTGTGAGTCGCTCAGACTGGCAATTTGCGAGTCGCAATTCCGGTTTTGCCTACATCTGGCCCTAAGAGACATATGGTTGACTTGGGAAATCACTACTGGGGAGGGCTGCTGCACTCCCTGCAGCCACCACAACGCTCTCAGAGTAGGTATCCCTGCCCCTCGTTGGGGCACCACAAGGAAAGAAAAGGGTAAAAACAGGCCCATGCAAAGCATTATGAGGCGCTCCAGCACAAGCAGCAGTGAATATTATAACAGTGAGTTCTCCTTCAGTGCAGCTTTGCCACATGTGTGTTTACTTTTCTTTTTCATTTTGGTGCAGTTTTTTCCTTAGTGTCTCAGCTCACTGAGCACCCATGGATAGGTAGGGTGTTGGGGACAGCTTGGGGAGCCCACTCCCACCTGCCCTGCTAACCTTCCATGTGTGGGGGGCCAGCATTTTCTTTGCTGCTCCTCAGTGGGAGCAGCTTGTCTTCCTCTCCCAGTAAGAGCACCTGGGTCTGGCTGGGCTCCTTTGGCCTGTGTTCTGTTGCAGCGTCAGCCTGGAGGATGTGGTTCCCGGGCCAAGAATGATTCTGGGGAGGGGGGACCACATATACCCCTCCCTGGAAAGAAAATAATCAATTAATTTTGTGCTGACCCCCGGACACTGGTCCACTCTCTGGGTATTTTTAGAAACTGTGTCGGAGACCCACGCTCTCTGTTTCTCACCAAAAGGTCGAAATCTTTAAATGTGCATAACACAAGCATTGAATGACCACTGTCAATGATTGTGGACTCATTTTACTTCTACTCGGACAACTAAGGTTTTGCCTTGCTGCTCAGTTCTTGAACAGAATTCGAATGTGTGACTTCTGGTCCCTTTCCAAAATGCAGTGCAGATTCTGGCTCTTTTGTGTGTGCAAGGTGCCAGAAATCTATAAAAGGACTACTACTCATCTGTCATAACTCATGCTCCTTTCCTTTTCTATTATAAAGATAACATTTTCACTGCCTGGCAACATACCATAAAACTGACTCTTCAGATAAACCTGTTTCATCATATAACATGCTGAAGTCGCTACCATTCAAAACAGAAACAGGAGTGCTTCCTGTGATCTTTTCATCACTCACAGAAAATGTAGCCTGTCAGTTTGATGACCTCAGTTTGACTGGGATTTTTTATTCCAGAATTAAATGCTGCCACTAAAAGAGAGGGAGTGCTTTTTATCAGGAGATTTAGAGAACTGTTGGAGAGATTATGCATTAATTGTATTTTTAAAATTGTATTCATTTAAACATCCTACTTCCGTTTTCAAGTTTTTTTAATTATTTCTGTTTCCCACTAGTGAGCAGTATGACCAAAGCCCACAGGCAGTTCTTCCATGAACCTGTCTATTGTTCTTTTGTGGTCTTAGGTTTGTCAGTTATATTCCTTTGAATAAAACCCTGACTCCGTTTGTTTTCAGTGCAGGTATGACACTACTATCTTTTCAACCCTACTCCTATCTATCTCCCTATTCTCCCTATTCTCCTAAAACTCTAACACTCACCCCCCTCCACCCTTAAACCCCCCTCCCCCAGCTCTTCTCACTCTACCTGTCCCCCCCCTCCCTCGCGCTTTCCTGCCGCGACCTCCTGCACGCCCCTGCCACCCAGCTCCCATTCGCCCCCAGCTGACCCCTCCCCCCTCCGCCCTCTTATGGCGGCCGCTGCGCGACCGCGCAGCGGGCGCGCCGCTGGCGTGCCGGAGGCGCACCAGGGGCAAGCCTGTCTGCGCCCGTCCGCGCCTGGCCCGCACCCAGCGCCACGACCCCTGGTCCCCAACCCTCCCCTACCCTGCTGACCCGCTACGACCCCACCACCCTCCACGCCCTCAACCCCGGGCGCTCCAACACCTGCTTCCAAGCCCACCCCAAGCGCACCCATGGACCCTTCGCCTGTAACACCTGCAAACGCATCTTCCACCACGCAACTACCACGACCACCAGCCCACGCGCCATCAACCACTTCAAGTGCATCCTGGTCAACGCTCGCTCTGTCCACAAGCACGCCGTTGAACTCTGGGACCACAGCTCCGGACGTCGCCTTCATCACGGAAACCTGGATGAACGCCTCATCAGCTCCAGACATCGCCACTGCCATCCCCGAAGGCTACAAGATCTCCAGAAAAGACCGCACCAACCAAGTAGGAGGAGGTATCGCCATCGTCTTCAAAGACTCCATCAGCGTCACCACCTCCACCGAAGACACCCCTCTCGCTGCTGAACATCTGCATTTTCAAATTCGCACCGACCCCAGGACCACCCTCAGAGGATCCCTCGTCTACCGTCCCCCCGGACCGCGTGCCCCTTTCAGTGACACCATCGCCGACTTCATCTCCCCGCACGCCCTCGCCTCGCCGGACTACATCCTCCTAGGCGACCTCAACTTCCATCTGGAACAGAACAACGACCCCAACACAACCGCCCTGCTCGACAACCTCGCCAACCTCGGCCTCAAGCAACTGGTGAACACCGCCACCCACATCGCCGGACACACGCTCGACCCTATCTTCTCCGCCAGCAAACACATCTTCTTCAGCCACACCTCCGCTCTACACTGGACCGACCACAGCTATGTCCACTTCACATTCCGATGCGAGACCCGCCACCTCCGCACTCAACCCATCCCTCGTCAACAGTGGAACAAGATCCCCGAAGATCAACTCTTCTCCGCACTCACCACCAACCAACCCACCCTCACCACCGACCCCAACGACGCAGCCCTCAGCCTCACAAACTGGATCTCCAACTGCGCAGACAACTTTGCTCCCCTCAAACGCACGCATCGACAGACCAACACCAAAAAACCTCTCTGGTTCTCTGACACCCTCAAAGAATCAAAGAAAACTTGTCGCACCCTCGAGAAGGCCTGGCGCAAGGACCACACCGCTGACAACATGACCGCCCTCAAGAACGCTACCCGCGAACACCACCACCTGATCCGCGCTGCCAAAAGGAACTTTTTCACCGACAGACTGGACAAAAACAGCCACAACAGCAGAGAACTTTTCAGCATCGTCAAGGGGTTCTCCAACCCCAACGCCAACGCCAACGCCGTCACGCCCTCACAGGAGTTGTGCGAATCCCTCGCCACCTTCTTCCATCGAAATATCAGCGACCTCCACTACAGCTTCGGACACCAGACCCAACCTAACATCACCGAACCCGCACCCCCTGCCTTCACCCTCAACAACTGGACCCACATCAACACTGAAGAAACCAAATCCATCATGAACTCTACCCACTCCGGCGCCCCTTCGGACCCCTGCCCTCACTTCATCTTTAATAAAGCTGACGACATCATCGCCCCGCACCTCCAGGCCGTCATCAACTCTTCTTTCTCTTCTGCTACCTTCCCCGAATGCTGGAAACACGCCGAAGTCAACGCCCTCCTAAAGAAACCTACGGCTGACCGGAGCGACCTGAAAAACTTCCGCCCCATCTCTCTCCTGCCTTTCCCAGCCAAGGTAATAGAGAAGACCGTCAACAAACAGCTGACCACCTTCCTGGAAAACAACAACCTGCTCGACCCTTCACAAACCAGATTCCGAACCAACCACAGCACTGAAACCGCCCTCATCTCAGTCACAGACGACATCAGAACCCTGATGGACAACGGTGAAACAGTCGCCCTCATCCTCCTCGACCTCTCGGCTGCCTTCGACACCGTCTGTCACCGCACCCTAATCACCCGCCTCCGCTCCACCGGGATCCAAGGCCAGGCCCTGGACTGGATCGCCTCCTTCCTCTCAAACCGTTCCCAAAGAGTTTACCTCCCACCGTTTCGCTCAGACCCCACCGAGATCATCTGCGGCGTACCTCAAGGCTCATCGCTCAGCCCAACACTCTTCAATATCTACATGAGCCCCCTCGCCAACATCGTACGCAAGCACTACATCATCATCACCTCCTACGCCGACGACACCCAACTTATACTCTCCCTCACCAAGGACCCCGCCAGCGCCAAGACCAACCTACAAGAGGGGATGAAGGACGTCGCAGATTGGATGAGGCTCAGCCGCCTAAAGCTGAACTCTGACAAAACGGAAGTCCTCATCCTCGGCAACAACCCGTCCGCCTGGGACGACTCCTGGTGGCCCACGGCCCTCGGCACCGCACCGACCCCCACAGACCACGCCCGCAACCTCGGCTTCATCTTGGACCCCCTCCTCACCATGTCCAAGCAAGTCAACGCCGTGTCCTCCGCCTGCTTCCTCACCCTCCGCATTCTCCGCAAGATCTTCCGCTGGATCCCCGCCGACACTAGAAAAACCGTGACCCACGCCCTCGTCATGAGCCGCCTGGACTACGGCAACACCATCTACGCTGGGACCACCGCCAAACTCCAAAATCGCCTGCAACGCATTTAAAACGCCTAAGCCCGCCTCATCCTAGACGTACCCCGCAACAGCCACATCTCCGCACACCTGAGACACCTGCATTGGCTCCCAGTCAGCAAAAGGATCACCTTTCGACTTCTCACCCACGCACACAAAGCCCTCCACAACAAGGGACCGGAATACCTCAACCGACACCTCAGCTTCTACGTCCCCACCCGCCTCCTCCGTTCCTCTGGCCTCGCGCTCGCTGCCGTCCCTCGCATCCGCCGCTCCACGGCGGGTGGGAGGTCTTTCTCCTTCCTTGCAGCCAAGACCTGGAACTCCCTCCCCACCAGCCTCAGGACCACCCAGGACCACTCCGCATTCCGGAGACTTCTAAAAACCTGGCTTTTCGAGCAGCAGTAACCACCCCTTTCCCCTAGCGCCTTGAGACTCGCACGGGTGAGTAGCGCGCTTTATAAATGTTAATGATTTGATTTGATTTGATTGATATGAAGTCATAACCCCAGCCAGTAAGGATCATTAATTCTCCATCACATTAGTGGCTTTTTTACAGAAAGTGCTGGAGGGGTCCAACAGACCTTAATTCCCTGTTTAGGCACCGCTGGGGAGCTTTGGTGTTATAGACGGGCTGCAGATGCTTGTGTAGGCCCTTCTATAATATTGATCATGTTGTGCACATTTTGCGTTGCCACAATCACAATGAGGTGTTCCCCATACAAATGAGAGAACACTATGCCTTTGTATCTGTACCATATCATGACGTGGGTATAGAAGTAAAGAAACTGTCAGGTGGCATACTGATGGTGCACTGCAGAGAGGAAGCACACAGGCAGAATATCCAGTGAATCACCCCTGGGGAGTCAGAGGGGGATCAGAGGGACCTCCACAGGCCTCCTCTTGCAGGTGAGCGCAGGCGCACATTACTCTCACATACACTGTTCTCTCTTCAAACAAATGCTTGTCACCTCCACTGAACGACTGAGTTGCAGTTTCAAACCAAGGCCCTGACTTTCACTGATGTGCTCTCCTCACAGCATGTGCAAACTCTCAAAATATCTTGGCAAGAATATCAACAATAAAAATATTGGAAAGGTAAGTATTATTTTTTTTTATGTTTGAAAATAGAAAGTTTATTGAAGATTCATACAATATTCAAAAGATATAAATACATTTGATAAGAAGAGAGAAAAGAAAACAGTAACAGTTCAATTTCCTAAAAGGTGCACCATAAGAAGCATAATACATATATTAATACTTTAAATAGCAAAATGTACATGCATATATTTAAATATATCAGTAGAAAAAGTTATAAACAGTAGGTTAAGTACAATAAAAAATAAGGAGAAACAGTTCATGGTGGTTTAGAAACCTCTTCATTTCTAAGAAAATGATTGCATGCAGAGTAAGCCAAAGAGTTAAGGTAATTCGTAATAGGCAACCATTACATGTCTCTTTTAATACCCAGGGACACAGGGTAAACATAAGCTCTATCCAACTGATGGTTATAACATATACCATACCACCAAGCTTGAACGGATAATTGAGAGGAGTCTTTCCAAGATTTCGTAATTTGTTGAAAAGCAACAGCCAACAATAGATCCAAAATTACAATAGAGTTTTTTTTTAAAAGTGACCAGTCGGAGGCAAGGCTGCCTAAAAATATATTTGCAAAAGTTAAGGAGATTTGAGTTTTAAAAATGATATTAATCTGATTCCAAACCTTAATCCAAAATTGAAAAGTGTATGGGCACATAAGGGAATGTGTTTAAGATCTGAAACCGGTTCACTACAAGACCAGCATGCGGGTGAAAGGTTTAAATTAATTTTATGTAAAGGTGATGGTGTAATTAATAGTCTATTATAAATAAAAAATAAAGGCGGTCATTCTGACCCTGGCGGTCAAAGACCGCCAGGGCGGAGGACCGCGGGAGCACCGCCGACAGGCCGGCGGTGCTCCAATGGGGATTCCGACCGCGGCGGTAAAGCCGCGGTCGGACCGGCAACACTGGCGGTCTCCCGCCAGTGTACCGCCGCCCCATTGAATCCTCCAAGGCGGCGCAGCTAGCTGCGCCGCCGAGGGGATTCCGACCCCCCCTACCGCCATCCAGATCCCGGCGGTCCGACCGCCGGGAACCGGATGGCGGTAGGGGGGGTCGCGGGGCCCCTGGGGGCCCCTGCAGTGCCCATGCCACTGGCATGGGCATTGCAGGGGCCCCCGTAAGAGGGCCCCTAAATGTATTTCACTGTCTGCTGCGCAGACAGTGAAATACGCGACGGGTGCAACTGCACCCGTCGCACAGCTTCCACTCCGCCGGCTCGATTCCGAGCCGGCTTCATTGTGGAAGCCTCTTTCCCGCTGGGCTGGCGGGCGGCCTGAAGGCGACCGCCCGCCAGCCCAGCGGGAAAGTCAGAATTACCGCCGCGGTCTTTCGACCGCGGAACGGTAACCTGACGGCGGGACTTTGGCGGGCGGCCTCCGCCGCCCGCCAAGGTCAGAATGAGGGCCAAAGTTTGAATTGCATTATCTGCTCTTGAGGTCTTTCGTATTTTAATCCGCACATTATTCCACAATGAGGGAGAAAGTGAAATAGCCAAATCTTTCCCCCATTGTATTTCTATTGCTGATTTAGGTCTATCTACAGGAAGAGCTGTAACTGTTTGGTAAATACGGAAAGCTGAGGCAGAGAGCAGCAACAAGTTCTTAATTTGGAGAAGACCGAACAAATGGTTCTTGCTGAACTGAGAAAGATTGATAAGTATTTATAGCTTGTATTAGGGCATCATATTTCTTATTAAAAGAGGAAGGAAGTGAAAAAAGAAAACGCGCTTGCTCAAAAGAAAGAGGGGAATCATTGTCGAAAAGTTAGTGGACCCAATTCAACCCCTTCAAATGCCACGATTTCCAGTAAATGGTTTTATTATTTAACTTGATGAGTTTGTTGTACCAGATTGACGAATTCAGAAATTGCAGTCTGCCTTCATCATATGAAGTAAAATTAGGTTGCAAAATTCTGCATGAATTTTTCAAAATCGGGAGGGAAATAAATAAAGGCTTTTTTCAAAGAGTTAATACTTACGGAAACGTAAAAGGAGCAACACAGGTTTTTTCAACCTCAACCCATAAAGGCAAAAAAGTGGAAACATCTTTGGTCAATAAACAGGAAGGCTGTTTAAGAGAAAAAGCCATATGATAAGAATGAAGATTCGGAAAATTAACTCCTCTGTGAATTTTAGGTCTCATTAATTTTTGAAGAGACATTCTGGGTCTCTTATTAATTCATAAGAATTTAGTTAAAATGGAGTTCAACCTTTTGAAATAATTATTCGTAATATTAATTGGAATATTTGATAAATAGAAGAGAAAGATTGGAAGTAACATCATCTTTAGAGAATTGAATCTTCTCCACCAGGATAGAAATAAAGGTTTCCATTTAGAAATAAGAGACTCAAGGCTAGAGAATAGTTGCAAGAAGTTACAA
Organism: Pleurodeles waltl; assembly: GCF_031143425.1. Classification (NCBI taxonomy): domain Eukaryota; kingdom Metazoa; phylum Chordata; class Amphibia; order Caudata; family Salamandridae; genus Pleurodeles; species Pleurodeles waltl. The sequence continues at coordinate 1,744,454,746 of NC_090444.1, forward strand.
GAAATTGTATCCCGAAATGAAGATTTAAACCATAGACCAAGATATTTAATTTTGACATTGTTCTAGTGAAATTCAGAAGATTTAAAGTCATCCGGAAGGCAACATTTATTTAAGGGGAGAATTTCACATTTTTCTTTATTTAACTTATACCCCGAAATAGAAGCAAAATGTTCTACCTCAGAAAGAAAAGAAGGAAGTGAAGATTTCGGATTTGACATAAAAAGTAAGATGTCATCAGCCTAAGCTGAAAATTTTATCTGTCCCTCTCCGAACTGAAACCCATATAAATTTTAATTAGCCTTAAGTTTCAATAAAAGGGTTCCAAGGCAAGAACAAACAGAAGCCATGATAACGGACATCCCTGAAAAACTCCTCTATGAAGTGAGAACGAAGGAGAGATGAGACCATTCAAATAGATAGCAGCTTTAGGAGAGGAATATAGTAATAAGATAAGATTTATAAATTTAGTTCCAAAGCCAAACCATGAAAGCGTTGAAAAAATAAAGAATCAGTTAACATGATCAAAAGCTTTTTCAGCATCAAGAGCGATTGCAAAAAGTGAATCTCAGTATGTCACAGATTTACTTAAAATGTTAAAAAATAGGCGTGTGTTATCTGATAATAGGCGAAAACTGGATCTGGGGCCCAGCCCGACCTCCGTCTTACTGCCCTGATCAAGGATCACCAATACAATGAAGGGCAAGGCCTGGAAGATCAAGATAGGCCTCCGGAACAGGAGCTCAGGAAATTGCTGCTGCTCTGCACCGGGACCTCTGAATAGTGAGCCTTATATACAGTCTGGCCCAGCCCACAAACCACACCCAGTCATGCTGCAGAGAAAGCTTCTAGAAGGCCCTGGAAAGGGACCACACCCAGACACACTGAAAGCCTGCAGCAATACATTGCAAATGAACAGTATTTACAAGCACCTTGAATATAAGTCTTCAGGATTAAACTCTGCAATGCAAAAGGTTAAACAACAGCATAGCAACATAATGCTTGAATTACGTTATTTCATAAGTGTTGGGTTTTTGCATTCCAGTCGCCCGTAGAGCGCACAATGCCCTGATGTTGACAGTACTCCCCTCTCCCAAACGCGCTCTAGGGCCTGGCTTGCCTGGATTGAGACGATGAAAACACCTCACCAGTAGTGGAACATGAATATCAGATGTGGAAACCCATGAGTTACTTTCAGCGCCATAACCCTTCCACGAGATTAAGTACCATAGGTTACACCCTCTCAGTTTGGAATCCAACACCTTCTTGACTTCGTATGCCACTTCCCCCTGTACTAGAACTGGAGCTGGATGAGGAAAGTCCTTCTGGACTGCCTTTTTCAGGAGAGAAGTGTGAAACACTGGATGAATACGCAATAACCTTGGTAATTGCAGTTTATAGGTCACAGGATTGATTTGCTGAAGGACAGTGTAGGGACCTATGAATTTGGGATTAAACATGTGCTTTTTCTTGAAGTCTATATGTCTTGTAGAAAGCCACACTTTACCACCTGGTTGATACTGAGGTCCCTCACAATGTTTCTTGTCGTAATGCTTTTTGTATTTTTGTTTGGCTTTTTCTAAATGCTGTTGAATCAATTTCTGGGTTTGGTGAAGGTGTCGAATGGTTTTCGACACAGCTGATGTAAGAGAACTTAATTGAGGGATCGTGATGGGCAAGGTGTTAGGATGATAGCCAAACAAGCCAAAAAAGGGTGTAACACCAGTGGATGTGTGAAATGAGTTATTGTAGGCTAACTCAGATAACCAGAGCATTGATGTCCAAGAATGAAGTGCTTTCTCAGCGTAAGCACGCAGATATTGCTTCAATGTCTGATTTAGTCTCTCAGTTTGACCATCTGTTTGAGGATGATGGTTAGTAGATAGTGTGGACGTGACTTGAAGTGTTCTGCACTATGTTTTCCAGAAATTGGAGGCAAATTGCGACCCTCTATCAGAGAGAATCCTTTTTGGCAGCCCGTGATAACGGACCTCGTTATTCAGTAAGATGGTTGCTAGGTCACTGGATGTGGGCAATTTCTTACAGGCAGTGAAATGTCCATATTTTGTGAGACTATCTACTACCACAAGAATTACTGAATGTTGTTGAACCAATGGTAGTCCTGTATTGAAGTCTAAAGAGGTGTGTTCCCAAGGTCGACATGGAGTTGGGAGCGTATGCAACAACCCTTTTGGTTTTGAATGACTTGTCTTGATGCGAGCACAGACTTCGCAGTTGTTTACCATAGTTTTGACGTCTCTCATCAGAGTAGGCCACCAAAAGTAGCGTTGGATTAATTCAAGAGTTTTAGGAGTACCTGGATGACCTGCCGTAAGTATAACATGCAACCAATGAAATACTAACTTGCGAAGAAGCTCTTTTTCAGCAATGACATAGTTCTGTTCGGCTTCGTTCAGCTTTCGAGACATGTAAGCTACAGGATGAAGTTGGCCAGTGTCTTTGCTTCGTTGTGACAAGACTGCACCAATTGCCACATCTGAGGCATCGGCTTCCACTATGAATGGATGATCCACATCAGGGTGCGTCAAGACTGGGGCAGTGGAAAAAGCTTCTTTCAAAGTTAAAAAGGCTTGATCAGCTTCTGGGGACCATACAAATTTTTCTTTCTTTCTCAATAACTTAGTGATTGGGGCCACTGTTTGAGAGAAATGGTTTATAAACCTGCGGTAAAAGTTTGCAAACCCCAGGAAACATTGTACATCTCAAAAAGTCTTTGGAGTGGGACAATCAGATACAGCTTGTACTTTCTTTTCTGCCATGACCATACCTTGAGGGGTAAGGATAACCCCTAAAAACTCAACAGTATAAACATGAAACACACACTTGGTTAGTTGGCAATATAAATAGTGCTTTCGAAGGGCTGCGAAAATTTTCTTGACATGTTGCACATGTTTGTTTTCATTGTCAGAGTAGATCAAAATGTCATCGATGTAGACTATTGCAAATATGTCGAGATTCTCTCTAAGAACATCATTCAGGAAAAATTGAAATGCTGCTGGAGCATTACACAGACCAAAAGGCATGACGGTGTATTCAAAGAGACCATATCTTGTCTTGAATGCTGTTTTCCATTTGTCGCCCTGTCTCATTCTGACTAAATGATAAGCACCTAGTAGATCGAGCTTAGTGTAGATTTGAGCTTTCTTTACTTGTTACAGCAAGACCGGAATCAGGGGCAAGGGGTATTTATTCTTGATGGTGACCTTGTTCAAACCCCTATCGTCAATACAAGCTTGAAGATCTCCATTCAATTTAGGGACAAAAAACAAAGGAGAGGCTGCAGGAGACTTAGAAGGGCGGATGAAATCATTCTCCAAGAATTGATCTAGATACTTTCGTAAATGTTGATTTTCATGTTCTGACAGGGTGTATACACGACAGCTGGGGAGTATAGCACCTGGGATTAGATCAATTTGACAGTCGTAAGGTCTATGAGGAGGCAAGGTTTCTGCTTCTTTTTCATCGAATACATCTTCATAGGATGAATATTGTTTGGGCAACTTTACTTCTTTCTCCACTGCAGTGGCTATGTAAGAGTTGCAATCTTTGGTTACTTGAGACTTCTGGAAGCATTTTTCTTTACATAGAGCTGAAGAGAACACGACCTTCCGTTCTGCCCAATTAATCTCAGGATTGTGATGAGTTAACCAGGGTAAACCAAGGATAATTCCATACTGAGGAGCATGGATCATGTCAAGGATGAGTTTCTCTTTATGTTTGGTTGTTTGGTTCTTCCCCTCACAGATCACCGACAAGGGGACAGTCTGAAGAGTTACTGGGCCTCCAGTCAAGAGTTTTCCATCTACTGCTTGTATTATTTCTGGATTCTTCTTCTCGACACATGGGATCCCTCATGCGCGGACCAACTGGGCTTCAACAAAGTTCCCGATAGCCCCAGAATCTACGAGGACCTTCTTGAAATAGTTCTTTTTCTTTACTTGAACTTTTATGCCCAGTTTGAGATGTCTAGATTGTGAAGGGCCCACGGTGACACCCAAGAGCAACCCTTCTTTACATCTTGGGTGATTTAGTTTTCCGGCTCGACTTGTGCATTTGCTGCAAGTTTCTGGACAGGACCTCATTTGCTCTTTGGTTTGATTGGACATTCTTTGGCGAAATGACCCTTGCGCCCGCAATAAAGACATTGTTCATTCTTTCTACGTAGGTCCTTTTCGTCTTTGGTCAAAGGCCTCCTGATTGTTTTGATTTCCATAGGTTCTGGAGTTCTTTCTTTCTGGGTTCGCGATTTGCTATAATTGTGAACACGCCGGGAATATTTCTCAGTCTTTTTGCATGTTCCCCTTCGTTCTGCTAAATGATGATTCAGTCTCAAAACGAGGTTTATCAGATCTTGACAGTCTGTAGGCTGCGGGTCTATTTGAGCAAGAATGTCTTTTAACTCCTCCTTGAGTCCTTTGTAGAACAAGGCTGCTTGCTTTTCTTCAGGCCAGGATGTCGCAGCTACCAGCCGATTAAAGTTAGCTAAGTAGGACACTAAGGGGGTGATTCTAACCCTGGCGGTCGGTGATAAAGCGGCGGCCAACCCGCCAACAGGCCGGCGGTCCAAAAAATGGAATTCTGACCCTGGCGGCAACCGCCAACACAGCCCGCCACATTAACACTCCGACCGCCACCGCGGTACAGACAAACAGCGCAGCGGTCACCGCCAACAGGCAGGCGGCAGACAATGTACCACCCACAGTATTACAAATCACCAATCCGCCACCTTTTCCGGGGCGGGAGCCCCGCCGATAAAAACACGGCGGAAACAGACTACGGACGGGAAAACGCTCACCAAAACACACTCCACGAGTACGGAGGACAGCATGGAACCCGAATTAAACATCCTACCTGCACTCGTCTACCTGCTCATCTACCACGAGTACGAACTCCGGCGCAGACGACAACGGTGAGTACTGCACCTACGACACACGGGAGGGGGGAGGAGGAAAGGTTACGGGCACACACATATGCGACCCCCACCCCCCCAAACTATGTACACACCAATGCAGAGCAACAATGCACAGTGACACCACCCAAACCCCCCTGAAAAATGCAAAGACATAATTAAATTGTGAACCAAAATTTTATATAAAAAATAGACTCTGATATGTATCGGCAACTATGCAAAATATCCATAACAAAAAAATACTATACACACTGCTATGGAGAACCGAGGCAATTAGTCCGCTGCATCAAAGTCAAATGGAACAGTCCGTGGGCTACAGTGTAGCGACACAAGGGCAAAGCCCACACAGGAGACCTGAGTCCTTTGGAGAGAACACTGCAGGGGCATCTGATGAAAATACTACAGGCACCTCAGGGGGAAGGGAAGGGGGGGGCACCACAGCCACATGAGTCCACGACGCAAGATCCACGAATGGGCCACCATGCCCACTGTGCCATCCTGGGGAGTGCAAAGCCACAGTCTCTCAAGTCTCTACAGTGGGTGGGTTGCCCACTCTGCCATCCTGGGGAGTGCAAAGCCACAGTCTCTCAAGTCTCTACAGTGGGTGGGTTGCCCACTCTGCCATCCTGGGGAGTGCAAAGCCACAGTCTCTCAAGTCTCTACAGTGGGTGGGTTGCCCACTGTACCATCCTGGGGAGTGCAAAGCCACAGTCTCTCAAGTCTCTACAGTGGGTGGGTTGCCCACTGTACCATCCTGGGGAGTGCAAAGCCACAGTCTCTCAAGTCTCTACAGTGGGTGGGTTGCCCACTCTGCCATCCTGGGGAGTGCAAAGCCACAGTCTCTCAAGTGGATAACAGTCTCTACTGGTCAAGGAGGAGGCATGGTGGGCACAGTGAACCATAAACGGTGCTTGAGATGAAGGGGCCCAGCGGAGCGGTGCTTGACAGGAAGGGCCCAGCGGAGCGGTGCTTGAGACGGAGGGGCCCAGCGGAGCGGTGCTTGACAGGAAGGGCCCAGCGGAGCGGTGCTTGAGACGGCGGGGCCCAGCGGAGCGGTGCTCGAGATGAAGGGGCCCAGCGGAGCGGTGCTTGAGACGGCGGGGCCCAGCGGAGCGGTGCTTGAGATGAAGGGGCCCAGCGGAACGGTGCTTGAGACGGCGGGGCCCAGCGGAGCGGTGCTTGAGACGGCGGGGCCCAGCGGAGCGGTGCTTGAGATGAAGGGGCCCAGCGGAACGGTGCTTGAGACGGCGGGGCCCAGCGGAGCGGTGCTTGAGACGGCGGGGCCCAGCGGAGCGGTGCTTGAGATGAAGGGGCCCAGCGGAGCGGTGCTTGAGACGGCGGGGCCCAGAGGAGCGGTGCTTGACAGGAAGGGCCCAGCGGAGCGGTGCTTGAGACGGCGGGGCCCAGCGGAGCGGTGCTTGAGACGGCGTGGGCCAGCAGAGCGGTGCTTGACAGGAAGGGCCCAGCGGTGCTTGAGACGGCGGGGCCCAGCGGAGCGGTGCTTGAGACGGCGGGGCCCAGCGGAGCGGTGGTTGAGATGAAGGGGCCCAGCGGAGCGGTGGTTGAGATGGCGGGGCCCAGCGGAGCGGTGCTTGACAGGAAGGGCCCAGCGGAGCGGTGCTTGAGACGGCGGGGCCCAGCGGAGCAGTGCTTGAGACGGCGGGCCCAGCGGAGCGGTGCTTGAGATGAAGGGGCCCAGCGGAGCGGTGCTTAAGACGGCGGGGCCCAGCGGAGCGGTGCTTGACAGGAAGGGCCCAGCGGAGCAGTGCTTGAGACGGCGGGGCCCAGCGGAGCGGTGCTTGACAGGAAGGGCCCAGCGGAGCGGTGCTTGAGACGGCGGGGCCCAGCGGAGCGGTGCTTGAGATAAAGGGGCCCAGCGGAGCGGTGCTTGAGACAGCGGGGCCCAGCGGAGCGGTGCTTGAGACGGCGTGGCCCAGCGGAGCGGTGCTTGACAGGAAGGGCCCAGCGGAGCGGTGCTTGAGACGGCGGGGCCCAGCGGAGCGGTGCTTGAGATGAAGGGGCCCAGCGGAGCGGTGCTTGAGACGGCGGGGCCCAGCGGAGCGGTGCTTGAGACGGCGGGGCCCAGCGGAGCGGTGCTTGACAGGAAGGGCCCAGCGGAGCGGTGCTTGAGACGGCGGGGCCCAGCGGAGCGGTGCTTGAGACGGCGTGGCCCAGCGGAGCGGTGCTTGACAGGAAGGGCCCAGCGGAGCGGTGCTTGAGACGGCGGGGCCCAGCGGAGCGGTGCTTGAGATGAAGGGGCCCAGCGGAGCGGTGCTTGAGACGGCGGGGCCCAGCGGAGCGGTGCTTGACAGGAAGGGCCCAGCGGAGCGGTGCTTGAGACGGCGGGGCCCAGCGGAGCGGTGCTCTTCTGCACGGCGGGCCCTGTTCAGCGGTGCCTATCTTCACGGCGGGCCCTGTTCAGCGGTGCTCTTCTGCACGGCGGGCCCTGTTCAGCGGTGCCTATCTTCACGCGGGCCCTGTTCAGCGGTGCTCTTCTGCACGGCGGGCCCTGTTCAGCGGTGCCTATCTTCACGGCGGGCCCTGTTCAGCGGTGCCTATCTTCACGCGGGCCCTGTTCAGCGGTGCTCTTCTGCACGGCAGGCCCTGTTCAGCGGTGCCTATCTTCACGGCGGGCCCTGTTCAGCGGTGCTCTTCTGCACGGCGGGCCCTGTTCAGCGGTGCTCTTCTGCACGGTGGGCCCTGTTCAGCGGTGCCTATCTTCACGGCGGGCCCTGTTCAGCGGTGCTCTTCTGCACGGCGGGCCCTGTTCAGCGGTGCCTATCTTCACGGCGGGCCCTGTTCAGCGGTGCTCTTCTGCACGGCGGGCCCTGTTCAGCGGTGCCTATCTTCACGGCGGGCCCTGTTCAGCGGTGCTCTTCTGCACGGCGGGCCCTGTTCAGCGGTGCCTATCTTCACGGCGGGCCCTGTTCAGCGGTGCTCTTCTGCACGGCGGGCCCTGTTCAGCGGTGCCTATCTTCACGGCGGGCCCTGTTCAGCGGTGCTCTTCTGAACGGCGGGCCCTGTTCAGCGGTGCTCTTCTGCACGGCGGGCCCTGTTCAGCGGTGCTCTTCTGCACGGCGGGCCCTGTTCAGCGGTGCCTATCTTCACGGCGGGCCCTGTTCAGCGATGCTCTTCTGCACGGCGGGCCCTGTTCAGCGGTGCTCTTCTGCACGGCGGGCCCTGTTCAGCGGTGCTCTTCTGCACGGCGGGCCCTGTTCAGCGGTGCCTATCTTCACGGCGGGCCCTGTTCAGCGGTGCTCATCCAGTAGGTTCAAGGGAGCCAGACCTGGCATGGACTCCGTGCTCAGACGCCCTCCGACCGTGATGTTCCTGGGCCCTTCGGTGACGGAGTCCTGGGCCCTTTGGTGTCCTCCTTTACAGCTGGGATGTGGCATGTGGGGCCCACCTGCTCCGCGCTCCTGCTGGCTGACGTCTCCGCCCTGCTGCCCTTACGCTCCTTAGATGGGGCTCTCGGGCCCTTGCCTCCCCTAGACGTTGTGGCTGGTGAAGTGGGCGAACTCTGCTCCTTGGGGGCAGCCGTGTCAGTCTTCGCACGGCGGCCCTTGTGTTTCCTGGTCCTCTTGACGGGGGGGGCTGGATGTGTCCTTGCTGCTGATGGAGGTGTCACTGCTGGCAAAGTGTGGACTCCAGAACCCATGCACAACAGTGACACCCGAAGTTGGGCTGGTGGTGGCTGTGGTGCTCTTGGGACTCTTTGCAGATGGAGGGGGAGGTCATCGGAGGGGAAGAGGTCAAGATTAGCCAGGAAAACTTTTTTAGGGCCAAGGTAAAAGGTAGGAGAAGTGGAGATGGAAGTGGAGGAAGAGGATGTGGTTGTAGGAGAGTCAGGTGTGCTGTCATTGGGTGAAGGTGCAGGTGCTGTAGGCTGTTGTGAGGTGGATGTCTGTTGGGTGGGTGTCTGCCTGCGTTTGTGTGTCTTGGAAGGGGTGGTGACAGACACAGTGGGAGAGGACACAGGGGACGTGTAAATGGCAGTGGGGGTGGTGACTGCACGCGTGCGGACTGTACAGGAGGGTGTGGTGGTGATGGAAGCACTGGCTGATGTTGGTGTGCATGCAGGTGTGAGTGTCGACGTCACAGGGAGGGAGGAGGGAGACGAGGAGGAGGGGTACACAGGGGTGGTAGTGACTGTTGGGATGTCTGCATCTGTGTGTTGCTTGGGTGAGTGTTTGTGGGATCTTTTGTGCTTGTGTCTGGATGAGCTGCCCTTGGGTGTTGAGGTGTGTGCAGGCTGGTCAGATGGTGTGGATGGGATAGGCTGAGGAATAGGAGACAGAGACAGGGTTGAGGCAGTCAGAAGAGGGAGGCTGGAAACAGGGACAATGGCTACCGTCAGTGCTGAAGCCAGAGCATTGAACGATTGTTGATGGGCAGCCTGACCCGAATGAATGCCCTCCAGGTAGGCATTGCTCCGATGCACCTCCCTTTCTACCCCCTGGATGGCATTCAAAAGGGTAGTCTGCCCAACAATGAGTGTCCTGAGGAGATCAATGACCTCCTCACTGAGGGCAGCAGGGGTAACAGGGGCAGGGGCTGAGGTGCCTGGGGCGAAGGAGACGCCCGCCTTCCTGGGTGAGCGGGCACGGAGCGTACGCTGAGGGGCTGCTGGGAGGGCGGGGCTGGTGCGCTGGGTGGCGGCTGTACCTGTAGAGGCGGGGGGCCCGGATGTTGCCGCCACCGCTAGGGAGCTCCCATCCGAGGACGTGTCGCTGTTGCTGCTCTCACCAGCGGTCCCCGTCGTGGTGCTCCCCCGCCCTCCGGCTCACTTGGGCCCTCGGTGTCTGTTCCTGTGCCCACCCGGGCCTTGTGGCTTGCAGCTCCCTCGTGCTCCGATGCCAAATCTCCTCCGCCTGATGATGCTAATGCACACATGCACAAGAAGATGAAGAAGAAGGGTGGGGGGAGAAAGAGAAGACCTGGTTGAGTGCATGCAATGTCAACACCGTTGGCGGAGAGGACAGACACAGTAGCCGCATGCACTAAGCCGCGCATTCGGGGCACACTACTCAGTACTTCTGACTCGGACAACAGGTCAGGAGACGACAACCGCGCACATGTGTGAGGCTGGACCATCAATAGCTGGACTTGTCATCCTACGGAGGTGGGGGCCGGGAGCACAGGGCCATGCCTAAGGGAGAGGACTACACTACAGAAAGCGCCCTGGCCTAATGTCACCCCCAATCCTCCTCCCCCACCCAGACGCCTCCACTGCGCAGAAAGATAGCTGAATGTGCTGATACTCACCCCCTTGTGTCTGCTGTGATGCTCTCAAGCACCCATCCAAATCAGGGTAGGCCACCGCCAGGATCCGGGACATCAGGGGGGTCAGGGTACGACTGGCACCCCTCCTAGGTTGGGAAGCCATCCCCAGCAGTGACTCGGCGGTCTTCCTGGTTCCGCGGCGGATGTCCTCCCACCTCTTGCGGCAGTGGGTGCCCCGTCTGACGTGGACCCCCAGGGCCCGGACTTCCTTGGCGATGGCACGCCAAATCCCGACTTTCTGATGGGCGCTGACCTATGTGACATATACAGGGTGGGAAGGAAACATTCATCAACTTACTGCATGTTAGATGTGATTGGCCCCCCCTCCCCAACCTTGCAATATAGCACATGCTCTCATCTGTCGTGCGTTGCACTCCTCATTCGCCCCCCACCCCACCAACTTACATCCACCCCACTCCACACAGGCATCGCCCATTCCATGTGCACCCGGTGTACTCACCTGTTGGTCTGGAGGACCGTAGAGTAACGCATACTGGGGGAGGACCCCATCCACGAGCTTCTCCAACTCTTCAGACGTGAAGGCAGGGGCCCTTTCCCCAGTCGCAGCAGCCATTGTCACTTCCAGACCAAGTTCACAGCAGCACTTGCAGTATAGGTCCTCTCCTGTGGATGATCAGGTCTCGAGTGATTAAGCAGATAGAAAATGGCGGTCACGCCCGCGGCGGTGCGTACCTCGGCGGTGCGTACCGCGACCGCCGGCGCACATCGTCATTGGCTCCTGAAACCCATAGGCTTCAATGTTATCCAATGCGGCTCCGTATAGCGGTCTTCGACCGCCTACCGCCACGGTGTGCTCCGCCAGCGCAGTGACCTCACATCCCATTGTCCCACTTCCCAGGTCAGGCAGCCGCCATTTCAAGGGCCCACATGGCATAATCTCTACTGCGACACACAGGCCTAGGCCTGGCATTGCCACACATACACGCCTTTCAATACCTAGATAACCGTGTGCCATGCAAGCAGTGGTGAACGTACCAGTGATTATCTTGACTCTGTGCTCCATGTTGTCCTTCCTAGGCACCGTCCGCTGGGATTTGCGAGGAGAAGGATGAATCCTCGCGTGTACCGACCGCTGGTGGACCTGTCGACAATGGAAGAACGCCACATCATACTACGATACCGACTTGACCGTGCCACTATCCATGAACTGTGTGCCCAGCTGGAGCCAGCCCTGATGTCCCCCATCCGCCAACCCACAGGAATTCCCCCTCTGGTGCAGGTGCTGTCAGTCCTCCATTTTCTTGCAAGTGGCTCATTCCAGACAACAGTGGCCATGTCATCTGGAATGTCTCAGCCAATGTTTTCTAAGGTTTTGTCTAGAGTGTTGTCTGCCCTGACGAAACACATGCGGAGTTACATTATATTCCCTGAGGAGGTTGATTTGCCCACTGTGAAGGGTGATTTTTATGCCCTTGGACATATTCCCAACATAATTGGTGCCATTGATGGGACCCATGTAGCCTTAGTCCCCCCAAAAGACGATGAGCAGGTGTACAGAAACAGGAAGAGTTACCATTCTATGAACGTCCAGGTGGTCTGTTTGGCTGACCAGTACATCTCCCATGTGAATGCAATGTTCCCTGGTTCAGTGCATGACGCGTATGTGATGCGTAATAGCAGCATCCCTTATGTGATGGAACAGCTACAGAGACAACGTGTGTGGCTAATAGGTGACTCTGGTTACCCCAACCTGCCTTGGCTATTGACCCCAGTGAGGAATCCCCGGACCAGGGCTGAGGAACGGTACAATGAGGCCCAGGGGCGAACTTGGAGGATCATAGAAAGGACCTTTGGGGTTCTGAAGGCCAGGTTTAGGTGTCTGCATATGACAGGGGGATCCCTGATGTACTCACCAAAGAAGGTGTGCCAGATCATCGTGGCCTGCTGTATGCTTCACAATCTGGCATTGCGACGTCAGGTGCCTTTCCTGCAGGAGGATGGTCCAGATGGTGGTGTTGAAGCAGCTGTGGAGCCTGTGGAGAGTGAAGAGGAGGAAGACTCAGAGGACGACCCAGACAACAGGGACAGAGTTATCCAACAGTATTTTCAGTAGCACACAGGTAAGAATCACACTCGCCATTTTAATTTTCCTGAATGCCTCGTGCTTCTCAACTTTGTCTATGACCCCCCAGTTATTTGAAACTGATGTTTGATTCTCCCTTCCCTTTTCAGTGCTGTATGACCCACTGCGTGACTTGGTTAGCCCATGGACTAATGCTTATTGATCTCGGTATGTGTTCAGCACAAAGTTTACAGAACATAATTGATCGGTAATGTGTTTTACATTTGTAAATAATACAGCCTGACTCCAGCATGATTTCAGTGCATTGCGTGATTTATTTTTGGTGCTAGATGATGGTACATGATATTCACACGGTGATGGGTGGGGGTGGAGTAATGTCCATGGCAGAGTCCAGTTCTCAGTCTCACAGGTGCATTGTCCATATGCCTGTGGAAGGATGGAGCAGGGGCAGTTCAAGGTTGGACAGGGTGGCAATGTGGGACAGTGGGATGACTTCAGGGGGTATCTCATGCTGGCGGGGGTCTTGACATCCTACTCTGTCTTTTTTTTGGATCTCAGGCTCCTCTTGCGGGGTGGTTGTTCTTCAGCAGGAGGTGGGGTTCTGGTGGCCTGTTGTTGTGGTGGGGCCTCCTGTCCACTAGCGCCGGCGGAGGTGGTAGGCTGTTCCTGGTCCGGGCTAGTGACAGGGGCCCTGTGTGGTGCCACATGGTCCTGCAACGTGTCTTCTATCCGGTGGAGGGCCTGGACTATGCTCCCCATGGCGGTAGAGATGTTGGTGAGATGATTGTTGAACCCCATGTAGCGTTCCTCCTGCTGTGCCTGGATCTCCTGGAACCTGGCCAGTACCGTCGCCATCGTCTCTTGTGAGCGGTGGTAGGCTGCCATGATGGTGGTGAGGGCCTCTTGGAGAGTCGGTTCCCTGGGCCTCTCCTCCCCCCCTGTCGCACAGCAGCCCTCCGAGTTGCCCTGTTTCCCCCGGACTCTGTCCCCTGGATGTGTGCCCACTACCACTGCCCCCAGGTCCCTGTTGTTGTTGGGGTGGTGGGTTAGCCTGGGGGCCCTGTAGTGGCAGACACACCGCTGATTGACCTGTCCTAGAGACAGAGCCATGGGCCCGCTGGGTGGGAGCTGTGCTGTTGTTCCCAGAGGGGGTTGGGTCTGCTGTGGCCTGTGTGTGGGGAACCGACTGTCCAGAGGTCCCCGATGGTCCGGGCTGGTCATCAGGTTCCAGGTCGACAGAGCTGCTGTCATCACTGGGTGCCTCTTCCGGGGGGGGATGGACATTTCTGGACCCTCTTGGCCGGTGTGTTGGCGTTCGGGTCCTGCATGGGGTAAGAGAGTATGGTTATTGTTTCTGTGTGTGCTATTGTGTGCGATTTATGGGTGCCCTTGTCCCCCAGTGCTGTCATTCCCTTGGGGGAGGTGTTGTGGGGGTGTTTGGGGGGGGGTATGTGCAGTGGTCATGCTTAGGTGATGGGTGTCCATAGTTTGTGGTGGCATGCAGGGGTTGGTGTTGGGTGGGTTGTGCTGGGGAGACATTCTCAGGGAGGATGTGTGATGGGGGGTTGGGGGTGAGGGTGGTGGTGGGGGTTGGCATGCTGGGGGGGTGAAGTAGTTGAGATTGTACTTACCAGAGTCCATTCCTCCGTGTACTCCAGCGAGGCCATCAGGATGCAGGATGTTTAGTACCTCTTGCTCCCATGCTGTGAATTCGGGTGGTGTGGGTGGGGGTCCCCCGCCAGTCTTCTGCACTGCGATGTTGTGTCGCAAGACCATCGAGCGCACCTTTCCCCGTAAGTCGTTCCAACGTTTGCGGATGTCCTCTCGATTTCTGGGATGCTGTCCCACCGCGTTTACCCTGTCCACGATCCGCTGCCATAGCTCCGCCTTTCTGGCTATAGTGGTGTGCTGCACCTGTGAGCCGAAGAGCTGGGGTTCGACTCTTATGATCTCCTCCACCATGACCCGGAGTTCTTGGTCCGAAAAGCGTGGGTGCCTTTGGGGTGCCATGGGGTGGTGTGGATGAGGTGTGGGGTGGTGTATATGGTGAAGAGTGTGTTGGTGTGTGGTGCTTTGTGCTTCTATGTGGTGTGTGTGATGGTGTAGTGTGCCTCTGTGTGATGTAGCTCTCTATTCTGTGATGTGTCTCTCTCTCCTTCATCTATGATCTTCGGTCGTAGGGGTTTGTGGGTGATGTGGGTGTGTGTTTTATAGTTGGTTGGATGTGTGGGAGTGTTGTTTGTATGTGTGTCAGGTGTGTGTATTTCAAATTGTCCAATGTGGCTGTGTTTTGGAGCTGTGTGTGTATTTTGAGCACGGCGGTGTGTACCGCCAATGGAATACCGCGGTTGAAAGACCGCCGCGTGGATTGGTGGGTCAGAATGGCATGGGCGTGTTTGTGTTGGCGTGACGGTGGAGGTTTGGTCATCTCCAGTTTTCCGCGGCCCGCTGATGAGGCGGCCTTCCTTGGATGTCGGGATTTTGGCGGTTTCGCCGTTGTGGGTCAGAATGACCGTGGCGGTTTGCCGCGGCGGTAGAATGGCGGACTTCTGACCGGCGGTAAGGGCCTTTTACCGCCGAGGTCAGAATGACCCCCTAAATCCTGGTTACCTTGTCGCAAGTCTAATAATTCATGATCTGCCGACAATGTGACAGTTCTATGATCAAATACTCTTTCAAACTCACAAACAAAATTTCTCCAATTGTAAAGCAGGGGACTGTCTTTACGCACAAGAGGAATTGCCCCGGTAGCTGCATCCCCAGTCAGGTATGATAACAAGAAAACCACTCTGGATTGGGCATCAGGGAAAGTGTGTGGTTGGCAGGTAAAATGTAATTCCACTTGAACCAGGAAAGATTGCGCTTTCAAGGGATTGCCTGAGAAACGTTCTGGAGGAGCTAGGGGAATGGCCGAAGGAACGTTGAGGGAAATGTTCGTAGGAGGATTACCTCCAGAAGCCTGAGAAGAAGGAGACAGGCCAAGACACACCTAAGGGATTTTATTCCTTCTTCTCTACCTTTTCCTGTAACTGACTCACTCTCTCAGCTAGGCTGGCTGCTATATCTTTTGATGACACTACCTCTGCTTGGAGCTGCGTGATAACCTTGACTAGCTCGTCCAATTTGGCCATGCTGAGAACACATGCAAACCAGGAGGATACTTAATTTGTGGGCTCACTATTCTGTCAGGGAGACCAGATCCTCGGGGTCTGCGCACGTTCCCAGCATGTCCACCACTAGACAGCTCCAAGACTCTGATAGATAAATCACAGAGACTGATAGAGTCCAAGCGGGGAAAAGGGGATTAGGATGGGAATAGCTGGGAAGGAGACCTGTAGGAAACAAAAGGTTAAAACACACAATATCAAGATTATATCACATTGACATTTACTAGACTATGATTCTAAGCACTGTCATATTGTAACCATGGATAACTTAAGAAAGGACTAATAACTAGACCTCAAGATGTCTGGTAACCTGGGAAGGAATAAAAAATTATTAATACAACTTCTCATTTAACCTTTTCATGAAATGTTACACATTGACTAGGAATATAAGAACCTTCTAGAATTATGTTTTCAAAATCAAACATGGTCTTTTTGCATGAGGACAAAAAAATAATCTGAACGTTTCCTGGAACACAATAGGAGTTGTATTAAGGACTTACTATGCACATATAATGTAACATCTAGAATTTTAACACTTAGGGGGTGATTCTGACCGCGGCGGACGGCGGTCGCTGCCCGCCAAGCGGTTCCCGCCGAAAGACCGCTCCGCGGTCAAAAGGCCGCGGCGGTCATTCTGGCTTTCCCACTGGGCTGGCGGGCGACCGCCGAAAGTCCGCCCGCCAGCCCAGCGGGAAACACCCTTCCCACGAGGAAGCCGGCTCAGAATGGAGCCGGCGGAGTGGGAAGGTGCAACGGTTGCAGTTGCACCCGTCGCGAATTTCAGTGTCTGCAAAGCAGACACTGAAATCCTTTGTGGGGCCCTCTTACGGGGGCCCCTGCAGTGCCCATGCCATTGGCATGGGCACTGCAGGGGCCCCCAGGGGCCCCACGACACCCCATACCGCCATCCTGTTCATGGCGGGTGAACCGCCAGGAACAGGATGGCGGTATGGGCTGTCAGAATCCCCATGGCGGCGCCAGCGGAAAGTCGGCGGTACACCGCCGGCTTACCGCTTCTGGCCGTGGCTGTACCGCCGCGGTCAGAATGCCCGGCGGAGCACCGCCAGCCTGTTGGCGGTGCTACCGCCGACCTCCGCCATGGCGGTAATTACCGCCAGGGTCAGAATGACCTCCTTAGTTTTAAATGCAGAAAAATGAATCGCGCACACTGCTGATTCAAACAAGAATATGCAAATGCCATGAAATGATCGCGCACACTGCAAGAGATCTGAAACATCAAGTTTTAAATGCGGGAATGAATCACGCGTCTTGCCTATTCGAATGTCACCATGTAAATGCCAAGAAATGGTTGCGCACAATAATTATCACGAATTAAATGTACAGAATGAATCGCACATCTTGCTGATTCAAGGGTCACCATGTAAATGCCAAGAAATGCTTGCGCATAATGCGTATCAAGAGTTAAATGCAAGGAAATGAATCGCGCATCTTGCCGATTCGAACGCCACCATGTAAATGCCAAGAAATGCTTGCCCACTATGAGTATCAAGAGTTAAATGCAAGGAAATGTATTGCGCGTCTTACCGATTCGAATGCCACCATGTAAATGCCAAGAAATGGTAGCGCACAATGAGTATCAAGAGTTAAACACAAGAAATGAATTGCGCGTCTTGCCGATTCGAATGCCACCATGTAACTGCCAAGAAATGGTAGCGCACAATGAGTATCAAGAGTTAAACACAAGGAATGAATCGCGTGTCTTGCCAATTCGAATGCCACCATGTAACTGCCAAGAAATGGTAGCGCACAATGAGTTTCAAGAGTTAAACACGAGGAATGAATTGCGCATCTTGCCAATTCGAATACCAATATGCAAATGTCTACAAATGGTCGTGCACACTGTTGTCGACCCAAATCTCAAAATTCAAATGCCAAAAATGAATCACGCGTCTTGCCGATTCGAATATCAACATGTAAATGCCAGAAACCAAGAGCACATTCACACGCACAATGAAAAATCTCCCAATATGAAAATTAGGCCCAAGAACTTGAATGCCTTCGAAAACGGGATCGGGGCCCAGCCCGACCTCGATCTTACCGCCCTGATCAAGGATCACCAATACAATGAAGGGCAAGGCCTGGAAGATCAAGGTAGGCCTCCGGAACAGGAGCTCAGGAAATTGCTGCTGCTCTGCACCAGAACCTCTGAATAGGGAGCACGTGGAGCTGGGCTGGCTCCCTTATATAGATTCTGGCCCAAGCCACAAACCACACCCAGTCATGCTGTAGAGAAAGGTTCCAGAAGCCCCGGAAAGGGACCACACCCCGACACACTCTGAAAGCCTGCAGCAATACATTGCAAATGAATAGTATTTACAAGCACCTTGGATATAAGTCTTCAGGATTAAACTCTGCAATACAAAAGGTTAAACAACAGCATAGCAACATAATGCATGAATTACGTTATTTCATAAGTGTTGGATTTTTGCATTCCAGTCACCCGCACTGCCCTGATGTTGACAGGGGTATATAACTGTGTAAAAAAATTCATCTAAGATATCTTTGTTCTTGTGTAGTAAAAGATGGGAAGAATTATAAATAGATTCAATCCTTGTTCTATCTTTTTTAATTTTAAGATAGTTTGCTAAAAGTTTTCCTGATTTATTTTGGCCCCCATAATATTTAGCACTGGATTTAAGAAGATAAGAATTAGCAATATATTAGTCGAATTTCTGTTAAAAGTGAATTTAGCTTGGAGTAATTCCTTCAGACAATTTTCAGACTTGGAAGAATAATACAATTTTTCTAGCTGTTTAATAGGATCCATTAAGTCAAATAACTTTTTATTAGCCGTTTTCCGTTTTTTGGCAACAAAAGAGATTTAAAAAATCCCTAGAGGCCGCTTTGAAAGTATCCCAGTTGGGGGGCGTGGCCGGGCCACGAAACAAGATGGCCGCTTAGAGCGAGAGCTCCGTGCCGTGGCGATCCCGGAGGGGCGACGGGGGCGAGAAGACAGCCGGACAACACATCGGGTCCGGAGCCCCTCCACCCCTACAACAGCGGCAACACGGAATCATGCCCGGGGACCCCGTAGGATCGGGACGCAAGGCAGGAAACTCGCGACTCGCCCCAGGCCGATAAGGCCTGGCAAAAGGGGCGGAGTCGTGTCTTCGGAAGACCGGGGACGGCGTGCCCGCAGCGGCAAGGAGCCAGCTGGACAGGCCGCGGGGACTGCAGGAGCCGTGACGACCCGCATCCATCTCCCTACAACGCCAACAAACATCCGCAGACCTTCGACCCCCCACAGGGAGACGGGGAGACGCAGCAAAGGGGTGCGGCCCCTTCGACAGCCAGGAGAGGAACCCGGCTAGAGAGGTAGGATCGAGCCTCTTCAAAATAAGAACGGCATCACCGGAGGCAGAGGCACGACTTCTCCCCTCTTTTCCATCACAGAGGGACAACAAAACCCTCCCGTTGGGATAATAAACCCTCCCCCCCTCAAGACAGCTAATACTGAGGAGGGCAGAGGGGCACGACGGGAGGCACGTGGAGGCGGAGAGGCGAGGGGGGTGAGCGACCGGAGGGGCATCGGAGATGAGGGGAGCCAGAGGGAGCCAAGAGAACAGAGATACAAGAGAAGGGAGAGGACTGGCACCAGTGTAAGAAATCAAAGCCCTCATCGCCCCTTATACTTATACTTATACTTATACTTACCGCGGGCTACTGACGGGGACAGCCAAAGAGCCACACATACCCCTGCTCAGATCAGTCAGATCAGACAGACGGCAAAAGACCTGGAGGAAAGTAAATCAGCCCCTTCCCTCCCCCCCTCAGCTATTCAACGCAAACAACGTCAACCACTGAAGAATCAACCTTGGCAGACACAAGTCACAGCTTTCCAACAATAAGGGCCACAGTAGGCTCTACAACGACCCCATGGCAACTCCTTGAATATAACCTTCTCTGCCCCATAGACATTGACATTGACAGGCCTCTGCCATTTACAAAAAACGCTAGGAGGATACACTAAAGAGAATGAGGGCAAAAAAGATATACGGAGAACAATAAATAAGTGGACGCGGAGACAGTAGGAGGGAAAGAGGGGGAAGTCAAGTCTATCACCAGCAACCAAGGACCCAGAAAAACGAGAAGAGACAATATAAATTCGAGACCAGGCTGGCACAGAACATCTATATCCTTACCGGAATTCACGGAGGGAGACCCGGGCCCTACGTGGCCAGACCCTGCAGACAATTGAGGCGATGCCCGGCAACAAACCGAACCATAAACCTGTCAGCAAGCCTGCACGACAACTATTATTCTCAGAAGCGCTACAACACAAACGCCTAACCCCCACAAAGATAAATCCTCAAACATCGCCACCTTTAAACGAGTCCACCATGATGTCTGATAAAGATCAACCCACAACTATGGACAGGATACTACAAGAGATCACCACCGTCAGCCGCCGCATAGAGGGGATGGACGCCTCTATAACTTCATTGACACTAGAAACCAAATCCATGCGATCTGACATTGCAGGCTTTCAATCTAGAGTGACAGGGCTAGAGCAATGCATGGGATCACTAGAGACGCAGATCAACACGTCTCAGGAGCGAGAACAAGACTTCCTCTACCTCAGGAGCAAACTAACGGACATGGAGGACAGGAGCCGGAGAGACAATATCCGCGTACTTGGGATCCCGGAAAACGAAGAAGGCTCGGATATGCAGGCTTTTCTGACCTCCACTCTTCCAAAAATGATTTCGTTGGACTTTGACCCGCCGCTAGAATTCCAACGGGCACACAGGATAGGCCCAAAACGCTCTGACAACTCCTCAAGGCCCCGCCCAATCATCGCATGCTTGCTGCGGCATAATCAAACCCGACAAATACTCCAAGTAGCACGCAACCACGGCCCTTTCCGAATAGACCAGCACGAGATCCGAATAACCGCCGATTACTCCAAGGAAACCAACGAACGTAGAAAGGCTTTCCTAGCCCATGACCCCAGCTTCGCAAACTAGAGATGAAATACGGTCTCTTTGACCCTGCAAGAATGTGAGTTACCAAAAATGGAGTATCCAAGGACTTTTATAACCCCGACGAATTGAGACTCTTCCTTGACTCTTTCCAATCTCAGCCTATGGACTCTCTCAACATAGACAGTGAGCATGACATTGTAGGAGGCAGTGATAGGGCCGAAACCCCCCACTCGGGAATAGAAAAGGCGAAGACGGCTCTACACGACACCGGAGCCAGTCAAAGAGGTAGAGACATGGAGAGACTAACCAGATCATATGACGACAGGGGTCAGATTTTACACGCAGTAGTAACCCACACCCAACTATCGGAGAGAGACAAATCCCGCTCCCCTTTGAAGCCTACAACTGGATCTTCTTGAGAAGGCAACGCGACAAGACGACTTGTGGGACTATCGCTAGAGAGTCGAAAATAACAACTATAGACCCCGCGGAAGGATGAGTACCTTTCCAGATCATATGTGTATTACTATTGTAATTGTCTAAGACTGCTAGTATCAATGTTAAAACCAGATACCTGAAAAATCTATGTTCTTTATGACTAGAGCCGAGGCCCTATAATGGAAAACTACCAGTAAATCGTTATTTGCCCTTAGTACACGACAGATGATGATTACTAGAACAGGGATCAGACCCCACCGACTCCCTGTACATTGAATAAGGGCCCAGTCCCGACCCTATAACCCTATAACAAGGTAACAGGGGCATTAAACAGTTAACAAAAAATAAACAATAACTAGCTATCATGGAACCTGCCTTATATTCCACACACTACAAAATATCTCACGGTAGTAAACAACAAAGTATGTGAAATCTTCCTAATACACACCACACTCGACCAGCGCTGACATTAGAACCGTTTAGCCCCCATTATCACCCCAAGGGATGGGACTAGACCACGTAAAGATAAATTAATTCCAATACAGGGACACACAACACAATATAACCTGAGACATATTAACGCTCCCATTACTTGACTTTACTTTATTCTACAATAAGAAAATGGAAAACAAAAAAATTGAACACAAGGACATAATACAACATAATACCGCATAACAAAGCGAAATAATATGACATCTTACACTGCCACACCACACCACATTATAACATCACAATGTAAATTATAAACTATTAGCTAATCCTTTCCTCGGACGTTCGTACCTACCCCCATCCTAATCATTATTACTATCTTAAACTATCATCTACAACAGAACGACTATGATGGTGGCACATACCAAGTAAGACCTTAGTAGGTCAGTATTATGATGTAATAATACACGGCAAGGAGTTTGTAATGGGATGAGATACGCATTATCCTCGCGTAACCCGGGGCTCAGCTACACCCATTACCTATCCTACGATTAATAGAGAGACGCTTGGCATAATGGCTCTTAACATGATAATGTGATAAGATACCAGGATATGTTATGTTGATCAACCTAATATGTCATTGAAACGTCTTAAGGCGAGACGAGGCAGTGTTATAGTTGAAAAGAAATGCTCAGGAAGTATTATATTATATTGTATATTGGTATCTTTATGTACCCTTACATACGCGAGAACTGTAATACTCTGTTTGAGCTCTTTCCCCCCTCCTTTGCCCTGCCCCCCCTCGCCAGCCGATCTCTGTCCTTCTGTCTGCCCAGTCTCTAATTTAATTTACGACCCTATCTTATGAACTCCTAAACACCCTACGATACCATACAACATCAAGTACTAGGCACAACATCCTAAACACAATACCCCATCAACACCCGACACCCTCCCCCTCCTCTCCAGCGCCGCCCAGGTACTATAGTTATTAACCGACCATTACTTCTGCCAATATACACTTTAGTTATATAACTAATACACTAGCCACTAACCATCAATGAACAGACCCACTTCTCGATACATAAACATAAGCACTGCTGTGTACCCCCCACCCCTCCTTATCACTGACATATCGACAACTGGCTGTCTGTTGTTCCCCCCTCCCCCTCCCCGATTGAGATCGCCCCACGGCACGAGAGCTCCGAGACAAATCGGACCCGCCATTTACAGACCTAACGAATGAAGGAGGTTGGGCTCCTAACCTCCCTCATCCCTATCCTCCTCCACTTCTCCCCCCCAATTGCACGTTCTCTTGCTATACTCTCAATTTCAACTTCAGCACACGCATCCATCCCTTCCCCCTCCTTCTCCCTCTTTTCTTCTCCCTCTCATTTCTCCTTGTCTTCTTTTCCCCTCATATCTCCCCTCCATCTGGCTCTCGTCCTACTTATATTGCCTCTCTTCCTTCACCCTCTCCTCTCTCTTCTCTTTCTTCTCCAGAGGACTCCCTTGGCCTCCACCAGCTGCTAACCCCCGTATAAAATAAAATACCGTATCATATCGAAACACAACTCCCACTCTAACAACTAAGTCAATATCTCCCATCCTCCCCCCCCCCACCAACACCAACCCCGGAACGAGGGTGCTTACTCACAATTATCCAAGATGTCGAAGTCCCACCCTCAAGCGACGCGACCATTATGTATACTCTCTTGCAATGTACACGGCATGACGAGCTATGTTAAGCGGAAAAAGATACTGTCCTATCTTCAATCCAAAAAAACAGATATAGCTCTGATTCAAGAGACTCACCTTGACACCCTGGAATCCAGTAAACTTAAACGGGATTGGGTAGGGAGGGTTGCCTTCAGATGCCGTCCAACGAGTCAGGAATCTGGAAGTAACGGGCCCCGCAAATGTGGAGTGGCGATACTAGTGCGTAAATCAGTCCCGATCACTATCATTAAAACCTGGAATGATACAGAAGGAAGGTATATATTTGCTAAACTAAAACTAGGGGACACTGTTTTATGCGTGGGATCCATTTACGCACCAACCGGCCCAAAACGCCCATTCCTTCTACAGCTAAATCGCCTCCTGACAGAAATCGGAACTACTCGATACGTAATCGGGGGAGACTGGAATCTCGTCCAAGACGCCATAATGGATAGGACAGGCCCTGTTGATATATGTAACAATCAAGACAGAGCGCTTCTGACAGACCTGACCACCGACGTCGGTCTAGTGGACTGCTGGAGAATACAACACCCGAAAGATAAGGAATATACTTTCCTATCCACCGTCCATGGCACCCAATCGCGTCTGGATTATTTCTTAGTATCACACACTGTAATCCCTCATATACAAGACACCTGCATCCTAGACAGCGGGCTCTCAGATCACTCCCCAATACTAATCCGGATCCAGGTGGGACTTTCCTTCTCTGGTCGAAAACCATGGCGATTGGCTGTACACAGATACCGCTCTCCCCAAGGGAAGGAACAATTAAAAGCTCATGTAGCTACATACATGGCCGAGAATACAGGCACTGTATCCTCAAAAAGGATCCTATGGGCGGCAGCAAAAGCAACCCTAAGAGGGAATATGATGCGAGACGCAGCACTGGCCAACAAAGACAGAATAGCCCACCAAACCACCTTAGAGACCACGATACAGGACCTCACTAAACAATATACCGCCCAACCATCCCCTAGGCTGCGACACGCCCTAGAACAGGCCCGCATGGCATACAACGACCTTTATACATCTCAGGCAGGAATACGCACTGCAAAAATTGCGAGGCCGCCATTACGAACAAGGAGAAAAAGCAGGTCGCCTCCTAGCGGCGCAGCTCCGACAAAGAGAGGCAGCCTCTGCCATTGCGGCCATAACATCTTCTTTAGGAGCAGTGCTAACTCGCCCACAAGACATTGTAAACAAGTTCGCCAAGTACTACTGACATTTGTACACTCCTGAAACAACGACAGATCAAACACAAATGGAGACATTCCTTACCGCTGCCAATCTACCTCGTCTGTCTGAGGCAGGCAGGGCCCTCTTAGACGGTAATATAAGCAAAGAAGAGATAAACCAAGTTATAACAAGCCTCCCCTACCATAAATCTCCAGGAGAAGACGGATTCCCTGCGGAATTCTATAAATGGGCTGGGGAGGAGGCAATAACCGCAGTACATGAAGCACTGACGGAAGCATGTCAAGAAGGCTCCCTGGGCGCTCTATCCAATAATGCCACGATTGTCTTCCTGCCTAAGCCAGGGAGGGACCCTCTTCTCTGCGGCAGTTACCGTCCTATCTCCCTTTTGAATGGGGATGTCAAACTCCTAGCCAGTGTTCTAGCAGCGCGGCTCCGCAAGGTGATACCATCATTGATTCACAATACCCAAGTAGGATTTGTACCAGCTCGTACCTCCAGAAATCATATGCGAACTCTTTGCCATACACTGTTAGAATCCATACAATTACCTGACGAAGCCCTAGCCCTGTCCCTAGACGCGGAGAAAGCATTCGACCGCATTGAGTGGTCCTACCTATTCACAACCATGAAGCATTTTGGCCTGGGGGAACAATTTATCTCTAAAGTACGTTTATTATATGACCACCCCACAGCACAGGTTAACTGTGGGGGCATCATGTCAGACCCATTCCCTATTGGAAGGGGCACATGCCAGGGATGCCCCTTGTCACCACTTCTATTTCTATTGGCCATGGAACCCCTAGCTGCCACCATACGAAATTCTCACCAAATAAAAGGGATCCACATCACCGGGGGCATATCCAAAATCTATCTCTACGCAGACGACATTCTGTTAACAATGTCCGATCTAGAAACCTCGCTCCCAGCACTACTTTCCACTATAGAAGACTTCGCATCCCTACCGGATATTGGGTAAATTGGGATAAAAGCGAGGCACTACCATTATCCCGCATAATGACGAGGGCAGCGATACATGGCCTCCAATTCAAATGGACCCCGACCCGCCTCAAATATTTAGGAATGTTCATTAACCGAGGTCTAGAACATATGGTCAGGGACAATATAGACCCCCTTATATCTAAAATGAAACAAGACTTTGCCAAATGGTCCCTACTAGGCTTGTCCATGTGGGGCAGGACACAGGCGGTCAGAATGGTCACCTTACCACGCTTCACATACGTGCTAGGCATGCTCCCCCTACAGATACCTCTTTCCTCACTCCGACTAATAGATGCATCCATAAGGGCCTTCGTCTGGGGCTCCTCACGCCCAAGACTGAAACCTGCAACAATACTGGCACGACGGCTCTACGGAGGATTAGGACTACCCTCGGTAGAACAATACTCTCTGGCCCTACAACTCTCACAGCTAATATACACACTTCCGTATATAGCCGATCCACCGCAATGGGTGATCACAGAGAAACTCCTATATGGACAGTATACGGAGATGGGAGGAACATACGCCGACCATGTTCCCTTAGCTAACCCCATCCTCAAGGCTACAAACACAGCGTGGTGCAGAGCCCATCGACTACTAGTACACCCCTCCCTGCATACTCAGGCTCCCATAGCTTGGAACAAAAGCATTAAAATAGGAGGGAATATTCTCAGATGGCCCCAAAGGTCCGAGGCAGGTATCCACAATATATCTCACATAATAGATGGAGATAGCTTCCGCACATTCGCCTCCCTCCAGGAAGAATTCGGTATCCAAAGTAACCAGGAGTGGCGATATCTACCGCTCAAACACTGTATGCGGAGAACATTAGGAACCCCCCCGTGGATGCTCAAAACCTCACCCATCGTCACCTATCTTCAGAAATTGGGCCGACAAAAAGGCGTCATGGCTGGCCTCTATGCCGAATTAACTAACCACCTCAGCCTCTACTTGAACGACTACGCTTAAAATGGCAGGACACACTAGAGATAACCTACACGGACGAAGAATGGCCAGACATACTAGAAGCCGTCGACAGGGGCGTACGCGAAGCACGCCTGAAATTTTGCCTATTTAAAATCCTTCAGGGGTGGTACTGGACCCCGTTAAACTCTTCAGGGCAGGGTTGATACCGCACGCGAACTGTTGGAGATGCACAGAGCCCTATTGTGACCAACTCCATATTCTATGCCACTGCCCAACGGTACAGTCCCTATGGGACGCGGTACGCCTCGCCTTATTGGACTTCATACAGATACCAAAACCGACCCCACCAGCATTTATCATTCTACATGACATTCGCCCGTATCCCTCCCTATCGCGGGCACATAAACGATTAATCCACACGGCGCTTGCCACGGCCAAAATATGCATACTCCGGCACTGGAGATCTAGCATTGCCCCCACACCGATAGAATGGATGACGGCCATGTATCAAACGGCTACCCGCGAACGAGTGATTTATAACCTACAGGACCAAGCAGAACTATTTGCGGAGGTCTGGCGCCCATTCTTGATGAGACCATGAAGCGGCTGGTGGATGACCAACGGATGACCAATGGTCAATGATCAATGATTAGGGAATATCAATTACCAATCACCCTCTGAGAATCCTAGACCCCGGAAACATATTTAATCTCCTACTGTCCCTTCTCTCTCTCCCTAGCTACACTCTCCTCTCCCCTTTCTCTCTTTTTTCTCTCTCTCTATCAACCCACAGGCCTCTAATTTTGACATATGCTTGAGACCCTGAACTACCCAACATAATAATACAAGTCGCTCCCTAACACAAACAAGGACGGAGAAATCAACTCATATAAGACGTAGACACTCTCTAACCGACCTCACCATATCTAAATTACATACTATCTACCCCTAGATAGTAACTTGCTACAGACGGGGAAGTACAGAACGATTTACTCTTCGGCCTGAACAAGCTAGTCTCACGATACAAAGACCCCCTGCCTACCCCGAGTCTCTTCATCTTACATCCCCCACGATTACCCTTCCTCTTTCTCCCCCTTCTCTCCCACCCCCCATTTCATATGACTATTTCATCTCTCCCCTATACCAAGATCAACCCCCCCCCCACACAACCCTATCCTCGCTCCTCCTCCCCTTACCACCCCCCCCACCTGTCTTCCTTTTTGTCTTCAAAATAAGGGTACAAAACTCAACTATGCAACTGGGAATTTTTACTTGCCTGACAGTACATGCATATATGCTCTCAATGGAAATAATTGTGGTAAAAGAACGAAAACAATGTTTTGAAAGCTAAACAGTTTATTTATATGCTGCATGTACCGCCTTATATATTCTTAATAAAACTTTTGAAACTTAAAAAAAAAAAAAAAAAGAAAGTATCCCAGATAATCTGAACAGATAGCTGGGGATTATCATTTTTTACAAAAAATTGTATAGCAAACTTTTCAAAAAGCTTAGTAAAATTAGAATCAAGAAGTAATGAGTTATTAAATCTCCATCTATTACTTGGCTGTTTATGTGGTGAAATATCAAGATCCAAACTCACTGGAGCATGATCCAATATTAATATGATACCAGTTTCTGAATTCAAAACATGTTGCACAAGATGTTGTGAGAAAAATAAGTAATCAATCCTTGATTGGGAAGAATGCACTGGAGAAAAAAAAAGAGAATTCCTGTAATGTGGGGTTACACAATCTCCAAACATCTGTTAATGCTCTTTGTTCAATCATGGAGGTAAACTGTGAAAACATGGTGGATGGTACAAATTTAGAGTTAGATTTACGATCAAGGAAGGGATCCATAACCATATTGCAATCACCTCCAAAAATTAAATAATCATCTGAAAGAGTAATTGATTTAGCTAATATTTCATTCCAAAAAGATTTATCAGGTGGGGTTGGAGCATAAACATTAAATATAGTGAAAGGTACTATATTAATAATAATTGAGGCTATAACCCATCTACCCTGCACATCAGATTCTTGAGAAAAATCAGAAATATTCAAAGCTTTCTGACAGAGTATAGTAACCCCATTTCTTTTCCCCGTACCCGGAGAGACAAAAACATGACCCACCCATTGTCTTTTAAGATTGGCCACCTCAGCACACGTTATATGAGTCTCTTGTAACAAGGCAATATCAGCTTTCAATTTTAAAATATGGGTTCAAACTCTTTGACGTTTTATTGGGGATGCCAAACCTTTAACATTCCATGAAACAAATCTAATTGTCATTTAATATAGAAAATAAATAATACGAACATGAAAGTACTGCATTTAGACCACCTATTAGCATGTAGAAATTGAACCAAAAGAAAATATTTAGTGTAAGAAAAGTGAATAATAGAAGTATAAACAAGTGAACAAAGAAAAGAGAGAAAAGAAGAAGGAAAATGAAGAGAGGATAAAATTTGAAAAAACTGAGAGCGTGTAATATAGAATAAAACATTAAAACTACATAAAGGACATTGAAGGAATAACAAAAACATACCTATGAGACAAAAACAACGTGAGGGTGGTGAAGCCAGAAAGGGAGAACGACACAACCCTCACTCCATAACCACAGACTCAGAAGGGAAGGGAGATCCGATCACACAGGTTGCAACCACAAAAGACTGGGACACTGAATATATAAAAGATCTAAAAAGAGAGAAAACAGAGGAAACAATTAAATCTCTTAAATAATTGAACACTGTTAAGATTACATTGAACCAAGAAAGAACGCATCCCTTAAATATGAGCAAGATAAAAGGGAGAAAAGAAAAAAAACAAGTAATTTAATAATCAATTCTCTGATCATTTGGAAGTGTCCATTGTTTCACCTCTACAAGAGTCAATAAACCGATGAAGTAATACCGGGTCCTCATATGTTGTGGTCTTATTGTTGTACGTCACCTTGAACAGGAACGGATGAAAAAGACCATATCGGGCATTAAGCGACTTCAATGCCGAACGCATATCTAGAAATTTCTTCAGTTTGTCTACCGTCGACTTTGCATAATCTTGAGCAAAAAAAGGTTGGACCTTGACCACGTGATCCAACCCTTAGCCCTTGGTGCTCTGAGAACCTTCAACAAGTCTGTATACTCCAAAAAATACAGTATTATTCCTCTTGGTTTCCTTGACGTTGAAGCCAAATGTGAAGGATGACCAAGCCTATGTGCTCCTTGTATATTCATAACAGGAGAAATAGACAGGTCCAGAATCTTGGGCAAAAATGCTTAAAAGAAAGATAAAGGCCCATATTTATACTTTTTGAGGCAAAACTGCACCGGCACAGTTTTGCGTCAAAAATATTACTGCCGGCTAACGCCATTTCTGTGCGCCGTGCGGGTGTCAAATTTATACTTTGACGCATGGCAGAGCAAACCACAGGTGTAAGCCATTTTTTTTATGCACACCGCAGCGTCAAGTCGTAAAGCAAAACGATGTTAACACAGCAGAAATGACTGTGGGTCGATTTACGACACTGCAAACCGGAAATGCTGCCTTTTTTGACGCAATAGCGTCAAAATTCCCCGCAAACACAGCCATTTCAGCAGAGGAGAGCCAAAATGGATCCCAGATGCCTGTACGGACCCCAAGAAGATGACAACAGACCAGGAACCAGTCAGGAGGACCCACAGAAGACCCAGGACAGTTTTAAGAAGAAAAGAAAGTGTCGATTCAGTGGAGAGGAACAGGAAATTCTGGTTAAAGAGGTGACGGAACACCAGCATCAACTGTTTGTCACCTCAAAGTTGCCAATTAGTAGGAGAGAGGCAATATGGTAACAAACTGTTGACAAGATTAACAGTGTGGCAGAAGTACGCAGAACAGTCATTGAGTGCAAGAAACACTGGCATGACTGCAAGCGCAGGACAAAGGAAAAGATGTCCAGGAACAGGAAGGCAGCAGACTGGAGGTGGGAGTCCAGCACACCAGGAGGCCCTGGACCACATGGAGGAGATGGTCACAGCCGTCATCCCTGAGGAGATCGTCACAGGGATTCAAGGACAGGACAGCGCAGGCTACCAGGAGACAACGCACATGCAGGGTAAGTCGCATGGGGAATTAAATTGCACAAATCTTAACTGTAAGCGGGGGGGATACGGACCACAAAATGTATGGAAGTCATCATATACATGGAGTGGCATGGGTAAAGGGGTATGGCATGGGGGCATGGCCTGCACAGAGAGAAGCTGGGGCACACCATTACACTACAACAACAACAGTCCCATGGGGGCATGCTGCCATGCCAACAATGGAGCAAAGGTAAAGCCACACCAGGAGGGAAGGGCACAAGGTCAAACTGACATCCTGGCACACGTCAGCCACTATACCCCCTACCATAACTAGGGCCCAATTAACAACCTCTAGTCATACCGACAACTGGAATGTAACAGTGACAACAGTTGCCACTACCACCTCTGCTCTGTGTGCAGCTCAAGTAGCCAATGGCATTAACGTCCCCATGGATCATACACACCTAAATTAGAGGGTTGAGGATGACAACTTCAACAATCCCCTGAAACAAGACAAATGTTCCAGTCCTGTCAACTGTGAATGCCCATAGTTGCCGCAAACATCAGCCAATGTCATCAACATTAGGAGCTACACAGCACTAAGGACACACCCATGCTGCATATGTTAGGGTCCATCCTGTGCCTGGGTCACAATGAAACATCCCACATGTCATACTGCTCAGACAACAGCATTGAGGGGGAGGACACATGTAACTGGTCACTGACATACACCTGCACAGTCAGAGGAGGAAATAGGACACTGCTACGACTATCAGGGCAATCCAATGTACCACACATTCCCCAACATCATCTGTACACATTACAAATGCTAACATCCATATCGTGCCATAACAATGCTATGCCTAGGATATGCTACATTTCAACTACATATAAGTGGATGTGAAAGATCAGAAACTGGGGCAGGTCCAGATTGTTAAGTGTGCTGCTAGTGCCATCAGAACACCCACAGAAAGTGAAAGGTCTCACCATGAGAATGGATGTAGACGGAGGCTTGAGTAGGACAAGAAGGTGGCAATTCATTATTTAGCCTAAAACAACACTAGAGGAGATGCTACTGACAAGTCTAATGACTTAATACAATACATGTGACATGCAGGTGGGCCATAGGCCTGGGAGAATGCCCATCTGAAAGACTGGAGCAATGAACAGGAAACAAGATCACAATGTGAATTCATCACAAGGCAAGCGTGTCAATTCACAAATGCCACAACACAGACACACTAATTGTACCCTATTTCATTTCAGAGGACGATGGATCTCCTGTGGATATGCCTGTCCAGGAATACCCTGAAACATCCCCCCAGCAGACCATCCAAGATGTCCTTGGAACCCTCCAGAACCCACCTTCAGTCACAAGGAGGAGCACAGAACAAGCAGCCATCGCAGAGGATCTACCCACCACCCCAATTGTAAGACCTGCCAGCTCCAATACAGCTGAGGACTCAGACGACACAGGCAGCAGCTTTGAGAGAACTGTAGTTGGAGTCCAGCGGGAGCTGGCCAATGAGGTGCGGGTGGGGATGCAAACTATGGCAGCCAGCCTAGAGGGGGTGCGTTTGTGCATGATGTCAACTGAAGAACAGGCAGCAGCAATGCAAGGGCGAACAACGATCTTGTTGGAAGTAGAAAAAAGGCTGAAGGAAATCAGCACAGCTGTAATACAGTTGTCTCAACACCTACAACAGCAATCCTGTCAATGCGTGCACAAATGCAACATTGAACCCCTCAGGGCCGACCTGGCTGCCTACCATCGAAATGTGACTGCTATTCTTAAGAATCAGCAGATCCTCCTTGAAGCAGTACTGCCCTTAAGACCTTCACAGGTAGCAGTGACCAGGATGTCTGACTCCACGTCTTCTAACACTGAGGTGTGTGTTGCCCCTTCACAACCACCACCACCAAGAACAGAGGAGGCAACACACACATCAGAAGAAGAAGACATGGAACAGATCACCTTCACACAGAAAAGTACCCGGAAGCACTAGTCCCTGCCACATGGCCAACTATTACCAAGGTCCAGCGCTTTGTAACATGCCAGTCTTACAACAACTGTACTCAGTGACTGTTCTGCAAACCACTGTTAATCTTGTCATCCTTCCCAGTGTTTGTCTCTCACTTACTCATTGGCAAATCCTGTCCCTCTGCACTGGCTGACACATCACCCCAGCATGTCAAAAGCATTTTCCTTTACCACTTGTGTAGGATCACAATGGAAGATGTCACTATAATGGACTCACAATCATTAACAATGTACATATAGCACTACAGCACTTTTCAATAAATAGCACTTACACAACAAATTTGTCTCTGTGTAATGTGACACATCAACTGTGCAGTAGATAACTGAAATGTGCCTCCTGTCAAATTACGTAGCTTGTCAATACAACTGTCCTGAAATTATGTAGTCAGATAACTTTGCACAGTGGCCAGGATTGCATCATACTCTGCCCTTCCTGAGGGTAATATCTGATGAAGTGAGAAAACATACACCATCATGCTGTGTTGGACAGAATAATGCTTCCTCAGGTGATATCTAAGTCATCAAATAGTGGCAGCAAAATGTTGTCACCATGCAATACTAACACATATAACAGTGCCCACAAATCTAAGCAAACACTCCAAAAACTGCATGAATGAAGGTGTCTGAGTTTCCATCCAAATAAGTAATCATGCTGAACAGTGTCACAAATGATGGCTGTGAGTCATGAAGATGATACTACAAGAGTGCTTACGACCACTCACCTTATAAGGGTGTCCTTGAACATCACACTGCAGTCAGAGCTAAAACAGTTCCCCCAATACCAAATCTAGAAGCACTGTTTGTGACTTTGAAAACATACTTAGTGACAAAAACACGTTGGGATCCATATTAACTGTGATTAGTGGTTGCAATGAATGGTGGAATCCTTGCAAGGTATCTCTGGGGTAGCTGCCAATCTTACAACTCAGTTGGGATTTGTTCATAGCATAGGACACAAATGTAATAGAACAAAATGAATGTACACTAATGCCAAGGCCATGATCAACAAGCATTTAACATATACTGTAAAGGGTTCACTATATATTTATTAAACGGTAATAACAGAAGAGGAAACTCGGGAAAAAGTCTTACCTACCCTAATCTACCCTAACTACTCCTTACCCACAACTGTCCCTAACTAACCTAAGCTAAACTTACTTATCACATGTAACGAAACATTCTAAACATCAACCCCCCACCTCCCTTATGAGACAGGACACATGGAGGACAACAGATACTAACCTAAACACATACTACACTATCCTAAACAAATATATATTTTTTTGTATTTTTTTATATATTTTTTTTGTAAACACAAAAGAACACCAACATAGCCACCCACCCACCCACCCACACACTCAAAAATAAAAAATATAAATAATCAGGACCCGCCACCTCCCACCCACTAACACTAACTAAACTAACAGCCTATACTAACCTAACACTAAGCCCCCTAAGCCCACTAAGTATAAGAACAAGGAAAGAGTAGGGAGGGGAGGGAATCATGTCCATTTTTAAAAGTCTAGAGGTTGGCCCTCCGGAGGGTCCGCTTTATGGATGGCACACGCCTGTTCATATGGCGAACATCCCGCTGCAGGTGACTAATTTTCTGGAGGATACGGTCCATGTTTCCTTCCATTGCCTGAAAAGCTACAGGGTCAACTGTAGCAGCTGGGGCAGTCCGGGTACCTGCTGAGGATGTGTGTGGGCGCATAGAGTCTATGCCTGTGGCCTGCCCTGAAGGTGTTCCACTGCTAGGGCCTGGAGCAACTTCAGACGTTGGGACAACAGTCCCAGCTGTGGGTGGTGCCACCTGGGTGGAAGTGGTGGTTGTGCTGGTGGTGGCTGCGGTGGGCAAAGTAGGACCACCCTGTGGGAAAGCCCTCCATGCTCCAGAGGCCCGTTCGTTCCGGTATCTTCGGGCCATCCGTCTGACCCCCGAATCTATCAGCAGGATATGCTGGTACCTTATTGCCCGCCTCTGGAACTCACGGACCTGGATGGGTGTCATGTTCGCAGCTGTGAAGACAAAGGCAAACAATTTACATTAGGAACTGCATTGTGTGAAATGGCACAAGAAGTAAATCAGACAGTACATCTACTGTACTTGTAACAGCTCATATCATCATACAGATCATTGAATGTCCCTGAGGAAGTACATGGCAGGGCAGCCTACAAAGGTCATATCACACATAGCACATCCAAACCCTAGAAGATGGGTAACAACTGGCATTAATTTGGCATCAGAGTTCTGCTAGTTGTCAGCTAAAAATCATGCTGCACATCCTCCGCCAATGCCAGGGCTACAAATGTCAGTGTACGGGATGGAAATCTAAAGCCACATGATCTGCAAGTTGTAAATGGACTTGCTAGTATAGTACTCATGTGCTATACCTGAGTGTGTATTCTAGATTTCGACCAAACATTCACTGATTTACATGTCTGTGTAACATACTGGTAGCATCAGTCCTAGGTACACTATTCACAAACCCATGCCTGTGTTTGAGGGTGGGGCGGTGGAGAAACAACTAACAATTCCAAACAACATGGACACCCAGGAGTCTATAGAAAGCTGGACATGTGTTTGGCTCTACACACACACCACAGGTAAGGTCTATCAACAAATAGGAGACAGCAAACCCTTGACCAATCCTAGCGCCACACATGTCAGGAAATGCAGACCTTGGTCCACATCATATACTTCCAGTAAGGCATGACTTACAACAGACACAGAGTTGCAAGAACACCCATGATCATGATTTGCATGCACACCTAGGCCATTGCACTCAAGTGCCACATACTTGTAGCACTACATGTGGAGCTACATGCTGCTAGGAAGTTCAACCTACATTTTAATAAGTACTTTCGTGAATAGGGAAGCAGAAGTCTGTGGGTAAGCATTGTGCAGTCCCAATCTGGGAGAATGTGGGTCTGACAGGCAGACTAAATCTGAGATGAGTTCCAGTGCAACTCTTGTTGATACAAGTGTTATCCACATGACTCACCCCAGTTCTGATTGCGGGGCCTACAGGAATGACCTACAATCTCTAGATAATACAATAAGATAAGCATTGTACAACTCAAAAATGGTGAGAAAATGAAATCCCACTCATGGAACCAGACAAATGATGGGCCAGAGCTTCATACCTTGCTATGTGTTCAACACACAGGAGTCCATCACACATCACCAGCAAACACAAAACATAACAGACATATCAACACTTACTGGAGTTGTCGGGGTCCTCAAATGAAGCCACCTCTCCCACAGTGTAGGGTGCTGGTCCACCTGTAAGGCATGGAAGGAAGAAATGTGCTCAAAATCTGTACACTGACCAACAATTCCAAAGACAAAAACAATGTGTAAGCTGACTAAAGTAATGAAAGCCATTCAGACATGATGATACTGCATCCGATATAGCACGGCTAACATGTACATAGCATGGGTCTCCTGTGAGAATTACACACATATCTGCAGACATGCATTGGCCCTAACTATCATGTGGTGGCAAACATGCTCCTTCATTAGTGAGCAGAAATAATAATGGAGTGTAATCGTCTCATCATGTGCATCCAAGAGAGACACCCAAAGCCTGGTTACCTGAGGACTGCATTACCAGTCAAAAAGCCTATGTGGCCATGACACATTTATGACACATAGGTACAATGTACAGAGGGGCAGGGACTTTTGTAAGCCCTCATGTTGTTACAGTTTATTCATTTGATGTGGCCCAGCAATGGTGATTTGCACCAAACATAGAGATATGAACCCATGTGCATACCTTTGGACTGCCATCCCTAATTGGAATGTGGCACTACAAACTCCAAATACCAGTGTAAGGTGTTAGCTGAAGTCACCTTACACCTTTTACCGATGTTTTCAAATCCAGATCTGACATGTATCCAAAATGATGAAGGACCATAATAATCCCTAACATTCATAGAACTTCCAAAAACGCTTTCCTTACACACTCACCAGACACACATGAGACATATGTCTGGGCCACATTGCTATCATCAATTGACGTGAAGCCAGCACTCATTTTCTGCATCATGCAGTGTTTCTAAAGTCACTCTAGCTATTGCGTCAACAAAAGTTGCCAATATTTTAGTAAATCTATACTTCACTGGCAAATGTGACCTATATAGACATGATTGGCTCCTATTTTGTGTTGCTGTCTGACACAAAGGCGGCACCAAACTACATTAAGCAAAAGTATTCTGTAAGTTTGCAGAGCACGTGCTTCCTGACAGCTAGCAATTGTGGTCCTTCACATCGTCCATCAATGACCCTGTATGTTTCCGCAGCATTCCACACAGTCAGCAATTTAGCCGGCAGATATTGTACAAATCATCTGATGTCACTACAGAGCTTTTAATTGCGCAGATTTACATGATTTGTACTCACCAACAGGGCCACCAATCACTATTCCCAGGTGGTCCAGCAGATCTTGCTCCCTGGTGATGATGTCAGCCCAGCGGTGCTTCAGCTGGTGGTCATTCCTCTGGCTCCCATACACGCGCTGCAAGGGATGCAGCACCTTTCCCCACCAGATTCGTCATGCCTCAGTGTGATAGCCCTGTATCACCCTGCCCCCTGCCTCGATCATCAGTGGGAGGAAATGGCACACCAGCCATATAAACCCCCCAAGCTCCTCCTCACCCATCCTGCTAAGACGTGGCCTACCCAACATCTCAGCACCAAAAAGAGGAATAGGGGATAAAGAAGAAGAAAGGAGAAAAGGGGGAAAGTAGAAGTAAAAAAAATAAGTAAACTTAACAACTAAAAGAGCCCAACTATCCCTAAACTAGCACTACCCACAACAGACTCCCACAAACAACAAATACAATACAATACCAGACAATTGTAAATAAAACACACTCAGACAGTATACAACAACAATATTTATTTCACAAAGTAACAAGTAATGTAGCACACAGGACACAAAAGCACAAAATCACTGGACAACACCCTGAACACAGTCTAGAAGAAGCACAGAGTGCAAAGTGAAAGGGAAAGTACACCCACTGTACATAATCTGTAAACAGGATATCCTATTACATCACTTCCTGCATAAAATGGCCGCCGTTTTTATCATTATGCGTCATATGTTTTCACGCATACAGATTGTGCGTCATATTTTTCAACGCACAGGAGTGAAAATTAGGCTGCATCCAAATAATTGTAAATAGTTTTTACAATTATTTGGATGCGGCCTCATTTTCACTCCTGTGTGTCGAAAAATATGATGCACAATCTGTATGTGTGAAAAAACATGACGCATAACAATAAAAACGTCAAAATTTCAGGGCATGAACTGGTTTGGGGTATTTTTTCCATTTTAATGTAATGTTACATTTGGGACACAACTGAGATAGGCTGATTGCACCCACTTTGGTGTTGATGGTGTGTGTTCACATGTGAGACATCATACTGCAGCGGACCATGACCCGCTACTTCCTTAACAGGATTTTGACGCTTGGCTGACGCACTAGATGGCCATGTGTGTGGCCTACATATATGTATTGCACAATTTGGGCATGTTTGGCATCAGGAGAGGATAGCAAGGTGACGCACATGAGTACAATACCTCAATGCCTATGGCTCAATGTGTGTGCAGTTGTTACTAATGTATCAGTCAACCCAGTGTGTGTGCATCACAAGATGCATTATTGCAAATATGCTTGTATGAATGTGAAGTCAATGTGTCCAAACCTTAGATGCAAGTCATTGTGGAAATGAGAGAGGACATGTGCTAATCATACATGTAGCAACATCTGTTGTGTGCACTTCCAAGATTTTGGG
Organism: Pleurodeles waltl; assembly: GCF_031143425.1. Classification (NCBI taxonomy): domain Eukaryota; kingdom Metazoa; phylum Chordata; class Amphibia; order Caudata; family Salamandridae; genus Pleurodeles; species Pleurodeles waltl. The sequence continues at coordinate 1,744,492,750 of NC_090444.1, forward strand.
CACCGTAGACACCACAAATGACAAAGCATGCACCAGATAGATGGCAGACACTTGTTCATGTCAATGGTCCACAAGTTGCCCATCCCATGTCCTAGATTTTTGGTAACTGCTTCCTAGGCACTTGTTGGTGAACCCACAGTGAATCAGGCACATGCATAGATGAAGTGGGTACCATGTCATTGGCTCAGACAGCCAAAGGTGAACCACAAATTTAATATGACGCCACAGTTGTGGTCAAATGACAGAGCCATAACTCTCCAGTGGCTGTGGTGGACCAGCAGATGAGGCAGCACGTGTCCACATTTTTCCAGTGATCAATTGCACAGAGGTGTCGTGTTCATGTGTGTGGTCCAATGTTGATCCTGTATGTTTTTAGGGGTGTATGTTGTCACAGTTACGTCCAGGTCTCATCATGAGTCAGTGGCAGCTATTCGTGTATCTACTGAGTATCCTTCGGAGATCAATGTGAGTAAAGTCGATGAGGACATGAAAACCTACATGGGGATGGTCCCACCCTGTCATTGAATACGAGTTATGAGACTGTCAACAGAGCAACCTTGGTGTGCTGAGTGAGATAATGTCTCAGGTGTCATGTTCCGGCAGGTGTCATTACAACATTGGTACACAGGTTGGCCTCTAAAATTCCCACTGCATCTGGGAACATCATAGCCTCTGTGCTGATTATTCTCGCAGCTATTCACCACGCACGGCCCCTCAATATGTTGTGAGCAATGTGATTCAGCGTGTGAACTGTCAGGGTCCTAACATGTGTGGACTTTTCATGGACATTATCAGAGGTAGCTGTTTCTGCTGGAGGCACCGTACCCAATCCCTGCATACGGCCCTGGAACACTGTCACACTTTGTCGTTCATGCATACATGAGACCCAGACAAGGTATGGACCATGATTTTGGTATTCAAAGACAATTTAACAAATATGGTACAATTAAAAGGCAGGTGATGCTATACAATGTATTTGGGTATGCATTGATGAAGCACATGACAAAATACCCTCTGAGGAATGTGAGGTTTGGTAAAGCAAGTGTGGTACATATGTAGCCACAAGGAATCTTTAGGGTAACGCACAGACAGGTGCCAGTCAGGCTGACAGGATGCAGGGTATATCTGGATCCAGCAATTTCACAAGTTACATAATCAGTGGTCTGACTAAGACTGGTCGGAGGAAGAACAGGACAGTTGACATGGAAAACTGTGTATGTCCTGTGTTTTTTAAGGTGACACATGAACCCAAGCACTGTGTCACACGGCTTAATTACTAGCAATGCATAACGGTGTATTTGACAAAATGGCAACTTCTATGCTGTTCCAGGCATCAGCAGGGGCAGTGCATGTTCAGATGGGTGGTGTGCATGGAGGTGATCACAGGTTTGTGCTTCATCTGTTTCTCACAAGTCCTGTATGTGAGTATTGAATTCAAATGGCCAACAGTACCTTTCACATGGGAAGCAATCTACAGGTGCTAACAGGGCTTAGTAACTACAAGCCAGTGTATTAATTGACCTGCCGTCCATGCAGTCAGATGAACTATGACAATGGCATAACATGGGAAAGGGTGTAGCACACAGAATTACTATTGTTTGTCTGTGTGAGTAGAGGAGGGAATATCGGGGTACACATATTACTATTCCAGCGACCTCTTCAGACAGGTGGGTTGTGATCAGGAGCATGGGTGTGTCAGGAGTTAGGAAATGGGCTGACATGTACATGGAATGTCATGTGCACAATGCTTGTCATATGAGTGGCACTTGTGCTGTCTATGTTCTGCTTATATGGAACTCTAGTCACAGATAGTCCTTGCAAAGATTGGATGCCGTTGGACTTACTGCTGTCGAGGGTCTGGTCATACATTCCTGTTACCAATGCAGTAGCACATCAACTGCCTCATGTATGAGGCTTGTTTTCCCCTTATTGAGTGATGGTGTCTTAGTTGTGTGCCATATGCTGCGATGAACCATGTTTCCAACATGTATGTGTGAAACAGGTGTGGTCCTCTGCTATTGCCCTTCAAAGGTGAAATGTACAGGATATATGTCATTTACAGTGTTTGTGTATGTGTCTGTTGTATGATACGCATCACAATTGCTCTGGGATTTTCTGTGTCCTGATAGATATATCAGCTATGCTCCATGAGGCTACACTCTTATTCTGATAGTTAGAGATAAAGGTGAGCAAAAATGATTAGCCAGACCATGATATGGTGATTATTATCGGTGTTTATTTACATTAGTTAATACAGTGGTGATGGTGATCATTTTTAAAATAAATTGTTCACAATATGTTAGCGCCTACGCAATCCAGCAGCTGTGTTTTGTTGTTCCCCCTCATGTTGCAGGCCACCATCCTCCTCTTCCTCCTCTTCAGGCATGTGTGGCTCTGGTTCCAAGAGGGGAATGTTCCTTCTTATGCAAATGTTGTGCAGGAGGGCACATGTTAGAATGATCTTACAGACCATTTCAGGGGAATATAGGAGGCTACCACCTATGATGTCGAGGCACCTGAATCTTGATTTGAGGATGCCGAAGGTCCTCTCGACTATGCTGCGTGTCCTCCTATGTGCGTCATTGTAGGCACGTTCTGCTGCAGTGCTTGGGTTGCCAAATGGTGTCATTATCCATGGCTGGATCCCATACCCCTGATCAGCTGAAAGAGAAAATGATTGGGATCATGTTGATGTAGCTTGCCCCATTAATATTACCTTGCATGGCAGTAGCTGTCTTGTGTTGTCTGTGACTCTTTTGTGTTATTGTGTTGCTTCATAGGCTTCTAGGATGTACCATCTGCATTGTGTTGTTTCCTTGGCTGAACAAGTGTTTGGCTCCTGACCGGTTGTCAGCAGTATGTTTTGGGATTTGCAGTACAGTGTGCACTCCCTAGCATTGTGACTTGTGATACAGGTGTCCCTGTGTCTTCACTGGGGATGAGAGGATAGTTCCATACACAGATTCATTTTGACAGTGTTGTTAACACATTCACATCTATGTACCCTGGACATCCCATACCTCTAGACTTATGCAATGGATTAATTTAAACGTAATTGAGACGCTTACACTTTGCAAGGGGACAATTAGGCAAACCACTCCAAACGTTGTGATCATTGACGTCTTAACATTAGACTGTACACTCATTTCAGATATGTGACAGGTTCAATGCTGACCTATGAAACATGGCTAGCGATGTCACAACCTCAGTGTGTTCCTGTCGACATGTTGCTGTCGTGGTGTATGTGTTGTGTGTCCTAGAGGGTTGCTGTGCTGTGTGTTTATAACTGGCTTTCTGTACTTACCAACAAGTAGTCCATGCCATACCGTCCATCCTGGAAGTGTTGATTGATGGTAGAGTGACGGAAGATGAATGAGTCATGGACACTCCCAGGATATTTTGCCACGATGTTGGTGATCAATCCTTAGTGATAGACAATGGCCTGCACATTGATGGAATGTGTGTGCTTCATGTTGCGGTAGAGGTGATCAGTTGCAGCAGGTGGCACAAGGCGTACATGTGTGCAGTCGATTGCACCAAGGACGTGTGGGGAGCCACTAATGAGGTAAAACCCCTGTTTTGTTTCCTGCTGCTTCTGCAGTGTGTTTGGGAAGCGGATGTGGCGGGTGTGAGTCCAATGATGGCATCCAGTACTTTGGGCAAAAAGGCAGAGAATGATGGCTGTGATATTCCTGCAACCAGGGCACCAGTTGTTTGAAAAGAGCCACTTGCCAGCATGTGAAGTATGGCAAGCAGCTTGGGTTCTGTTGGGATGGTGGGGGGTGTCAGCAAGGTGGTTGCCAACTGTGGTTCTATGTTGCGCAGCAGCTGCTGAATGGCCTGCCAGTTCAACCTGTACCTCTGGATGATGTCATGTTCCCTGATGCCATGAAGGGTTGTTCTGGTGCGGAATATCCTCTCCTGCCTTCTGCGCTGCCTTTGGGGTCCCTGCTGGTGTTGTGGTAGCTGCTGTTGTTGTTGCTGTGCTCTGCGTCTCCGTGCACGCTGGATGAGAAGCACCTCCATGTCTCCCTTTTGCTGCTCTGCTGCTCTGCTGTTGCTTCTGTGTGTTCTGATTAAATACAGGTGTGTTTGCCCCATTTTAACACCTGCCCTGACCCAGGTGTTAATTTTTTACGCAAATCGGGCTGTGCGTTATTTTCCGGCTCCACCTCCCGGCCGTGCGGCATTTTTGCCCTAAACCATCAATACGACGCACGGCCGTTTAAGTCATTTTTGGGACGGGAACGTCTACCTTGCATATGATTAATGCAAGGCGGGTTGCCGCATCCAAAAAATGACACACACGGCGGGATTTTGACGTCCGCGGGCTCGGGCGTCAAAGTTTAAATATGGGGCAAGGTTTGAGCTGAATGTACGTCAACATTTTTGAGACGCACATTTGGCGCAGACAGAGTATAAATATGCCTCAAAGGGTCTGAACCTTGAATTCCTTCAGGAAGACTATAAATGCATAAATTATTCCTGTGATTCCGATTTTCTATATCTTCTGCATGCTTTTTCAGAATAGCTACTACAAGTTGTAAAGATTGTATCGATAGAACTGTATCCTCAAGCACTTCCACTCTTCGTTCCACAGAAGAGACTCTGTTCTCCACAAGAGACCATTTGTCATCCAATATTTGTAATTTTTTATTGGTATCCTCCATATAAGGTTTGAGCGCTCTTATTTCCACAAGAAATAATTCCATAGATAAAGTATCTACCACCTTAATAGGGGATGGGAGATCCTTTTTAGCTCTCTTATTTGTGGATGTCGAGACCGTTACCGTAAGCTTAGACAAAACTTTTTTTGCAAGAGCAGGAGGAGAAACAGGTGTTGATGGTGTAACATCGAGAGAAGTAGCTCCTGTAGTCTCCATATTTGATAAAGGAGGAAAGGAGTTTGATAAAGGAATATTATTAGGATTTTTATTACACTGTACTTTGTTGCTGGTCAACTGAAGGTTCCTGGATCTGCCCATAAGCAAAAATATAATATTCTGCCCAAAATGTCATAAAGTATATGCCCTATAAAGTGAAGATTCAACTCAGATGAGATATTAGAGCGAAAAAACAAGATAAATCTGGACCAAATTGCTCCAAAAAGTAAGTCATAATGAGTAGAGAGCACAAAAGCATACACCCGTAGGCAAAAAAATGTAAAAAAAAAGTCTGTCAGGCATCAAAGCATATCTAAAAAGGTGAAATGTGAGGTAAAAGAAAAAACAAAATGGCGGCTGCAGTGAAAATTCACACACAACTGTCATAAAAATCATCAAAGAGGATGCAAAAGTACCTCTGAAGTCCTTTCAGGGGGAGCACTTCATACCAGGCATGTTCCCCCGAGTTCTGCCACCTGGAGAGACATAAAATATGTCCATATTAAGATCCCGGCACTCCCGACTCCCGCCATGGTCGTGGAGCTTAACAGAAGGTGGCCATCTCTGAACGGCGCCAAGCCACGCCCCCAGGTAAGTATTATAAGCTAAGTTTAAATATCCTTTGCTTTATTTCACATACATGATTATTTGACAACATATATTTCTTCAATGTACTTAGATATGCAGTTCACAGGACATCTATACTTACTTGTACGTACTAACATAGTTTTTGTTCTTGTTGATATTCTTGCTACAATATTCTGACATACAACCACACACAGATTTGGCCTAAACATTATACTCACTAAACTTTTTTAAGGAAGCCTAGGATGTAATGGGATCATTCTGGAGCATCCTGGATGCTGCCATTCAACACAATCAACCCAGATCCTCATCTAACTGATCCTGAGATATCAGCTACTATCATTAGACCTACTCACACTCATTGCAGCATGCACAGTGGTAAAAGGGAAGCCCTTACTAGGTATAGTGGGAAAAATAACACCACTGTTTGCCACAGTGTGCATGCATGTTTCCAGGGCTGTTTTGTTCACTCCAACAGTGTGAGCAGTAAACAGGGCAGTTAAACAAGACAGACTGGCTACCTCTTCTGCTTCACCATCACTTATCAAATTTATGAGCTTCCTGATGAACGTTGTGGCCCATACAAACCTCTAATGTCTGTGTCCTAGACCCAACATGCTGCTGATGCATGGAACTACACATTTCTTCTAACACTACCAGATGTTATTGATGCTGTATTTCCTCTTTGTGATGTGATGTGACACATGCAATGCTGGCCATTCCTTCTACATTAATTGATTGTTGGGTGAATCATGTTAAATATGAAGGCCACGTTGTCACAGAATAACAGCTCTCTGCACACGCTGTATCGGCGCATAACCATTTTTCTTCCAGTGTGCCTGCCTGGTGTCATTCACTTTTACTTCTTCTGTGTCTGGTGCATGGATTCCATCTGCTCACCATCTCACCTAGGTGTAACAAGAGAACAGCACTTGGACTGGTTAATTATTAAAAAACAAAAACAAGCATTGGCAAAGCCAATAGTTCTCACCTTTGGGACCTATTGGTTTTGCAAATAGTTCAAGCCATGCTAAACAATATAACCAATGCTGTGCAGCATCGCCTGTAAAAAAGAAGAAAGATGGAATATTTTATTGTGCAGCAGCAGGCAGTAATGTCATTATTCTCTAAAACAGTTCATATTTCAAGCAATATCAAATAATGTGCATGTAAGGAACAGATGCATTGGCAGGAACTAAATGAAGGTGGTTTATTGGATGTCATACAAATATAGGTGAAAGAATGTTTTGCTCACTTCTATGGTGATTGTTTATACAGCGCACAACACAAAATGTGTACATTTATGTTTCATATAATTTTGAGATGAGTAAGAAACTCTATGATATGTCACGGGCAGTGAGTTTACATAACCGATGACAATTGTTAGTGTGAGAGTGTTTATTCCTATTTAAGAGCGAAATGTTGATCTCCAATCTGGTAAAGCAACTCATTTATATATCCATGGTGGGGGAGAATCCATGATCTTTCTACTGTGCGGAATAGATGGCTAAATATTTTATAAAGGAAGATCATTCTCGTAGGCACTATAATAACATTTTGCACAGCTGGGAGGAACTCGTATGCTTTTGTAGGAACCACAACAACTTTTACATTCTGGGGGAGGGGTAGTGCATCCTTCCACATCTCTTTGATCAGAGAGCTGACTCATGGCACCGCAGCCGTCATTTTCTATGACAGGAGATAGGCCAACATTATTCCTGGGCGAGGAAGTACTTCAGCACTTTCCACTAATGTTAGGAGAAATCTCGCACCAAAGACCTCTTTCTGGTCTGCACCTCAGAGATTCCTTGCCAGCTCAAGGAACCCATTGCAGTGTTTTCAGAGAAGGGAGATTATTCAATGCATCACTTATGAGCAAGAGGCTGTGCCTTGGGTGGTCAAAGGGCGGTGGGTAATACCTCAATCTATCTCCCTGTATGACAAGAAAGACACCACACTTCCTAGGGGAGAACAGATTTGCAATGCCTTTTTCTTAAAGGTAGCTGTCCTGTTAAATATACCACATCCTACTCCACCACCCGGGGCAGATGTAGGCAGTACTCACTGGCACGTTCCCCCAGAGTGGGCCAGGAGCTCATGGCTGTGCTCCACCTACGCCTTCCACTGCCAGTGCCTATTGCTTCTTCCCCCTGTGCGTGCACACACCATAGTAAAAGGGGAGGCCAGCTTACGGACTGTCATCAGTGTTTCCATTGCTCCCCCGCTGCCACCATCTTGGAAGGAGAAGCCCTTAGCCAATAAACAAGTGCAGCCTCTCACATTCATCCTCACTCTTTGAATGACCAGGGGCCATATTTATACTTTTTGACGCAAAACTGCGCTAACGCAGTTTTGCGTCAAAAAAATTAGCGCCGGCTAACGCCATTCTGAAGCGCCATGCGGGCGCCGTATTTAATCAATGACGTTAGCCGGCGTTAGCCGCCGGCGCTGTCTGGTGTGCGTGGAAAAAAACGACGTACACCAGGCAGCGCCGGCGTAGGGGGATATGGGGCTTGGGCGTTAAGAAATGGGGCAAGTCAGGTTGAGGCAATTTTTTCACCTCAACCCGATTTGCGCCATTTTTTTCTACTCCCAACCCCCATAGAAATGACTCCTGTCTTAGCAAAGACAGGAGTCATGCCCCCTTGCCCAATGGCCATGCCCAGGGGACTTCTGTCCCCTGGGCATGGTCATTGGGCATAGTGGCATGTAGGGGGGCACAAATCAGGCCCCCCTATGCCACAAAAAAAAATGAAAAAAAACACTTACCTGAACTTACCTTAATGTCCCTGGGATGGGTCCCTCCAGCCTTGGGTGTCCTCCTGGGGTGGGCAAGGGTGACAGGGGGTGTCCCTGGGGGCATGGGAGGGCACCTCTGGGCTCCTTCAGAGCACACAGGTGCCTTAACGCCTGCCTTTTGCAGGCGCTAAAAAACGGCGCAAAAGCGGCCGTACGTCATTTTTTTTTGACCCGCCCACTCCCGGGCGTGAATTTTGCCCGGGAGTATAAATCCGACGCACATGCCTCGGAGTCGATTTTTTAGACGGGAACGCCTACCTTGCATATAATTAACGCAAAGTAGGTGTCCACGCTAAAAAATGACGCTAACTCCATGGACTTTGGCGCTAGACGCGTCTAACGCCAAAGTATAAATATGGAGTTAGTTTTGCGTCGAAATTGCGTTTAAAAAAACTACGCAATTCCGGCACAAACGGAGTATAAATATGCCCCTAGATATCATGATTTACAGCCCTATTTACAGCAGAGCTCGGCAATAATGAGCAGTCCTCTCCAGTGCTCCAGATAAAAGATAAAAGTAGCCCCTGAACAGATCTTAAAATGATGAGCAGTGTACTAGTATTGTACTTGGTTCAATATCCATGGAAGGACACAAAAAAGAAAAAAAAGGGACAAAGAAGAAAGATTGCCTTTTAGCAAGCAAGGATTTTTAAAGGACACTGACTTAGACAAATGAAAATCACTAGGTGGACTTGAACCCCACAAAGTATATACAACAGGTTGCTAAGCGACAGTGCTAACGCTGTCTAGGCCCACCTAAAAATGGCTCAAAAAGCATGGTATATGTAGAGAGCTGCAGTTACCAGTAAAACAAATGTAGTATGCTAAACTAATACATTTCGACCATAGCAGCTTTCATTAACACAATAAAATGATTATAGGAATTTCTTGCAAAATCACAAAAATTAAAATAGAAATCACAAGACGTAATATGAACACTGAGAAAAAGGAAACCGAAGATCCCAATGTGAATGCCGAAGGTTACTAGCGACAGCCTTAGGCATTCTTAGTTCTTCAATAGGCGTTGAAGTTAATATTGAAATTAAAATCTAAAATAGAACACATGGGGGGGCTGTGATTTAATTCCAGTGACCTCCATGTGAGACCATCTCTGTAATATGTGCCTATTGAAGGAATCTCTTTTGTCTGTATTTGGTAGCACTGTGTAATTATATTGTCCATGGACACATATTTTCCTGCAAATGACAACTCTGGAGGCTTCCTGAAGGGTTGTTTGTTTTTGCATCAACGGTGGAGTATCAGTCCATGAGAAGGTATCTCCTGTGCAAGGATGAGCATTTTATCTTTGAAGAAGCCAGGCACCTTTCCATCTGCCACATGTTTCATTTGTGTTGCCTTTGTGGGAGAAATCAATTAATCACTTTTTGTGTAGCAGGTTTCACTGGTAGTGTGCTCTGTGGCAGTCAGGGTTGCGGCATTACCATTGACTGTGTGGCATGTAGCAGTTAGATTGTATGTCTTTTGTTATGCCTGTTGCAGCAGTGTATATGAGTCAGTAGCGGTTAGTTAGAGATTTCTGGAATGTTAGTGAATGCTACTTGTTCACATGTGACCTCCTTGGTGTACAAAGGATCTTGGCCATGAACCTTCCGGTCCAGTACTTAGTTTTCAGGTTCTGGTTGTTATACTTAGCATCTCAACTTGTCGTATTGCTTTGTCTTATCAATACTACAAGGGCTCACTAAGGTCATGGTTTATTGTTATGTCTGTCTGCAAGGGTGCCACCTGTAAGAAATCACTAACCTTAAAGTCTGGATCCAACAGACTTGATAAATGTTTTGGCATTTCTCTGCACCACAGCAAACCAAACATATTGTTGTAATAATATATAGGTAAACATTAGACCCAGGAAAGGGCTCAGCATTATTTTGGCTCAGCACTCCGCTGGACATTGATGTCTATGGTTCATAGTGAGCATCTAAGGACAATTCAAATATTTAGCACTGGATCATTATACTGCATCACCTGTCACTTTATTAGGGAAATTATGTACCTTCAGAATATTTCTATATGTTCAGACTCTATGTTGAATTAGAATGCTAGTAGACCTGAAAATTGGTACATATAATATCAATATCATTCATCCTTGGCCAAAAACTCACTCTCTCTATAAGGTAACTAACTTCTAGTGCCTGATGTCTGCTGCTGAAATATATATGTAAGATATCTTTTGACAAAACCATAATGTTGCAAATATTCACCTGAATTGTGTATCTCACATTGAATACTAATAAGTTTCTTCCTTAAACACTAACACTTCCTTATATACATTTTTTCAACATGAACATTTCCATAGCCCTTTAAAATAAGAAAAACAATTCTATCTATTGCTTCACATAAATAGGATCTAATAATGTTCCTTAATAATGTAGTTCTCTACTCCTTCAAGGTAGTTCTGATTCAATTCTTTAAATTATCAAAGTTCATGTTCTAAATGTGACAATGCTTCCTTATACTATGTCTGTACTTGCTACAGGAAAATGATAAACAGCATTATACGTATCCTCAAGAATTATAATTAATGTTTTGGCTGCAGCAACAAAGTATCCTGAATGCCTAAAACTGATGCTTTGAAACACAAGGACACTTATACCCAACTTACTTCAAAGTGGCTGCTGCCATTTTCTAACAATGAAGGAATTCAATGGGATTATGGTAAATGAAGTTTATATTTTGATGGTGATGTGCAGTGTGTCCTCCAGAAATTCAAAGCCATTCAGCATGAGACTCAGATATTTTGTTACCACCTCTAGCCTCTCCTTCTTTTTAATGAGCTTAGCACAAGCAAAAGCTGATGATGTAAGGTGCATCACATGTCATGACCGGGCCCTCCTTCCCCCAGATGCTGCCGTCTTGGCAGTAGGTTTCCTGGCTTATCAGGATTCTTGTCTTAAAATTCATGTACCAAATGTGGAGCATGCCAGATCTCATGATGGTTTACAGTCCAGAACCCTTTCCAATCTACCAAATATTCCAATTGTTTTCTATCAGTTCTTGTATCTATCAAGAATCTTATGTATTTCATTTTTTTTGTTGCATTCAGTTAAATTGGTATTCTATTTTTGTACAAGATTTGTTTGCACAGAACACAGCTTCAATGAGGATTCATGGAATGCATGGTGGATTTTCTAGCACTGAACAATTTCAGGGATACGGTAACAGGTTTTTCAATGTGTTAAATGGAAAGTGAACCAATACAATTTGGGTGTCATGTTGTGTACTTCTTCAAATACAATTTGTTTGTGAGTAACCATAGCCTTTCTATTCAGTGAAATGTTCCTGTACTGAAGGAACTGATGTAGTAAAGATGAATCTAAAGGTAATATTCTTTGATGAAGTCCAAACATACAAATTAAGGTTGGCATCTCAATAGCTGACTTTTCAATATTATTGTATATTATTTCTGCTAACCACAATATTCCTATCCTTGTTTTGTTGTGTGGTTTTGCTTTACATCTCAATTATTGTTTAGCACACTGTTTTAACCTTGCAGTTTGTCCTTCTGTCTGAGCATAATAAAAAGAAGATAGAGGAGCTACAATTACTAATTCCTTTCACAAGGCAGACAAAAATCTTAAGGTACATTGAGATCCTCTGCCATCATCATAAGTCTCTATTCGATCAGTAAAAAGAGATAATAAAAGAAAATGAATAAATATTTCCAAACATAATGAATTCATATATAAATAATGATAAAAACGGTAACCATGAATCAAGACCAAGATTTTCAAAGTAATACAATCCAAAAAAGCATGCTATCACAATAGCAAACAGCTGATTTGACAAAGAGTCTGACATTCAGGTAGGCATCAACAGAAGGAGCATAAGTGAGTAAGTAGAGTAACGCAGACCTACACTCAGCACACCCAGCTTCCTTAAAGTCTTAAACAGAGGTCCTTGAGAAGGACAATTAACATTTAACAAAAAAAATGAAACAGAGTGTGCACCAAAAATGCATCACAATGACAGCAGAATATAGGTTCTGCATCATATTGCCCCAAGGGAAAACACAGCTGCTACCTTTTGGAGTCCATTCTAAAGCTGGCCAGAAGTGACCAAGCTCATGTTTGATTAACATAATGAAGATGGCTCTGGACCTGAGGTAGACTGGATCAGGATGTATTTTTCAACTTTTGAAATTCCACTTTCTCCCTCTCAATACATTTAACATTCAAGAAGTTTTTAACAATCCAAGAGTGATCACTGTTATTGACCTAGGTTGGGCAAAGAACAAGGAGGGTCTGCCCAGACTTACTACCATGGTTTTTGTGGTAGGAAGCCAGAGGATATCGAGGTCATGTTTGCACAAAAGGTAATTCCTTAAAATGTCCTTCTTCAAGTTTGCAAATTCAATATACCACACATATATCCACAATAATAGGGAAGCAAGTTTAATGCAGTCTGTTACAAACCCTAATCTCAGTTCTTCATGCATTGCATAATTGAAGCTACTCATAGGGAGTCCCAAGATGCACTGACAAGCGTGGTTTTCCTCTACCTCTACTGAGGTAACTTCGCAATACCCCCAGACTCCTACCTCAAATGTCAGTATTGGGAGGTATTTATGCTTATAACTTTCCAGAAGTAGGATAATATGATTTTTCCCTAAACTTGCATCCAAATTAAATAAAAATAAACAAGAGACTGAGCAAAGGGCTGTTTTCTAGTGAACAAGTATGGGCCTCAAGTGCAGTTACAAGCAAAGGTCACCCCCAGGTATAGAAAAATATGGGTTCCTATTTGTTAGCTCTTAATGGCATAACAGCTGGATCTCAACTTTTAGGACCACATGACATAGTATATGTTTTAGAGTGATTAGTCTTGAGATCTAGTCATTCCATAATATGCATGAAAGATTCAAGTAATTTCTTTAGGTCATTGGGGATTCTGGACATGACAGCATTGTCCTCATATAACAGAACAGGCACATGCCTATTATTTACATATTATTGGCCCACTCTGCTTCCAGCAAGGCTGACTCAAGCCCATTAATATACATTAAAAACAAAATTGGGGATGTGGTGCAGCCTTGCTGAACCCTCCTCCCCCGAGGCCAAATGCATGCCTGTATTCCACATTGTTACCAAAGCGTACAGATAATGAGAGGTTGGAGTGCAATGTTGGCAAAATGTTCACCTGGCCTTTATCAACATCTAGACCACACACATCTTCCAAAACTTGGATCTATTGCTGCTACTGAAAGCACAGGACTGGTCCAGAAAGGCCATATGAAATAGACAACGTTCAGCTGACGTATATTTAGAAATGAGAGGCTGTAGATTTAAACACTGTTTAAGTGTCCCTAAACTGGTCCTAAGCCCATACTAGACTCCAGAAATTATATTAAGCTCAGAAGTCCACAACAGAAGCCTCTCCAAAACAACCCTGCCCACAGTTTTTACACTCTAGTCAAAGAGAGATATTGGATGATAAGAGCATGGATTCCTACAATTGCCCTTTTTGAAAACTGGTACTCTTATAGCGGTTCTCCAAGAATGGGGTATGCAACGTTTATATATTTTGTCAGCAATAGAGCCCAAAATCTGATGTTTTCTTTATATAGATCTAAAGGGATCCTATCTGGGCCCGGTGCCTTGTAATTCAGTCTTTTATTTAGTAAGTCTATCACTTTGTGCAGCTCAAAGACTATGTTAAGGGGGTATGGAGGCAGGGACTCATTACTATTACTAGCGGGTGAGGCACAAAATAGACCTTTTTTTTTTCAATGGGTGATCCCATCCATTGTGGCCAATATTCTGAGTCAGGTCCCAGGTAAGGGTCCTGGACAACTTGTAGGTATTGGCTATTTTCCGGAGGCCATAAGGATTATTACACTACCCCCTCCTTATTTCGTGGCACATGTTTGAAGTCAATCTTGAGATTATGGTTGGCAAATGTATGGAAAGTTGGCAACCAGGAGTTGTTAATCACCTGTCTACAAGTTTTTGTCAGCAGGTTCCTCATGCTAACCCCTAGGGAAACATATGCCTTGGTAATTTCAGATGGCACAATAGTTGCCATTATGCACAGATCCATAAGGCCTGTATTACCTTTGATTAATCTACAAAGAAGATTTCTAAAGTCTGTATTTTTCTTTACCCCTTATTTCTAATTAAGAACCCCATAGTTCCCCCTGGCTCAATGTACTTATAGACTTTCATGAATGCTATAGTTGCATCGAGAGGGTTATTATCACTGAATGTTTTAGAGTTGACAGTCGCCTCAAGAACAGTGTTAACCAAGTCCCTGGAGGCAAAAATGTAACCACCGGTTCTGTAGCATCCCCTGACAACAATGGTAGGTACCGAAGAAAGCCAAGGGCCCACAGACTCCATAACATGCATAAATCTTGTTACAACAAAAGAGTATACAAGAGATTGCCACTGATGTCCCTGTTAGTTGATTTGTGCCTGTGAGCCCTCTAATTAAATGGATTGTTTGAAGCTAACGTCTCAATGGGACCTAATTTGGCTTTGAAATTTCCCCAACAATACGTTAAGCCTCCGGCCCGAAGAAGAGCGTTTACTGCTCAACTCAGTAATAAAATCAAATAATACAGATAAATTTGGATTGACCCAATGGAAAAAAACATGATTATAGAAGTTGATCAGAATAAAGTTAAAATTATCGGACAAGTTAAGATTAAAACACCTGAATCAAATCACTCAGGACAGAAATACGTGAGATGGTGAATTTTAAGGTAGCTTTAATCTATTTAATCAATCCACCTTGTGCCCTCTCGGCTGATGATGGTATCGCGGGCTTAGTAAAGCAATCATAAATATAAAAAAATACCTAATTTTGTGCTCCGGTCTCCTGTGACAGCACCACAGCAAATCAGTTTATGAACTTGGACCATTTCCCCATTTTTAATTTATCTCATACACCAACTATGTTCCAAGGCCCGTATTTATACTTTTTGACGCTAAACTGCGCTAACGCAGTTTAGCGTCAAAAAGTTTTGCGCCGGCTAACGCCATTCTGAAGCGCCATGCGGGCGCCGTATTTATTGAATGGCGTTAGCCGGCGCTAGCAGACCGGCGCTGCCTGGTGTGCGTGGAAAAAAAACACGTACACCAGGCAGCGCCGGCGTAGGGAAAAATGGCGTTAGGGCGTCTTAAAAATGGGGCAAGTCAGGTTGAGGCAAAAAAATCGCCTCCACCCGATTTGCGCCATTTTTAACGACGCCCAGACGCCATTTACATGACTCCTGTCTTAGTAAAGACAGGAGTCATGCCCCCTTGCCCAATGGCCATGCCCAGGGGACTTCTGTCCCCTGGGCATGGTCATTGGGCATTGTGGCATGTAGGGGGGCACAAATCAGCCCCCCCTATGCCAAAAAAAAATAAAAATAAAAAAAATATATATACTTACCTGAACTTACCTGAATGTCCCTGGGATGGGTCCCTCCATCCTTGGGTGTCCTCCTGGGGTGGGCAAGGGTGGCAGGGGGGGGTCCCTGGGGGCATGGGAGGGCAACTGTGGGCTCATTTTGAGCCCAGAGGTCCCTTAACGCCTGCCCTGACCCAGGCGTTAAAAAGAGGCGCAAATGCGGGGTTTTTTGCCCCGCCCACTCCCGGGCGTGATTTTTGCCCGGGAGTATAAATACGACGCATTTGCGTCGCAGTCATTTTTTTAGACGGGAACGCCTACCTTGCATCTCATTAACGCAAGGAAGGCGTTCATGCAAAAAAATGACGCTCTTTCCTCATACTTTGGCGCTAGACGCGTCTAACGCCAAAGTATAAATATGGCGTTAGTTTTGCGCCGAATTTGCGTCGAAAAAAAACGACGCAAATTTGGCGCAAACGGAGTATAAATATGCCCCCAAGTGTCTAATTTCATGAGAAAAAAATGTAGTTAATATAGGACTTCGAAAAACATTACGGCCGCCACCCTGTTCCTGTGAATGGGCAGAATCCACAGAATCACAAACTGTAGAGCCTTTGTCAGTAACGTAAACCTGTGGAAAAGCTTGTAATCGAATGATGTGGTAAGCAAACACATTGTGACAATTCTTTTGAAGTGAAAAATACGTATAATGAGATAAAAAGACGAATTTAAGTTAAATTATCTACAACCACTAAAATTAGACAACTCTAGTAAAAAGACCATTGAAACTGTATTCCAAGGTTTTAGTGGAACAGGTAATAGTCTCAAAATGCCCAAAGATGTAACATGAAAACTATTTACCTGAGCACATATGGCACACGACTGAACATATTGGTTAAAACAAACAGACTTGGCAATCAAAAACAGATGTTAACGTTTTAACTACAGTATTACCTCATGCCCAGCAGTTGTATAACCATGAAGCCAACCTATTGTCTATTGTCTAGTATCTTAGTTGGACTGATGAAAAAACATGGTCTTTCCTTGATAAACAATCAATTTTTCTCCTATCATCCTGTTATTTAACCCAAACGTATTTATCTATAGACTGTGTTTCTGTATGTACTTTGTTAAAAACATGATTCCAGAGTACATACATAAATTGCACTACTAAGTCTAAAAGCGCTACACAAATATGGTCATAATTAAGTTTACTCTTACAAATTTGAGTAACTTTGCTACTTTTGGCTATTCACAAAATCTGAGTACAAAGTTACTCAAAAGTAAAGCCTTACACGTCTCCCACACTGAAAAAGGGTGTGGAGACAAATTTATAAATGTAAGTTACTACTGCCAGAAAGAAACAGTAGCAAGTCCAATATATCACATGGTCAACCACTGATACTGCAACACCTTCCCACAGAAAATGATGGCTATGGGATTAAAATAAAGCTATATAGGAAATAATGTTGAATCAAAGTAAGTTATTTAAAAAAGTTAAAAATATAAATAAGTATAATTTAATGTTTAAAAAAATCTGAATGTAGAACATATATACTATTTAATTTTAAACTATTTTAACATCCTTTCTTGAAATTATATTATTTAAATTGAAAATATTTTTTCTGAAGTTTAAATGAAAAACTAAATACCTACTGTTGGACCTGGCCCTTTTTACAGGGTCATCCCCAAACATTTTGCCTCCTTCCTCCTATTTTTCATGACCTGTTCTTCTTGGCTTTTGAACTCTGAGCACTTTACCTCTGCTAGCCAGTGCTGAAGTGCATATGCTCTCTGTGTAAATTATACTGTTGATTGGTTTATCCATGATTGCCATGTTTGATTTACTAGTAAGTCCCTAGTAAAGTGCACTAGAGGTGCCCAGGGCATGTAAATCAAATGCTACTAGTGGGCCTGCAGCACTGGTTGTGCCACCCACATGAGTAGCCCTGTAATCATGTCACAGACCTGCCACTGCAGTGTCTGTGTGTACAGTTTTAAACTGTAACTTTGACCGACTTGCCAGGCCCACCCCTTCCCTTTTCCTACACATAAGACACCCCCAAGGTAGGCCCTAGGTAGCCCCATGGGCAGGGTGCAGTGTATGGTTAAGATAGGACATATACTAATGTGTTTTATATGTCCTGACAGTGAAATACTGCCAAATTCAGTTTTCACTGTTGCACGGCCTATCTCTGTCATAGGTTAACCTGGGGGCTGCCTTTAAACATGATTAAAGCGTAGCTTCACTTTGGGAGCAGATAGACATGTGGAGTTTGGAACCTCTGAACTCACAATTTAAAAAAACATCTTTTAGTAAAGTTTATTTTGAAATTGTGTGTTTGAAAATGCCACTTTTAGAAAGTGGGCATTTTCTTGCTTGAACCATTTTTGTGACTATGCCTGTTTGTGGATTCCCTGTCTGGGTTAGTTTGACAATTGGGCTGTTTGCACCTCTCTCCAGACAGTGACACAAAGGGGGTTGGGGTGGTAGCCTGCATATTCTGAAGAGCCATCTGTGCTAGGAGGGAGGGCAGGAGTGGTCACTTGCACCTGAAAGGGCTGTGCCTGCCCTCACACAATGCAGTCTCCAACCCCCTGGTGTGTGTCTGAGGCCATGCCTGGGCAAGGCAGGAATTAAAAAACAAGTGAGACTTTCCTTTGAAGTAAGCATACTTCAAAGGCCAAAATGGGTATAAGAAGAGCTCCCAAACCCACAGACTTTAGACACTTCTTCGGGTAGACACCCTACGTCACAGACACTTCTGTACAAGAAACCTGCTGGTGAAGAATCCCTGAACCAGACCTGCCAAGAGGAACTGCCTGGCTGCCCAAAGGACTCACTGGGACTGTTTTTCTGACAAGGACTGCTCCCTTGCTGTTGCCCTGCTGCCTTGCTGCTACCTGGCTGTGCTGAAAAGTGCTCTCCAAGGGCTTGCACAGAACTTGCCTCCTGTTCTCTGAAGTCTCAGGACCAAAAAGACTTTACTCCTGCAACTGGACTCCTTGTGTGGTGAAAATTCAACACGCAGCCTGCTAAAAACGATGCACAGCCTGCCCCACGGTGAGAAATTCACCGCACGCCGAACCGGAATGACGCAGCCTGACTTCGGAAGAAGAAGATCGACACAGCGCCTGCGTTGCGACAGGAACTCCGACGCACGGCCCGACGGATTGACGCACAGCCGACCCGGGACAACGCAGCCTGACTAACAGAGAGGAATTGATGCAGCACCTGCCGGGCGGGAGAAATTTCCACAGAACTCCCACTGGATTGACTCAGCACTTGTGACTTTGCTGCGCAAGTCTAGGATTCCACGCACCGTTCCCGGGGCGCCAGAAAACCCCGCAACCCGAAGAGGAACCAAGTCCAGGTGCCAGAAATAGACGCACAGCTTGTAAGAAACAACGCACAGCCTGCACCCCGGTGAAAATTTCACTGCATCGCCGAACCGGAACGACGCAGCCTGACTTCGCAATGAGAAGATCAATGCAGCGCCAGCGCAGCGACCGGAAATTCGCTGCACGGCCTTACCGGATCGACGCACAGCCAACTTCCAGAGAGGAATAGATGCAGCACCTGCCATGCGGAAGAAAATTCGACTCAACGCCCACCGGAGCGACGCAGCTCCTGAGACTTTGTCCTGCCAGCGCCAGAAATCCAGGCATCGTCCCTAGGGCGTCTGAAAACCCCGCACCCCAAAGAGGATCCACGAGCGAGCACCAGAAATCAACGCACAGCCGTCCCTGCGTGAAAACTAAATGATGCATCGCCGTGTGCGGCCTGAGAAATCGATCACACCCCTTTGTTTCTACGCACCTCCTCCTCTGCGGTTCCTTGCAGAGAATTTTCACACGAATCAGGTACTTTGTGCTTGAAAGAGACTTTGTTTGCTGTTAAAAGATGTAAAACACTTTGGCCCTCATTACAACCCTGGCTGTCAGTGTTAAAGCGGCGTAATACCGCCAACAGGCCGGCGGTAAAAAAAATGGGATTTGGACCCTGGCGGTTACCGCTATCCAACACCGCCACTTTAACACACCGACCGCCAGGGTGGTAACAGCCGCTGGGCTGGAGACTTCGGTCTCCAGTCTGGCGGCCTTCACATTCCCACCCTCGGAATTACAACCCAGCCTACCGCCTTGGTTTTCGTGGTTTTTGTACTGCCACGAAAACCATGGCGGAAGGCAATATCAGTGCCAGGGGATTCCTTCCCTGGCACTGATGGAGGTCTGCCCTGCCCCCCACCCCTTCCCCAGAGTCCTCCCCACCTTCCCCCACCTGCTCCTGCCCCCGCACATATACACACCCACAGCGCACCCATATACACACATGCACACACGCATACCCACCTCCACCCACGCATGCACACATACATACCCACACACCACAACACATACCAACATACCTTGTCACACACATGCATCCACAACACACAACACTCACAATCACTCATTCACGCATGCATCCAACGCAACTCACACCAGCATGCACGCATCCCAAAACCTACAACCACATACACACAACACCCCCACTCCGGTCGGAGAACCCGACTTACCTGCTTGCAGGGGGTTCTCCGGCTGGAGACGGTCCGCGGCACTGCTGTCAGCAGCAGCGTCCGCCAGCAAAACACCACCAGGCCGTATCATTGCTCATGATACAGTCAGCAGTGTTTTGCTGGCGTGGCAGTGCTGCTGTCAGCAGCGCCACCTTCCCGGCGGCGGTGTTCCACCAGATTTCTGGCAGAATACCGTCGGCGGTCATAATATGCGTTGCCGGCTGGTAGCCACGGCGGCCGTATGTTGGCGCCCGTTGCCGTTGCGGCAGGCGGTTAATACCGCCAATGTTGTAATGAGGGTATTTATATCACTTTTCAGTGATATCTCAACATATACTTATTGCATTTTAATCATTTTGACCTGCAATTATCCAGATAAATATTATATATTTTTCTAAACACTGTGTGGTGTATTTTGTGGTGCTATATTGTGGTATTGTATGATTTATTACACAAATACTTTAGACATTGCCTTCTAGGTTAAGCCTGACTGCTCAGTGCCAAGCTACCAGAGGGTGGGCACAGGATAATTTGGATTGTGTGTGACTTACCGTGACTAGAGAGAGGGTCCTTGCTTGGACAGAGGGTAACCTGACTGCCAACCAAAGACCCCATTTCTAACATTGGTGATCAGTGGTGAGGATAGGACTTGTATTTGTGCAGTGACTTACAGTAGCTAACTATTCACTACATACCCACAGTTGAAGGTCAACTTGATTTTTCATCTTTTTGCTTTTGGTTCTCTGATGTCCCCCTGGATATATTGTTGATATTTTAGGACCCTGGTTTTGAGTTGCACCTATGAGGCCTTGGCAGAATCTAAGTCAACTTTTGGCGCCTATTCATCTAAAAAGAGAAGGAGCTAAGGGTATTCTTCAAGGAAAGGGGACTGGCTATAAAGAGGAAATCTAGAAGGAAGAAGCTTGAGTCTGCCCTGTTTCAGTATGAGTTGAAACGCTTGCAGGCAACACTAACAGATGAGTCTGAGGAGGAGGAGGACTACTCGGATGAGGAAAGGAAACCAGTGAGAGATGAATGGCTCATACCTCAGGAGCGGTGGATGGAAGAGCTACATGAAGAGATTGAGAGGGATGAGGCAGCGAGAGCCTTATCCCAGGAAAAAGAAAGGATTGCAGCTCAGGAGCTGAACTGTGAAGAGCTGAAACTGGAAGCCATAAGGGCTGAGTCCGGTTCAGATGGTGGCAGCAAAAATCTTGTATCCAGTACTACTGAAGAAGTGCACATGCCCAGAGATGTGGTGCCCTACTTGAAGGAGGGAGTTGACACACACCAGGAGGTTCAGGAGTCTGACGTAGTTCCCGTAATGCACAGGGTCCCCGAGGAGGATTGGGGAATTGGCACAGGGAGTCATATTCCTACTGAGGGGAGGGACACTTTACTGGCTCTAGGAGAGAGTGACATGGAGAAGGGTTCCCTCGAGGTAGAAGTCCTGGTTATGGAGTGTGGAGACATCCCAGAAGAGCGTGGGTTGAGTGTCAGGGACAGTCAGGTACTGTCTCACCAATCTCAGGAGGGTGATGTGGGGTGCTTTTTCAAAGTTGAGTCACTGGATGGTTAGGTGTAGGGTACTTTGGTTAACACATGTGAGGGGCTGAGTGATGTATTTTCTGGAGAGCATATGTCTAGTCCTTATTTTCCAGAGCTATGCCAACACTAGGTGGAGTGTGAGTTCTCTGATCCCAGGGAGCTTACAATGGAGGCAGACCTCTGGGTAAGTATCAGAGAGTCTGAAGAGGCACTTAGGGGTGTTCCTGAAGGGAGTGGTCTAGGTGTTTCCCAAGCAGGTGAGGTGGGAAAGGATTGCAGTGTCCCAGTTAGGTCCCAGTGTAGTGGGATTGGTGAGGGATCCCATGTCTAGTCTCAGAGGAGAGGGAATGGGGATGGGTTGAGGCCCAGGATACGCAAGATCCAGTCCCAGGTCCTGGAGGGTTCCATGGGAGAACACCAGGAGGGGAGCCACGCCTGTACCGTAGGGCCATCTGTTGAGGGAGATCCCACAGTGTCAGGAGAACTCGGGGGTGTCTCTACCCAGCATCCCACCAGTTCTGGTGT
Organism: Pleurodeles waltl; assembly: GCF_031143425.1. Taxonomy (NCBI): domain Eukaryota; kingdom Metazoa; phylum Chordata; class Amphibia; order Caudata; family Salamandridae; genus Pleurodeles; species Pleurodeles waltl. The sequence goes on from NC_090444.1 coordinate 1,744,515,002, forward strand.
CTAGCAGTACCACCCCTAGTGAACAGGGTGCAGAAGTCCAGACAGAGGTTGTGCCCCCCAAGAAGTCCTAGTTGGCCAGGCAGTGGTCCAGTCTGAGGGTACAGACGCTGGACTGGAGGATCAGGTGCAGGGGTAAACCCTGACCTGAAAGGGGGATGGTGTGCCCAATCAACCCCCCTGGTGTGATTTCTAGGGGTAATCGCCCCGAATGGGGGGTACAGAACCCTGGATTAGAAGGTTAGGTTCAGGGTGTCCCCCCTGACCTGGAGGAAGGGGCTACTGCTAACAGTACCATGTTGTCTTCTGGGGGACACTCCTAGTTGGGGGGTGAAGGACCCCAGAAGGGAGGGCAGAGGGAGGGAAGCCTCACCCCTGGCCTTAGTCCAACCTAAAGGTACAGACCCCAGGTTGGAAGACCAGTTGCAGGTTAACACCCCTACACTGTTGGTAGAATTGTGCAGGACTGCTTCTATAAGCACCCTGACAATTTTGGACTCTGGGGGTGCCGGTCCAGGAGGGAGGGTACAGAAACCCAGAGGGGAGGACCAGGGTCAGGCTGTCATCCCTGACCTGGTGGAAGGGAGAGTTGTCAAAGGGTGCCAGGCACCTGGGGCCCCACTCTCCACAGTAACAGTGGTTAGAGAGCTTTGAGAGGCCTGGGGCCTGGCTCTCATCCCTGACAGCTGTCAGTTTCCACTGTGGCTTGCTGTCCTGGTGGACAGAGTTACCCCTTGGGGGGACAAGAGTCACACCCTAGGGGTAGAGTGGGCAACACCACTGTGTTGGCCCTAGTGGTACTATCCGGCCCTTGGGATACATCTGTGAGCAAAGTAAGGTTAGGTGCTGCACAGATGATATCCGCAGGAGAGGAGAAAGGTTCCCCATGGGTTAGCTTAGTGGGCCCGGAGAGTATGGACAGAGGGATCCAACTGGAGTCAGGAAGGCGTAGAACTGGAACATGCCCCTTCTGTTGTGGGACTGGGTCCTTGTTCTATCGCCTCAATAAGGGAAGTACATCAGGATAGTGATTGTTCTCCCCTGGCTTTAGGCTTGTGGGAGGTCATGTTGGACCTGGGCCTTTTTACAGGGTCATCCCCAAACTTTTTGCCTCCTTCCTCCTATTTTTCATGACCTGCTTTTGAACTCTGAGCACTTTACCACTGCTAACCATTGCTAAAGTGCATATGCTCTCTGTGTAAATTGTACTGTTAAGTGGTTTATCAGTGTCTGCAGACTGTGTGTACAGTTTTAAACTGTAACTTCGAATTGGAAAGTGTACCCACTTGCCAGGCCTAATCCTTCCCTTTTCCTACATGTAAGACACCCCTAGGGTAGGCCCTAGGTAGCCCCATGGGCAGGGTGCAGTGTATGGTTAAGGTTAGACATATACTAATGTGTTTTATATGTCCTGACAGTGAAATACTGCCAAATTCAGTTTTCACTGTTGCAAGGCCTATCTCTCTCACAGGTTAATCTGGGGGCTGCCTTTAAACATGATTAAAGAGTAGCTTCCCTTTGGGAGCAGATAGACATTTGGAGTCTGGGACCTCTGAACTCACAATTTAAAAATACATATTTTAGTAAAGTTGATTTTGAGATTGTGTGTTTGAAAATGCCACTTCTAGAAAGTGGGTATTTTCTTTCTTGAACCATTTTTGTGACTCTGCCTGTTTGTGGATTCCCTGTCTGGGTTAGTTTGACAGTTGGGCTGTTTGCACCTCTCTCCAGACAGTGACACAAAGGGAGCTAGGATGTAGCCTGCATATTCTGATGAGCCATCTATGCTAGGAGGGAGGGGAGGATTGGTCACTCGCACCTAAAAGGGCTGTGCCAGCCCTCACACAATGCAGTCTCCAACCCCCTGGTGTGTGTCTGAGGCCTTGCCTGGGCAAGGCAGGATTTCACAAACAAATGAGACTTTCCTTTGAAGTAAGCCTACTTCAAAGGCCAAAATGGGAATAAGAAGAGCACCCAAACCCACAGACTTTAGACACTTCTTGGGGTAATTCAAGATTCTGACACACACCTACAAAGCCCTCCACAACCAAGGACCAGCGTGTATCCCCACCGCCTGAGCTTCCACCTACCCTCCGGACTCCTGCGATCCTCCTCGCTCTCACTCGCTCAAAACCCCCATATCTGCCGCAGCAACAGTGGAGGTTGTTCCTTCTACCTAACTGCGAAATCCTGGAGCAGTCTCCCCATTCACCTCTCTTTCCCTCCAAGAGTTTAGGAGGAGGCTCAAGACCTGCCTTTCGACTGAAGCCCCGAGCAACCTGGATCTAGTGCCAGTCTCTTTACCAGTTTCTGAGGATGCTTCTGGCCCATCCTTTTTAGCATTGCCAGTAATAATAATAATATCACAGATGCAGGAGTCATGGGGTGCTTTAAATGGGTAGGTAGTGTTCGGTACTGAGTACGTGCACTTCTTTAATTTGAAAGGAGAGAGTACCTGAACTTCTCAGCACTGTTAACAGTAGCTGCTGCAGGTATTGCGCGTTGTTTCTCCAGCCGCGTTGCGTCGATCTCCCAGCCGCGATGCAGGCTGTGTCGAATATAGCCACGAAGCCGGTGGCGCATTGTTTACCAGCCACGAGGTGGGTGGTGTGTCAAACGTTTCCACACATGGCTGTCTTTGCATGGATTTCTGTCCGTTTCCACCAGCTGCCCCTTTCTGGGGCCCAGGGACAGGTTATGACACCACTTGGCAGGCATGACTCTCAGCAGGAAGCCCAAGTGCTGGCAGAGAGAATTCTTTGTGGTCCTTGAGACTTCAACAACAGGAGGCAAGCTCAGTTCAAGCCCTTGGAGATTCTTCACCAGCGGGAAGTCACACAAAAGTCAGTCTTTGTCCAAAGCAATCAAAACAGCAAAAACAGAGTCCAGCACACAGAAGCAACCTGGGAAGTAGAGGCAAAAAGTTAGGGGAGACCATGCCAATGATGCTAAGTCTAGCACTGATTAAGGAATAATGCAATTTCTTTGGATCCCATGTGGACCTCTCAGGAGGTGCTTGAGGTCTAATTGGAGCTGCTAGTCAATATGTGCATGACTAGGGTATGAATACTTGTTGCACTGGATCAATTTCCAGTTTGACTGCTTTAAAAATGATTGTAAATCCATAATTTCTAACCTTATGTGCTCACTTCCAGTTGCAATTTAGTCACTATATGTAGCATTTTTTAGATTCATTAGCAATGGAATCCTTTGCTCAGGATGGGTGATGGCACTTGTCACAGCTAAGCAGTAACTTTGCGCTTCAAATTCTGGAGGAGCGACAGGCATCTACCAAGCTGTTGACCCTGCCTTGCCTCTGCCTTCCGAAGCCAACCCTGAAGGAAGTCAAAGGCTAGCAGCAGCACCACGGGGGAAAAGAGGGAAGAATACAAAGAGAAGGGTGAAAACAACAGATTGCCTAGTCTGACATGTCTTGCTGGATCTATTCATTTTGGGTTCTGGTCTGCTTAAGCTCTAACGTCTCGTAGATGGTTCTGGTGTCCGGAGGGTTCTGGACTCACCTGCAACAGAAATCATCAACTAACTGCTTTAACTAACTTGTGTGTGTTCCAATAACTAAATACCATTCACACTTGTGTAGTCAATGCCCTTCTTACTAGTCTGTTTCCAGTTTTTCCTCGAGTTCTAACTGTGGTAAGAGTTTGGGCACTCAAATCATCAGAGAGGAAGATAGAAACACAGGACAAATGTTTTTGCTTAGACGTCTTATTGCCCCTCCCCCAAGTACTGAGTTATTCTCATGATTGTCTCTGGCCACACCTGGCCTCTTAGGAAAAACAAAATTTAAGTCTCCGTCAGATGTTGTAAACATAAGTCTCCTTCTGCCAAGCTTGGTTTCAAACTGCTAATGACTCTCTTAAGTACTTGATCAGTTCTGTCATGTGTAATATAATGTTGAGTTAGTTCCTGTTACTGCTGTTTTACCATGCTCTTTAACTTGTTCTTTTTTCTCTCTCTTAGGACTCCTGGAACTCCAGAATCCTTACATTAATTAAGTTCACTTCCTGTAACTTCTTGACATGCAAATAGGCGCCTGCATGTTACCTTATTTCTTGAAGGCTATTCTTAACAGTCTTTTACTTTCATTTTCACACGTTCTTGTCAGGCGTGTGCCCAGCAGGGAAGGCTATGTCCACAAGGAAAACAGCTAAGTCACTGTTGATCCTCTGTGGTCTGTGGCTGGGCATGGTTCACGCAACATATGGAGAAATCTGTGGTTCCAACACCGATCCATGGGCATAACAAAGTCCCCGCAACCCTCTGCGGTGCGCAGGAGGGTGGGGAACAGCTCCACTGGGCCCATACAGCACAGCACCTGGCCTGAGTGAATACGGAGGGGGCGGACTCCATGTACTGTGGTGGGGAGGGCTTTCAGTTTCCCTACACCACTGCACCGAGCTCCTGCGTGACCCAAGAACAACACAGAGGGTTCATAAATCTGGAACTCAGTGGTTACTGCTGCCACAGTTTGCGCCTGTGGTTACGGACTAAGAAGTTGCAATACAGCCTCAATTACACCAAGCTGGTCGGCTAATGTAAGTAGGATCTCCCACCTGTTTATCTATATTGTCATTTACAATGTCCCCTTCTTCAATTACCTATACATATCGCCATTATTACTTTTCTGCTCCATCTGTTCTTTTTGCTCAGACTTGGCTCCTTGTGCTTTTAAGCTTTTGCTTCCTCTTTCACAGGTCTCATCGGCGTTACTCTGCTCTCTCTCTGCCTCTGATTTGTTGGGAGAAAAGGTGCTACTGCCCGCTGCCTCGCATTAGCTACTAGTACCTGTAATGTCAGTCTAAACTTGTGGCTGAATGTTCAAGAAAACACGGACATCATGCACCCTGGCATCCCCAATAACACACAATGGTCTTAGAGCGCGATGGCTCTATAGAAGGTGACATCACTGAATGGACACTACCAAAAAATTGAAAGAGTAATAAAATACAAAAAAATACTTCAGCAGATACAAATCTATTTTAGTCAGTACTCATGTCCTTCAGAGGTCTAGTAGTTGCAAAGGCATTGCTAGTGATACGCACTTAGAACTGGGGAGAAGAGCTATAAGTCGACGAGGGATGCAGGTTAATATTAGGTCACCCAACCCACACATCAGTCCCCAACTGAAGAAACTCTACTGGCCCCCCGTCCACGAGAGATGCTAATTCAAGATTCTGACGCAGACCTACAAAGCCCTCCACAACCAAGGACTAGCGTGTATCCCCACCACCTGAGCTTCCACCTACCCTCTAGACTCCTGCGATCCTCCTCACTCTCCCTCGCTCAAAACCCCCACATATGCCTCAGCAACAGTGGAGGGTGTTCATTCTACCTAACTGCGAAATCCTGGAGCAGTCTCCCCATTCACCTCTCTCTCCCTCCAAGAGTTTAGAGGAGATTCAAGACCTGGCTTTCGACTGAAGCCCCGAGCAACCTGTATCTACTGCCAGTCTCTTTCCCAGTTTCTGAGGATGCTTCTGCCCCATCCTTTTTTGCATTGCCAGTAATAATAATATCACAGATGGAGGAGTCCTGGGGTGCTTTAAATGGGTAGGTAGTGTTCGGTACTGAGTACTAGCACTTCTTTAATTTGAAAGGCAAGAGTACCTGCACTTCTCAGCACTGTTAACAGCAGCCGCTGCGGGCATTGCGTGTTGTTTCTCCAGCCGCGTTGCATCAATCTCCAGCCGGGATGCAGGCTGAGTGTCGAATATAGCCGCGAGGCCGGCGGTGCATTGTTTACCAGCCACGAGGCGGGTGGTGTGTCAAACGTTTCCCTGCCCAGCGGTCTTTGCATTGATTTCTGTCCTTTTCCACCAGCTGCTCTTTTCTGGGGCCCAGAGACAGGTTACGGCACCACTCGGCAGGTAGGACTCTCATCAGAAAGCCCACGTGCTGGCAGAGAGAAGTCTTTGTGGTCCTTGAGACTTCAACAACAGGAGGCAAGCTCAGCTCAAGCCCTTGGAGATTCTTCACCAGTGGGAAGTCACACAAAAGTCAGTCTTTGTCCAAAGCAATCAAAACAGCAAAAACAGAGTCCAGCACACAGAAGCAACCTGGGAAGTAGAGGCAAAAATTTAGGGGAGACCATGCCAATGATGCCAAGTCTGGCACTGATTAAGGAATAATGCAATTTCTTTGGATCCTGTGTGGACCTCACAGGAGGTGCTAGAGGTCTAATTGGTGCTGCTAATCAATATATGCATGACTAGGGTTGCACTGGACCAATTTCCAGCTTGACTGCTTTACAAATGATTGTAAATCCATTATTTCTAACCATATGTGCTAACTTCCAGTTGCAATTTAGTCACTATGGGCCTCATTATGACCCTGGCGGGCGGCGGAGGCCGCCCGCCAGGATGCCGCCCTCCAAAATACCGCGCCGCGGTCAAAAGACCGCGGCGGGTATTACGAGTTTTCCCCTGGGCTGGCGGGCGGTTGCTGAAAAACCGCCCGCCAGCCCAGGGGAAAACGACCTTCCCACGAGGATGCCGGCTCGTAATCGAGCCGGCGGAGTGGGAAGGTGCGACGGGTGCAGTGGCACCCGTCGCGTATTTCAGTGTCTGCAAGGCAGACACTGAAATACTTTGCGGGGCCCTCTTACGGGGGCCCCTGCCGTGCCCATGCCATTGGCATGGGCACGGCAGGGGCCCCCAGGGGCCCCGCGACCCCCCCCCTACCGCCATCCTGTTCATGGCGGCTTTCCCGCCATGAACAGGATGGCGGTAGGGGGGGTCAGAATCCTCATGGCTGCGGAGCGCGCTCCGCAGCCATGGAGGATTCAAACGAGCAGCGGAAAGTCAGCGGGAGACCGCTGACTTTCCGCTTCTGACCGCGGCTGAACCGCAGCGGTCAGAATGCTCGTTGGAGCACCGCCAGCCTGTTGGCGGTGCTCCCGTGGTCGGTGGCCCTGGCGGCCACCGGCCGCCAGGGTCAGAATGACCCTCTATATGTAGCATTTTTTAGATTGATTAGCAATGGAATCCTTTGCTCAGGATGGATGATGGCACTGGTCACAGCTAAGCAGTAACTTTGTGCTTGAAATTCGGGAGGAGCGACAGGCATCTGCCAAGCTGTTGACCCTACCTCGCCTCTGCCTCCCGAAGCCAACCCTGAAGGAAGTCAAAGGCTAGCAGCAGGACCAGGGAGGGAAAGAGGGAAGAAAACAAAAAGAAGGGTGAAAACAACAGATCGCCTAGTCTGACATGTCTTGCTGGATCTATTCATTTTGGGTTCTGGTCTGCTTAAGCTCTAATGTCTCATAGATGGTTCTGGTGTCTGGAGGGTTCTGGACTCGCCTGCAACAGAAATCATCAATCAGTGCTTTAACTAACTTGTGGGTGTTCCATTAACTAATTACCACTCAAACTTGTGTAGTCAATGCCCTTCTTACCAGTCTGTTTCCAGTTTCCCCGAGTTCTAACTGTGGTAAGAGTTTGGGCACTCAAATCATCTGAGAGGAAGAGAGAAACACAGGACAAATGTTATTGCTTGGACGTCTTATTTCCCCTCCCCAAGTACTGAGTTACTCTTGTGATTGTCTCTGGCCACACCTGGCCTCTCTTTCTTGGGAAAAACAAAATGTAAGTCTCCTTCAGATGTTGTAGACATAAGTCTCCTTGTGCCAAGCTTGGTTTCAAACTGCTAATGACTCTCTTAAGTACTTGATCAGTTCTCTCCTGTGTTATATAATGTTGAGTTAGTTCCTGTTACTGCTGTTTTACCATGCTCTTTAACTTGTTCTTTTTTCTCTCTCTTAGGACTCCTGGAACTCTGGAATCCTTACATTAATTAAGTTCACTTCCGGTAACTTCTTGACATGCAAATAGGCGCCTGCACGTTACCTTATTTCTCGAAGGCTATTCTTAACAGTCTTTTACTTTCGTTTTCACACGTTCTTGTCAGGCGTGTGATGAAGCAGAAAAAGAAAGTCTAACAAACATTCATATATCATGTAACAAAATCGTATAAAGAAATGTGATTTTAGCAAAGAAAAATAATGTATGTAGAAAATATGCCCACGAAGTAGGTCGCCATTAGTATAAACAAGCTTAATTAATCATGAAAACTGACAAATGTATTAAAATTTAGCAGAGGCTTTGGCCTAGTTGCCTGGTCTCAATTTTAACTGCGTAGGTTTTCACTTGTATTAACAAAGACGTGTTTTAAACCTTTAAAAGCTGTATTTTTCCAGTAGAATGACTAATACACTTATCTCAAGGTTGCGTGTTAGGCAACTTTCATCCCCTTTGAAGCAAGGTCAGTTTCTGCAGGTGCAGACAATAAAGACACTGATGCAGAATTAATTGGCAACTTTGTTGCTACTTGTGTTCCAAAACTCCAAGGACACCTTATGCATAGATGAGTATTAAGAGAAAAAGACACTATTCATTGGTCAAAGAGAAATCACCCCATGAACCCTCCAATGGAAGAACCTGAAGAATTTGGAACTTTTGTTACTTAATCCCATCGGACGGAGAGAAACCATCAATTTTCTTTGATGCCATTTTGAAGCCAGATTCGAGAAGCCATTTTGATGACACTTTGATGCTTTTTCTCTATCCCAGAAAGAGAGACTTTAAAGAATTCTCACCCTAGAGACTTTAACTTTAACTTTACTTTGCCTTGCCCATTCAGTAACTTTTGTTCCCCCATTTTCCTTGCTGCTGCAAGGAAAATTTGCCTTAAACTTTGCCCCTTGAAGTCTGCCCCATGCTGATCGAACCGGTACCTGACGGACGAAGACTTTCCTTGAATGCTGATTGTATTTGGTAATTATAAAAGGATAAATGTATTATTCGTTGTATTTTCCTTCTTAGGTACCAACTGCTTATTTTTGACAGAGCCTAAGCTAGAAGTTTTCTAAATTTATGTTGATTAAATTCATTTTTTCATGAAGCCCCACATGCCAATGCTAATCAGAGGTTAGTTGAGGTATCCATTTGATGCACCATGCTGAATTGAAATGTTGTTATGCTGACAAATGTATGCAATTAGTCAACTTCAGTTACTTTTATTAGTGATTTGCATTGCTATAGCCGAGTGCATTATAATCCAAGTTTTGCATAGATTGCGTTTCTTCCGTCGTTATGGACAGCCAGTAATGTTCGTATACGTATATCATTTGATTTTGAGACTTACTTACATTGTGTCAGCTTTGTTAATATAGGGAAATAAACTCATTCACTTTTAATAAACAGGTGTGGTTATTCATGACTGAAAGGTCATGGTGTGTCTAATTACTGATTTTCTGTTTAACTAATTTGTTGATTGATTACTAATCGAGTATTGGTTATTGACTATAAATGATTATTGATTTGAGGGATCGGACAATTATTTGGATGAGGAGAACTCAACCCGGTCAAAAGGTTCACCGACCTCCGGCGTGTCCAAGTATAAGTAATTTATAAGGACTGGACACGCTATCACGTGTGCCCAGCCGGGAAGGCTGCGTCCGCAAGGGAAACAGCTAAGTCACCATTGATCCTCTGTGGTCTGTGGCTGGGCACAGTGCATGCAACGTGTGGAGAAATCTGTGGTTCCAACACCGACCCAGGGGCGTAACAAAGTCCCCACTGCCCCCTACGGTGCGCAGGAGGGTGGTGGACAGCTCCACGAGGCCCCCTGGGCACAGCACCTGGCCTGAGTGAATTCGGAGAGGGCGGACTCCATGTTCTGTGGGTGGGGGCAGGTGGGCTTTCAGTTTCCTTACAGCAGTGCACCGAGCTCCTGCGTGACCCAAGGACAACACAAAGGGTTCATAAATCTGGACCTCAGTGGTTACTGCTGCCACAGTTTGCGCCTGGAGTCAAGGCTACGGACTAAGAAGTTGCAATACAGCCTCAATTACTCCAAGCTGGTCGGCTAATGTATGTAGGATCTCCCGCATGTTTATCTATATTGTCATTTACAATGTCCCCCTTTTCAATTGCCTATACATAATCGCCATTATTACTTTTCTGCTCCATCTGTTCTTCTTGCTCAGACTTGGCTCCTTGGCTCCTTGTACTTTTAAGTTTTCTCTTCCTCTTTCACGGGTCTCATCGGCGTTACTCTGCCCTATCTCTGCCTCTCATTTGTTGGGAGTAAAGATGCTTCTGGCCGCTGCCTCGCATTAGCTTCTAGGCGGAATGTTCAAGAAAACACCGACATCATGCACCCTTGCATCCCCAATAACATACGAGGTCTTAAAGCACGATGGCTCTATAGAAGGTGACATCACTGAATGAGAACACCCAAAAAACTTGCAAGAGTAATAAAATACAAAAAAATACTTCAGGAGATACAAATCTATTTTAGTCAGTACTCATGTCCTTCACAGGTCTAGTATTTGTAATGGCATTGCTAGTCATACGAACTTAGAACCGGGGAGAAGAGCCATAAGCAGACGAGGGATGCAGGTGTCAGAGTCACCAGATCCTCGGGGTCTGCGCGCGTTCCCAACATGTCCACCACAAGACAGCTCCAATACTCTGATTAGAATGTCACAGACTCTAAGAGAGTCCAAGTGGGGAAAAGGGGATTAGGTAGGGAACAGCTGGGAAGGAGACCTGTAGGAAGCAAAAGGTTAAAACACACAATATCAAGATTATATCATATTAATCATTACCATACTATGGTTCTAAGCATTGTCATACTGTAACCATGGATAACTTAAGCATGGACTAAATACCTAGGCCTCAAGACGCCTGGTTACCTGGGAAGGAATCAAGAATTATTAATGCAACTTCTCAATGAAACTATTAATGAAATGTTACACATTGACTAAGAATATATGAACCCTCTAGAATGATGTTTTCAAAATCAAACATGGTCTTTTTCCATGAGGACAAGAAAATAATCTGAACGTTTACTGGAACACAATAGGAGTTGTATTAAGGGGCTTATTATGCACATATAATGTAACATCTAGAATGTTAACACTTAGTTTTAAATGCAGAAACATGAATCGCGTACATTGCTGATTTCAAGAAGAATGTGCAAATGCCATGAAATGATCGCGCACACTGCAAGCGATCGGAAACATCAAGTTTTAATTGCAGGAGTGAATCGTGCGTCTTGCCGATTCAAGTGTCACCTTGTAAATGCCAAGAAATGGTTGCGCACAATGAGTATCAAGAGTTAAACACAAGGAATGAATTGCGCGTCTTGCCGATTCAAATGTCACCATGTAAATGCCAAGAAATGCTTGTGCACAATGCGTATCAAGAGTTAAATGCAAGGAAAATGAATCGCGCATCTTGCCGATTTGAACGAAACCACGTAAATGCCAAAAAATGGTTGTGCACAATGAGTATCAAGCCTTAAGCACAAGGAATGAATCACGCGTCTTGCCGATCCAAATGTCACCATGTAAATACCAAGAAATGCTTGCGCACAATGCGTATCAAGAGTTAAATGCAGGAAAAATGAATTGCGCATCTTGCTGATTTGATCGCCACCATGTAAATGCCAAGAAATGGTTGCGCACAATGAGTATCAAGGGTTAAACACAAGGAATGAATCGCGCGTCTTGCCGATTCAAATGCCACCATGTAACTGCCAAGAAATGGTAGCGCACAATGAACATCAAGAGTTAAACACGAGGAATGAATTGCGTGTCTTGCCGATTCGAATGCCACCTGTAATTGACAAGAAATGGTAGCGCATAATGAATATCAAGAGTTAAACACGAGGAATGAATCGCGCGTCTTGACGATTTGAATATCAACGTGTAAATGCCAGAAAAAAACAAGAGCTCATTCACACGCACAAGGTAAAATCTTTCAACATGAAAATTAGGCGCAAGAACTTGAATGCCTTCGAAAACGGGATCCCGGCCCCAGCCCGACCTCCATCTTACCACCCTGATCAAGGATCACCAATGTAATGAAGGGCAAAGGCCTGGAAGATCAAAGTAGGCCTCCGGAACAGGAGCTCAGTAAGTTGCTGCTGCTCTGCACCGGGACCTCTGAATAGTGAGCACGTGGAGCTGGGCTGGCTCCCTTATATAGAGTCTGGCCCAGCCCACAAACCACATCCAGTCATGCTGCAGAGAAGGCCTCTAGAAGGCCCTGGAAAGGGACAACACCCTGACACACTCTGAGAGCCTGCAGCAATACATTGCAAAGGAACAGTATTTATAAGCACCTTGAATAAAAGTCTTCAGGATTAAACTCTGCAATGCAAAAGGTTAAACAACAGCATATCAGCATAATGCATGAATTGCGTTATCTCATAAGTGCGGGTTTTTGCATTCCAGTCGCCCGTACAGCGCCCACTGCCCTGATGTTGACAGCAGGTTAATATTGGGTCACCCAACCCACACATCAGTCCCCACCGGAAGAAAGTCTACTGGCTCCCCGTGCACAAGAGATGCCAATTTAAGATTCTGACACACACCTACAAAGCCCTCCACAACCAAGGACCAGCGTATTTCCCCACCGCCTGACCTTCCACCTAGCCTCCAGACTCATGCGATCCTCCTCGATCTCCCTCGTTCAAAACCCCCACATCTGCCGCAGCAACAGTGGAGGTTGTTCCTTCTACCTAACTGTGAAATCCTGGAACAGTCTCCCCATCCACCTCTCTCTACCTCCAGAAGTTTAGGAGGAGAATCAGGACCTGACATTCGACTGAAGCCCGAGCAACCTGGATTTAGCGCCAATCTCTCTTTCCCAGTTTCTGAGGATGCTTCTGCCCCATCCTTAGTTGCATTGTTAGTGCTTCAATGATACGGCCGACATGCGCTCTATAAAGACTTTACAATACAATACAATACGTTTCGGGGAACCATAATGTCAGAGGCAGGAGTCATGGGGTGCTTTAAATGGGCAGGTAGTGTCCGGTACTGAGTACATGCACTTCTTTAATTTGAAAGGAGAGAGTGCCTGCACTTCTCAGCACTGATGCAATATATTTCATGGGTACTGGCACTTCTCAGAGAGAAAACAGGCACTATGGATAATGAATATCACAAATGGGAATACGAAGGAGAATGTCCCTTATTGTGACATACCCCCTTTACCCACCACGCCCCTTAAGAACCTAGAATCTGTGGTTCTTCTATGATGGTACCAGCATGAAATTTTGACCTGGCCTCACAAATACTTTTGAAACGCCTGTATGTTAATTAGAACTTCCTGGGCTGCCAACATAGCAAGTTTTAAAGGTTGCACTGTACATGACGTGCTGCATACGTTTAACTGCTTGCACTCTCCTGTCCACAGCCACGGGCTGCATCACTCCAGGTCTGATCCTAATGGGGATGGTGAACGACGTCATTGCACACTGGGCTAGGGAAGAGTGAAGGGTCACACATCAGTATCTCAAACCCAAAATACAGACATGCAAAATGTTGGCGCTAAAAATTAAACATCAATAATGTAAACATGCACTTAATGTCCAATACTGTAAAACAGACTTTCATGACACTTTCCACAAACATGCTTGGAGTGCAGCCAGAAAAGTACATTAACTACTGTTGAGGTATTGCCATCTGCCTATTTTTTTTTTTATTTCAAAACATTTTATTAGGTTTCATCTTACTGATTGCAAAGAAAGGAGAATAACAGAGAGGGTTAATGATCATTCTGCATAAAAGAAAATGAGGATTGATCCTACTATCAAGAATGGTACAACTGTATAAACAAACAGTAACAGATCCACATTACAGATATTGTTATATACACTTGCTCTTGTAAACCCTTAAGAGGAGGTGGGAGAAAGTTAATGAAGAGGGGAGAGGGAAGAAACATATGTGTCCCTGGAAGAAAGGGAACCATGGTGATGAGGTGAAGAGAATGAGAGAGATGTCCAAGTCAAAAGCTAATCAATCTATTGATGGTACCTGATAATATTGTCACATGATCTGAGAAGTGGGTAGCCCCAGCTAAAAGAGTAGCTGAGCATGAAGTATTATATCAAGCAGGCTTCATTTTTTGTAAATACATATCTAACCTGTTCCATAATTTCTGTGAGTTTTGATCATTTAAATTGCTGTTGGAGATTGTGTAGTCCGCACTTCTTGGGAACCAGACCTAAGCCCACTTGGTGTGATGTGACATACTTTGGTACATTTTCCATTCACATGGAATGTTTTTTTTCCTATTCTTAGTAGAAGGTCCAAGAGACATATATCGGTGAGTTTAGTTTCAGATCAGGTGTGTGGGACCACTGGCCTAGGGTGACTAAGTGGACATCAAGGTGTATATCGGTGTTAAAATATCATTAATCACTTTTTGAATCTCATTCCAGAATTGCTGGACTTGTTTGAAGTGAAATAACATATGTCTAAGAGTGTCTGTAGAATCTTGACAATTCCAGCATTTTCCCAAGTCTAGAAGTCCTAATTTTGAAAGATTCTCTGGGTTCCAGTAAATTCTGTGAAGTACCCAGTATTTGCATTGTGATAGTATGGGAGAAATGTTGCTTGAGGGTAGATGTCTAGATCTTTTTCCAAGATTCATCATTAACAGTAGCAGTAGTAGATTCAGTGTCAGATTCTTTCCATTTAGACTGGATTTCAGACATCATTTTCTTGTTGGTGTCAGAGGAATTTTACTTTTTGTATGTTGAAGAAGCAGCGTGTGGTAATTTGGAAAGTTTAAGTAGTAAGGGTATTAGATCACATATATGCGGGGTAGGAATCCTATTTATCACAGCTTTTAGTTTAAGAAAGTTATACAATTCAATGTCACCTAGTTTATGCACGTTTTGTAGCTCTGCAAATGTCTTAAGCTAGGGCGGGGACCCAAGATCTTTCAGAAAAATAATCCTATTAGAGGTCTAAGGGGACCACAAGGGATTTGTGCCATCGATTTTGATATTGGGGTTGTTCCAAAGGGAGGCATAATCTGAATGTTGGACTATATTGGGAAGCATTTTGTTTAATGTGTTGATAGTTGAGACTGTCTCTAAGGATGTTGTGAGTGTGGTAACGGGAGGACCTTCATGGCTATTAATGAAACTGATGAGAATGGTTTGACTAAGGATTCTTCATTACGTAGCCACAGTGGTGTGTGCTGAGGGTGGAAATTGGTCCACCAAGTGGCTTCTTTAATTAGGAAGGCAAGTTAGTACTTATGGAAGTTAGGGAGGTTTAAACCGCCACATTGCTTTTTCAGTTTTAGTTTTTAGGGCAATTCTGCCTCTTTCTCCTTTCTAGAGGAATTTTGCAAGTAGGATGTCTATATTAATGAAGAATTTGTTGTATGATTGGATGGACGTGATAACGATGATTTGTGGAGCAACCATCATTTTGATGCACTCCATACAGCCCCACCAAGACATGAAGGCCCGTATTTATACTCCGTTTGCGCCGAATTAGCGTCGTTTTTTTCGATGCAAATTCGGCGCAAAACTAACGCCATATTTATACTTTGGCGTTAGACACGTCTAGCGCCAAAGTTCCCGGAATGTGCGTCATTTTTTAGCGTGAACCCCTTCCTTGCGTTAATGATATGCAAGGGAGGCGTTCCCGTCTTAAAAAATGACTCCCAGGCCTTTACGTGGTATTTATACTCCCGGGCAAAAATGACGCCCGGGAGTGGCGTGGCCAAAAACGGCGCATTTGCGCCGCTTTTTAACGCCTGGGTCAGGGATGGCGTTAAGGGACAAGTGGGCTCAAAATGAGCCCAGAGTGCCCTCCCCTGCCCCCAGGGACCCCCCCTGCCACCCTTGCCCACCCCAGGAGGACACCCAAGGACGGAGGGACCCATCCCATGGACATTAAGGTAAGTTCAGGTAAGTATTTTTTTTTTTTTTTTTTGTGGCATAGGGGGGCCTGATTTGTGCCCCCCTACATGCCACTATGCCCAATGACCATGCCCAGGGGACAGAAGTCCCCTGGGCATGGCCATTGGGCAAGGGGGCATGACTCCTATCTTTACAATGATAGGAGTCATGTTGATGGGGGATGGGCGTCGAAAATAAATGGCGCAAGTCAGGTTACGATGATTTTTTCGACGCAACCTGACTTGCCCCATTTTAAGACGCCCATGCGCCATTTTCCCCCTACGCCGGCGCTGCCTGGTGTACGTGGTTTTTCTCGCGCACACCAGGCAGCGCCGATCTGCTTGCGCCGGCTAACGCCATTCAATAAATACGGCGCCCGCATGGCGCTTCAGAATGGCGTTAGCCGGCGCTAATTTTTTTGACGCAAAACTGCGTTAGCGCAGTTTTGCGTCAAAAAGTATAAATACGGCCCGAAGTTCGGTGACCAACTTGAAAACAACTCATTGAATTTTTGGAGACAGGGCCAGATGTAGCAAATCGGCAATTTGCGACTTGCAAATTGCGAGTCCCTGCGACTCGCAATTTGCAAGTCGCAAATTGCTATGCAGTACGGTGTCTCAGACACCGACTGCAACTCGCTATGGGGTCGCAATGACCCACCTCATGAATATTCATGAGGTGGGTCGCAAATTGCGGCCCCACAGCGAGTATAGGCACTCGCTAACATGGAGGCCTGCTGACGTCAGCAGACCTCCATGTTCGTGACCTGCTTTTCAATAAAGCAGTTTTTTTTTTTTAAGTGTAGCCCGTTTTCCTTGCAGGAAAACGAGCTGCACTTAAAAAAAAAATGAAACCTTTAGTTTCGGTATTTTTTCAGGGCAGGGAGTGGTCCCTTGGACCACTTCCTGCCCTGAAAAAATATTTTTGGGTCCAGTCACAAACTGGAAGGGGTCCCATGGGGACCCCTTCCAATTTGCGAGTGGGTTACCATCCACTTGAAGTGGATGGTAACTGCGATGCCATTTGCGACCGCGTACGCGGTCGCAAATGGTATTGCATCCCACTGCGACTCGCAAATAGGAAGGGAACACCCCTTCCTATTTGCGAGTCGGAAATGCATATTGCGAGTCGGTAACGACTCGCAATATGCATTTCTGCATTGGCAAACGCGTTTAGCGAGTCGCAAACGGCAAATTTTGCCGTTTGCGACTCGCTAAACGTTTGCTACATCTGGCCCACAGTTCTCTTCGGTTATTTTCTTCGTGTTTTTTAGATTGTTTTTTAATGTGATACCTGAGTATTTAATCTTCGAGAGTCGCCAATGTAGCTTAGTATTGTGCACAATTGCTGGAAATGTTAAGTTGTTGAGGGGAAATACTTCAGTCATAGTTGTTTTGTTGCTAAGAGGTTTAATAGGGGGGTGGAGGGGGGGGCAGCCTTGTCTGGTCCCTTGTGCTAACGAGATTTGGGGGTTTAGAATTGTGTATGCCTGTATTTGTCGAGTTCTAATTATGACCTAAAACACGTCAAGCGCCAGTCTGACAAGATAAATATAGCTAATTTACATTGGATACGCCAGATATATAATCCTTACTGCCGCCCTCCAATAGGAGCTTCCCTTGTGTCCTTTCGCATCCACGACCCCCAACTCCCATTTCCGAAAGTGTGTATTGTATATACAAAATACATTTATTGTACACTGCTACTGTTTCATTCCAAGACTCTGGACTTAAAACACTGTAATTTGTTTTTGTTTTTCAACAGATATCTTTTCATCCTGTTAGCCCGTAATGTGTTAATATTTTAATATTTACCACATCGAGCACTCTTAAAGATCCCTAAAAATTATCTGCTGAGTCACTTATTTAAAACTATGTTTGCCCTTGTATTTCTGATTTTTTTGCATTTTTTCTTTGTTTCAATTAGTATGAGTTTCACATATTGAAAAGCACTACATTATTTCTGGCGGGGATATGTTTCATAATCGTCTTTTTAAGCATGGGCAAATGGAAGTCCGTAATCACCTTTGAACTGCCTGCAAACCTGATCTCTCCTGCCCTCTTGTGGCGAAAGTAACAACATCTCACGCAATTAGATTTATTTGGTCTTCTGGACAAACCTACAGCGTCGGTCGTTTTTGTCAGAGAACATGTACTAAATTAATTATCGTAATTAAAAATCTGTGCAGGAATGTTATGCGGGTTTCAGGGGAGTGAATGTAAGGGAAGACAAGAAAGAGCGGCGTAGAGAGGCGGATAACGTTACGGGTTCACCACTTTTCCCGTCACCATGTGCCATTAGTATCAATGTTATGACTAGCCTCTGAAAATAAAAAAAATGACATGTTTATGCGGTGTTCAGCAAAGGAATCATTTTAAAAGAAATATTTTGAGAAAATGATTTGGCAAGTCATTTACATATTGACCTGACCTTTTCTTAAATTTAGAATGTTTTGCATTACCTTGCAAAAAGGAGGCATTCCATGGGCGAAGTGTGAGCATTCCCATGCATCTACCAGTGGATTCTGGCGCATTCACAGATTTACAAAGAGTTGTAAATGTCAAAATGGTACACTTCCCAGATCCCGCCAAACCAAAGAGAAATATTTTTACTTCTCCTCACTGCTTCCTTTTTCTACCTGTGATGCAGTCAGCATCACACATTGAAAAAGGAAAATGCCTTTAACGATTGTTTTTGTGCAGGAAGGTTTTCCTTCCTGTACAAAAACAATCATGCCTGTAACACAGGCACCCTGCATCATGGCGCAAGCGTGCCTGCATTGGCTAGTGCATGGAGGCAGCAGAATTGCGCCATATTTTTGTTATACCTTTGGCCAGAAGTGCTCTTTCCCACCAGGCTACCCGCTGATGTTTGGATGCTAGGGTTCTCTTCCCTGGGCTACCCCAAGATCCTCCAGGATTCCCAAGAGTCCTAGGGCCAGATTTAGAAGGCCCTTGCACCCTTTAGTGCCACATTTGCTGCAAAAGTTTTACAGCAAATGTGACGCTAATAGGCCACTACCATAGCACCATATTTACAAGGTGGCGCAAACTAGGTTTGTGCCACCTTGTAAACCCTTTGCGCCACATCATGCATAATTTATGCATGATGTATGCAAAGGGGGGCAGAAACCACTAGGCCCCAGGGATTTGTTTTGCACCAATTTCATGCAAGGGGAGCGACCCCTTGGGCAAGGGTCGTTACCCAGGGGGGGGACATTTATTTTAGGCCATTTCTGCTTCCCACAAGGGCAGATCGGCCTATTTCTATTAGGCCGATCTGCCCCCGGGGGGGGGGGGGAGAAACCACTTAGGCACCAGGGATTGGTGTGTGTGTATGTGTGTGTTTTGTTTTGGGGGTAGCCCCTTGGGCAAGGGTTGCTACCCATGGGGGCAAAATTACTTTTAGGCCATTTCTGCCCCCTATTTTTGGAAGGCTGATCTGCCCCAAGGGGTGAAGAAAGGCCACCAGAGACCAGGGAAGATTTTTTTTTTCAAAATAAGAGGGTGTACCCTCACCCCAAATAAATGGGGCCAAAGTTGTTCTGCCAACCGGTGGGCAGATGGGGCAATTACCCCCAATCCATACCCCAGAGGGCAGAAAGTCTACTAGATGCCAGGGAATTTAAAAAAAGACAAATAGTGTGGTGGTGGCTACCAACCAGTATGAGCCTGGTTATGCCTCCACCCCAACTGAAGTGGGTAACAGTCTTTCAGCTCTCCCCCGCTCTCTAAGACATCTTATCTCACAGCAAGCAAGAAGACATTTGATTATTTTGGGGTTTGGTTTTACATTTTGGCCATGAGAGCTTGGCTAACTCTCAAAATCAACCCACTTGGAATGGTGAGGACTGCACTTTTTGGACTTTGGGACGCTGCTATGTAGAAAAATCCACAAGACCTAGACACATCTGAAAACTAAGCATCTGAGTGAGTCCAGGGTGGTGTGCTTCACATGCACCCGCACCATTTCTTACCCACAATGCCCTGCAAACCTCCAACTTTGCTGGAAAACACAATTTTTTTCCACATTTTTGTGATGGAACCTTCTCTAATCTGCAGGAATCCACAAAATTCCTACCACCCAGCATTGTCTCATCTATACAGATAAAAATTCTGCCCCACTTCTCAGGCTAAAAATGTTTGTTTTCAAACTGCCCTTTTGGACCCGCTTTGGTTCCCCCTCAATTTCGACATGTTTTTGGCTCTTCCCTGTCACAGACAGTTGGCCCACCTACACAAGTGAGGTATCATTTTTACCAGGAGACTGAGGATAATGTTGGGTGGTAGGAAATTTGTCCCGGTGCAGTGATCCCACACAGAAATGGGGGGAAAATGTGATTTTTAAGCTAAATGAGAAGTTTGCTGAGGATTCTGGGTAAGTAAACACTGGGGGATCCAAGCAAGTCACACCTCCCTTGACTCTCTCGGGTGTCTAGTTTTCAGAAATGTCTGGGTTTGGTAGGTTTTCCTGTATGGCTGCTGAGCCCAGAACCAAAAACGCAGGTGCCCCTGCAAAAACAGGTAGTTTTGTAGTTGACCATTTTGATGTGTCCAGATAGTGTTTTGGGGTATTTCCTTTCACGAGCACTAGGCCTACCCACATAAGTGAGGTACCATTTTTATCGGGAGGCTTGGGGGAACGCTGGGTGAAATGAAATTTGTGGCTCCTCTTACATTCCAGAACTTTCTGTTACCAAAATGTGAGGAAAAAGTGTTTTTTTTGGCCAAATTTTGAAGTTTGCAAAGGATTCTGGGTAATAGAACCTGGCGAGAGCCCCACAAGTCACGCCATCCTGGATTCCCCTAGGTGTCTAGTTTTAAAAAATGCACAGGTTTTGTAGGTTTCCCTGGGTGTCGGCTGAGCTAAAGGCCAAAATCCACAGCTAGGCACTTTGCATCAAACAGCTCTGTTTTTTTGGGGAAAATGTGATGTGTCCATGTTGTGTTTTGGGGCATTTCCTGTCGCGAGCATTAGGCCTACCCACACAAGTGAGGTACCATTTTTATCAGGAGACTTGGGGGAACGCTGGGTGGAAGGGAATTTGTGGCTCCTCTCAGATTCCAGAACTTTCTGTCACCGAAATATGAGGAAAAAGTGCTTTTTTGGCCAAAGTTTGAGGTTTCCAAAGAATTATGGGTAACAGAACCTGGTGAGAGCCCCACAATTCACCCCATCTTGAATTCCCTTAGGTGTCTAGTTTTCAAAAATGCATAGGTTTGGTAGGTTTCCTTAGGTACTGGTTGAGCTTGAGGCCAAAATCCACAGCTAGGCACTTTGCAAAAAACTGCTCTGTTTTCTTTGGGAAAATGAGATGTGTCCACGTTGTGTTTTGGGACATTTTCTGTCACAGGCGCTAGGCCTACCCACACAAGTGAGATACCATTTTTATCGGTAGACTTGGGGGAACGCTGGGTGGAAGGAAATTTGTGGCTCCTTTCAGATTCCAGAACTTTTTGTTCCCAAAATGTGAGAAAAAGTGTTTTTTGGCCAAATGTTAAGGTTTTCAAAAGATTCTGGGTAACAGAACTTGGTGAGAGCCCCACAAGTCACCCCATCTTGGATTCCCCTAGGTGTCTAGTTTTTAAAAATGCACAGGTTTGGTAAGGTTTCCCTAGGTGCCGGCTGAGCTTGAGACCAAAATCTACCACAAAGGACTTTGCAAAAAAAAAGTCAGATTTCAATGTAAAAATGTGATGTGTCCATGTTGCGTTTCCTGTCGCGAACATTAGGCCTACCAACGCACCCGGAATTCAGAGATGTGCAAATAACCACTGCTTCTCAACACCTTATCTTGTACCCATTTTGGAAATACAAAGATTTTCTTGATACCTATTTTTCACTCTTTATATTTCAGCAATTGAATTGCTGTATACCCAGCATGTATACATTTATTGGCTCTGGGTACCCAGGATTCTTGATGAACCTACAAGCCCTATATATCCCTGCAACCAGAAGAGTCCAGCAGATGTAACGGTATATTGCTTTAAAAAATCTGACATCACAGGAAAGAGTTACAGAGTAAAGCGTGGAGAAAAATGGCTGTGTTTTTTCACCTCAATTTCAATTTTTTTTTTATTTCAGCTGTTATTTGCTGTAGGAAACCCTTGTAGGATCTACACAAATTACCCCTTGCTGAATTCAGAATTCTATCTACTTTTCAGAAATGTTTAGCTTTCTGGGATCTAGCATTGGTTTCATACCCATTTCTGTCACTAAGTGGAAGGAGGCTGAAAGCACAAAAAATAGTAACAATGGGGTATGTCCCAGTAAAATACAAAAATTGTGTTAAAAAATTGGGTTTTCTGATTCAAGTCTGCCTGTTCCTGAAAGCTGGGAAGATGGTGATTTTAGCACCACAATCGCTTTGTTGATGACATTTTCACGGAAAAAAACACAAGCCTTTTTCTGCAGCCCTCTTTTCCCATTTCTTTGAAAAAAATAAAAAAAATCTGCATTTTGGCTAATTTCTTGGTCTCCTTCAGGGCAACCCACAAAGGCTGGTTACCTCTAGAATTCCTAGGACATTGGAAAAAAAGGGCGCAAATTTGGCGTGGGTAGCTTATGTGGACAAAAAGTTATGAGGCCCTAAGCACGAACTGCCCCAAACAGCCAAAAAAAGGCTTGGCACCTGAGGGGGAATAGGGCTGGCAGCGAAGGGGTTAAAGCAGACGTTAAAATGAGGCTCCCATTCATTTCAATGGGCCTCTTAACACTATACTGGATTAGTGTAATTTCTTTAAGACAACTTCAATATAGCGTTACAATACTGTAAAAAAATGACACTCTTGCCCCTAACATGCGCAATGGTGCACCGTATTGTAAATACGGTGTTACCATGGTGGTGTTAGGAGACGCAAGGGGGCCGATAGAAAAGTGGTGCATCACTAGTGATGCGCTACTTTCTTGTAAATATGGCTCCTAGTGTTTAGGTGAGGGTTCAAGAGGTAGAAGCACTATTTTTTAGAGCACACAACTACCATGTATGGTCTCTGCATGCTAGGAACAAACACAAAATAAATTGAATAACAGACCCTAGTAAAGGCTAACCAAACAGGTTTTAGGGACACATGTACGAATATTAGGTTTTGCAACTTGGAAATTGCGAATCTTAGTGGCTCGCAATTTGTGACTCGCAAAACCTGATTGTTAGAACTGGGGTCTTTGGTTGGCAGTCAGGTTACCCCCTGTCCAAGCAAGGACCCTCACTCTAGTCAGGGTAAGTCACACACAATTCAAATTATCCTTTGCTCACCCTCTTGTAGCTTGGCATTGAGCAGTCAGGCTTAAGTGAGAAGGCAATGTGTAAAGTACTTGTGCAATAAATCATGCAATAACACAATACAACACCACAAAAATACATCACACAGTGTTCAGATAAATAAAGAATATTTATCTGGTTAAATGCAGGTTAAAATGATCAAGACTTGATAAGTACACATTGAAATATCACTTCAGAGAATGATACAAAGAGTTTTTAGTCTTTAAAAAGCAACAAGTGTCTCTTGCAAGCACAAAGTACCTGGCTTGCGTTCAAATTCTCCACAAGGGACCGCAGAGGAGGAGTTGCGTGGAAAATGGGGAGGTGCGCGTTGGTTTCCCCGGGCGCACACAGATGATGCGTCGATAATTTTCCACGCAGGGAAGGCTTTCCGTCGATTTCCGGCATGCTGACTTGGATCCTCTTTGGTTTGTGGGGTATTCGGATGCCCCGGGGACGATGCAGAGAAATCCTGGGCATGTTGGACAAAGTCATAGGAGCTGGCTTGATCCGATGGGCGATACCGGGAAATTTCTGTTGCACAGCAGGCGCTGTGTCGATTCTTCTCGCAGGAAGTTGGGCTGCGTCGTTCTGGCTCAGCTATGCGTCGATCCAGTGGGCTGTGTGTCAAAGTTCTGGTCATAACGCTGGCGCTGCGTCGATCTCCTCTCAGGAAGCAGGGCTGCATCGTTCCTGTTCGGCGTGCGGTGATTTTCTCACTGCGATGCAGGCTGTGCATAGTTTCTGGCAGGTTGTGCATCGAATGTTCGCCGCACAAGGAGTTCTTTGCAGGAGGAAGTCTTTTTGGCCCTGAGACTACAAGGAACAGGAGGCAGGCTCTATCCAAGCCCTTGGAGAGTACTTCTCAGCAGAGCCAGAGGGCAGCAAGGCAGCAGGGCAACAGGGGCAGCAGTCCTTTGCAGAAAAGCAGTCAGGTGAGTCCTTTGGGCAGCCAGGCAGTTCCCCTTGGCAGTTTGCAGAGTCTGGTTCAGAGTTTCTTCACCAGTGGTATCTTGTCCAGAAGTGTCTGAGTTGGTAGGGTCAGAGACCCTGTTTAAATACCCAACTGTGCCTTTGAAGTAGGGGAGACTTCAAAGAGTGGCTTAGAAGTGCACAGGCCCCCTTTCAGTTCCATCCTGTTTGCCAGGGTCCCAGTAGGGGTTTTGGCAGTCCATTGTGTGAGGGCAGGCCACTGTCCTTTCAAATGTAAGTGTCATGCCCTCCACCCTCCCAGCCCAGGAAGACCCATTCAGCATGCAGATGTGTGCAGATGTGACTGAGCATCCTTTGGTTGGGGTTGTCTGGGTGAAATGCACAAGGGAGCTGTCAACTAACATATCCAAATGTGGATTGTAAGGCACAGGAGGATTTAAGTGCAGAGAAATGCTCACTTTCTTAAAGTGGCATTTCTAAAATAGTAATATTAAATCCAACTTCACAAGTCAGCAGGATTTTGTATTACCATTCTAGCCATACTAAATATGACCTTGTTACTCCTTTCAGATCAGAATCTGCCACTCAAACAGTATAGGAGGGTAGCCCTAGTGTTAGCCTATGAAAGGAGCAGGCCTCACAGCAGTGTAAAACGAATTTAGGATTTCTACACTACAAGAACATATAAACTGCACAGGGATATGTCCTGTCTTTTACCTACATAGCACCTGCCCTATGGGTTACCTAGGGCCTACCTGGTGGTGACTTAACTGTAGAAAAAGGGGCGTTTGAGGGTTGGCAAGTACTTTTAAATGCCAAGTCGAAGTGGCAGTCAAACTGTACACACAGGCCTTGCAATGGCAGGTCTGAGGCATGGTTAAGGGGCAACTTATGTGGGTAGTGATAACGCGTCCAGTCCTTATAAATTACTTATACCTGGATACGTTGGAGGTCGGTGAATCTTTTAGCCAAGTTGGGCTCTCCTCATCCTAGGATAGTCCGATTTCTCAAATCAATAATCAATAACCATTTTAATCAATACCCGATGCTCAATTTACTAGATCAAACAACACATTAAAATCAATAACAATCGTTATTTTGACGCAACATGACCTTTCAGTCATGAATAACTACACCAGTTTATTAAAAGTTAATGAGTTTATTTCCCTATATTAACAAAGCTAAAACAATATATATGAGTCTCAAAATCAAATGATATATGTATACGAACATTACTAGCTGTCCATACCGGCGGAAGAAACGCAATCTACGCAAAATCTGAATTATAATACACTCGGTTACGGCAATGCAAATCACTAATATGAGTAATTGAGTTTGACTAATTGCATACATTGGTCAGCATAACAAGATTTCAATTCAACATGGTGCGTCAAGTGAATACCTCGACTAACCTCTAATTAGCATTGGCATGTGGGATTTCATGCAAAACAAATTTAGTCAACACAAATTTGAAAAACTTCTAGCTTGGGCCCTATCAAAATAGCAGTTGGTACCTGAGAAGGAAAACACAATGCATAATACAGTTATCCTCTCATAATTACCAAATACAATCAGCATTCAAGAAAATCTTCGTCCTTCAGGTACCGGTTCGATCAGCCTGGGGCAGATTTCACAAGGGCAGTGTTAAGGGCAAGTTTCCTTGCGGCAGCAAGGAGAATGGGGCAAAGTTACTGCATGGGCAAGACGGGGCAATTTAAAGTTAAAGTCTCTAGGGTGAGAATTCTTAAAGTCTCTTTCTATGGGATAGAGAAAAGGGCATCAAGATGTCGTCCAAGATGACGTCTAGCATTTGGCTTCAAAGATGGCATCAAGGAAAATGGCTGACTTCTCTTTGTCCGGTGGGTTTAAGTAAGAAACATTCCAAATACTTCAGGGTCTTCCATTGGAGGGTTCATAGGGTGGCTTCAAATTGACCAATGAATAGTGTCTTTCTCCTAGTACTCATTTATGCATACATTGTCCTTGGAACACAAGTTGCAACAAAGTTTGCCAATTATTTCGGTATCAGTGCTTTTATTGTCCGCACCTGCAGAAACTGACCTTGTATCAAAGGGGATGAAACCGGCCTAGCACGAAACCTTGGAGATAAGTGTATTAGTCATTTCTACTGGAAAAAGACAACCTTTAAATGAAATAATATGTTTTTGTTAGTGCAAGTGAAAACCACGCAGTTGAATTTGAGACCAGGCAACTAGGCCAAAGCCTCTGCTAAATTAAGGCTAAGCATAAAACAGTCTCAACAAGAAAATCATAGAATACATTTGTAATTATGACGGATTACTACATTTGTAAATTCTTCATGATTAATTAAGCCAGTTTATAATAATGGCGAACTACCCCGTGGGCACAATTTCCCACGTATATTATTTTTCTTTGCTAAAATCACACTACTTTATACGATTTTGATTATATGATATATGAATATTTGTTAGTCCTTCTTTTTCTGCACCATCAATCCCTCCTCTGATGACTAATTATGTCATCACATCAAATCTTCCCACAAATTTTATTCCATTAAAATTCTGTTTTAGTAATTTGGCACTTCAGTCAATTCCCTCTTTCTTTTTGTTCCCTTTGATTTTTCTACTATTTTGTTTTCTATTTTCTCTTCTCTTCTCCTTTTGTTTCTTCTTTTCAATATTTTAATAGCTTTCCATATTCCCTAAAAGCCTAATAAACAAATTAATACTATTAATATTCCTTTTACTATTTTCAGTAACAATCCGTTCCAAATGTTGCTGAGCCAATTTCCCACAGAAGCAAATCCTTTTCCAACCTTTTCCCATACTCCTGGTTCTTTCATTTCTTTCAAATCTGCACTTTCGTTAGCTAAATTTGTAAGCAATTTTTTAATTTGCCCACTGTTGTCCGGAATATAAGTACAACAGTGACGTGTACCAAGCATTTTGCAAACGCCGCCATCCTTTGCTAAAAGAATGTCTAAGGCAAGCCGATTTTGAAGAGTCATAGCTCTTTCTGCAGCAAGTTCAGCATCCATCAGGATTATAGCTCCTGAGAATTTTGTCAGCATGTTATCCACAATAGTAGACAACTTTCGTATTTTAATTGAATTCAATATGACTCCCACTGAAGGAATCATTGCTCCAAATATATCTCCTACCACACCAGAAGCTGTCTCCCTTTTCTGAACATGATGTGATTCAGACAGCTTTGGGAATTTCTTTAAGTCGTCCAATTGATAAACCTTTGGGAACACTAATCCCAAATAACATCTCCCATACCATCCTTTAGGAAGACGATAGTAGGCGTTAAGTCCATAAATATAATATACCCCTGGAATAACTGGGTCTTGTCCATTCAGTATTGACGTCCATTTGGGTTGAAACAAAAACGTATGTTTACATTCACTCGTTCCCACAAAGACTGTGTCATAATATGATTTATGTCTATGTACACAGAACCTCCCTACGTGTAATGCATCTAAAGCTATTTTCCCTTGTGTCTTTATAGCGGCAAAAGCATAATTATCTACAGATGTCCTCTTGTGTAATTCCCTTGCTAATTTCTCCTACCCCGCTTTCCTCCTATCGTCGGTGTGATCTAAAAAGCTTATCTCCATCGGTGAAAGCAAGCATGTAAGGTTTTCTCTGTGAGCGTAAGCAGTGTGAAAAGGTGGTAATGGCTCAAAGAAACACCTCATTAATTTTATATAATAATCTCTTGCTACTTTACTCAGGTACTCTATTATAGGGATATATGCGAATACAACATCTTGATTGGAATAAAAATAGTGAATATACTCCTGACCATAAAATCTGGTCATTATTAAACTACATGTAATTCCATACGTAAGAGACATGCTATGATATGTCACTCCTTCCATTACTGAGGTAGGTATTTGTGTGCACACATAACAATCTTTTGCATCCATTGTCTCAACATACTCACTCAACAAGCGATAGAAAACGTTGGACGAAAGTTCCTTTTTATCATGCAAATGTCTTTCGTCTTGTTCGATTTTCTTCAAAGGAGTTAGTTCAGTAATAGGTTTAGAAGTAGAAGCATCATTCGCGTCTCTCTCATTTCCTCCATGCATTCCAAGGATTATTGCCATAACTGTTAGTACACAAGCAGTTATTAGACCTATACACATGTATTTACAACACTTCATCTTATTTCCCTGTGTAGTGTAGCCTGTCATGATCTATATAGAATCAGAAAGTTGAAGACACTTTATCAAATCAGATTTGCAGATATATATATAAAGCTGAACGAGTTCAATGTTCACACCGTTCTTTTTAGCAGCTTTGTCTCAAAATCGGTTTCAAAGTCAATCAAGTTAGCAATGTCTTAGCCGGTTCAAAAGTCAATCGGGTTGTTAATGTCTTATTCGGTAATGTTCATGGAATTTCACTTCTCAAGTGCCAAAGTGAAGTTCTGCTTCTTCGTTCTCAAGACTGAGGGATAGGAATTCGTCTGACCAATCGTTAGTGGCTATGTATGCCCACTCCGGACCAGAATATCTTCTGCTCGGTATTCTTTTCAATTTTGCCTCTCCTTTTGATTCTCTCTCGCTGGTACTTTCTTCCTTGGCCGGGTCTTTCTCTTCACTTGGTGTTGTTATTGCGACAGACACTTCTTTTCTTTTCTCTTTCAACTTTGGCCCTTCACTTTCGTTTAATATTTGCCTAGTTCTTAATTTCACTGGCGATATGCTTTGTCTCCGTTTCGCACTGCTTTCACCTGATGGACCTGCAACCGGTTCTGGAAGAGGTTGGACGATTTCACCCTGTCCCACCTCCTTTTCTTCCCCTAGGAGGTCAATCAGGTTTTCTTTTTCTCTGCCTGTATCGTTTGCTTCTGGGAAAGCCCTCCTCTGATCTGGCTCTCCTGCTCCTTCACCTGTCACAGGCTCTTCGTCACCTTCACTTTCTGATGTTTCTCCCCCGACCTCCTCAAATGGGTCAGCTGCTTCTTCTTCCGAAAATATTTCTCCTTCTTCTATTTCTGCTTGTTCGCCTCCAGGTCCTCTTTGTCTTGTCTCAGTACCTGGTACTTCCCTGCCAGTTGCTGGTAATTTCAGCCCTTCGACTTCCTCTTCTGTGGGGCACGTCACCCTTTTCGTGTGACTGGTGTGAATCCAGTTGGGAACTCCCGCACACTTCACAGCGGTGGTAGTTGTCAGAATCACTTGGAAAGGTCCTTTCCAACGGGGTTCCAAACACGACTTCCTCACGTGCTTCTTTATCACGACCCAGTCACCTGCTTTCAGGGCGTGTCCTGGACCTTGGATCGGTGGCAAGGTGGTTGCCTCCACCTGGTGAGAAAAAGAGCGCACCACATCAGCTAGACCTTTGCAGTAGTCCAACACCATATCATCTGTAATATTCAAAAGAGCATTTGCAGGAACTGCTGGAAGCCTCATGGCTCTACCCATGAGGATCTAATGCGGCGACAGTCCAGTCTTTCTATCAGGGGTGTTTCTCATTGACATTAACACCAAGGGCAATGCGTCAGGCCATTTCAAGTTTGTTGATGCACATATTTTCGCCATCCTCGATTTCAATGTGCCATTCATTTGCTCCACTAGTCCTGATGCTTCAGGGCGGTAGCTACAATGCAATTTTTGCTCAATGTTCAGCGCTGCACACAGTAATTTTATTACTTTGTTATTGAAGTGACTTCCCCTATCTGATTCTAAAGAGATCGGGAATCCAAAACGTGGTATTAGTTCTCTCAAGAGTAGTTTTGCAACTGTAAGGCTGTCATTCCTACGTGTGGGGTATGCTTCAATCCAGTGACTAAAAATGCACACAATCACCAACACGTACTTCAAGCCTCCATGCACAGGCATCTCAATAAAATCCATTTGCATGCTGCTGAATGGACCACCTGCTCTTCCAAAATGGCTCAAATTTACTACTGTTCCCTTCCCTGCGTTCATTTGTTGGCAAATGACGCAACGATGGCAAACTGCTTCAGCAACTTGACGGAATTAGGGATTAAACCAATCGATTTTGAATCGATTTTGAATAGTCTAACCATGGCATTCCTTCCAAGATGGGCTTCTCCATGATACAGTCTGGCCAACTGCGTCAAAAGACTGTTTGGTAGAACCAATCTCCCTTCACTTGAAACCCACAAATCATCTGGTTTCTTTACGCATTGTAATTTGCTCCATGAGAGTTTCTCTTCTTCACTAACATCGTTCTGTAGGGACTTCAATTCATCGATTGTATCTACAACCTTTAGAGCAAAAGTTTCACTTGGTTCAAGTTCTGGCTCATTTATCAAGTTCCATTCGTCTCTGAGCAATATACAGTTCAATGCGCAAAACCTTGCGACTTGATCTGCATACCCATTTCCCAAAGAAACATAGGGGGTCATTCCGACCCTGGCGGTCATGGACCGCCAGGGCCGGGGACCGCGGATGCACCGCCAACAGACTGGCGGTGCATCCAGGCCAATTCTGACCGCGGCGGTAAAGCCGCGGTCAGAAAAGGGAAACCGGCGGTTTCCCGCCGGTTTTCCCCTGGCCTGAGGAATTCTCCATGGCGGCGCTGCAGGCAGCGCCACCATGGGGATTCCGACCCCCTTCCCGCCAGCCTGGTTCTGGCGGTTTTGTCCGCCAGAACCTTGCTGGCAGGAACGGGTGTTGTGGGGCCCTAGGGGGCCCCTGCAGTGCCCATGCCAATGGCAATGGCAATGGCATGGGCACTGCAGGGGCCCCCTAACAGGGCCCCACAAAGATTTTCAGTGTCTGCATAGCAGACACTGAAAATCGCGACGGGTGCAACTGCACCCGTCGCACCCTTTCCACTCCACCGGCTCCATTCGGAGCCGGCATCCTCGTGGAAGGGGGTTTCCCGCTGGGCGGGCGGGCGGGCGGCCTTCTTGCGGTCGCCCGCCAGCCCAGCGGGAAACTCAGAATGACCGCCGCGGTCATTTGACCGCGGTGCGGTCATTCGGCGGCTCCCGCCAGGCGTGCAGTTACCGCCACCGGCGGGAGTCAGAATGACCCCCATAGTCTTGTGATTTTGAGTGTGCACTGCATTTTACCACTGCTACTTCTCCTGGTAACTGGATGGCATGTAACAATTCCCTTATTCTTTCGCCATTTTTCACTGGTGATCCTGAAGAGGTCATGAAGCCTCTTTGTGACCACAACTGTCCAAAGCCCTGTACTATTCCAAATCCGTACTGACTGTCAGTGTAAATGGTGACTTTCATTAATGCGGAAAGTTGGCAAGCTCTAGTAAGTGCTACCAGTTCCGCTACTTGTGCAGAGTAAACTCCTTGAAGCCAACATGCTTCCAGAAAAATATCCTGCTTTCAATATTCCTAGTGCAACATGAACCATCAACAAAAATAACTTGATTGTTTTCTTCCATTCGGGTGTCTTTGATGTCAGGTCTTGGTTTTGTACAAAATTCAGTCATCTGAAGACAGTCGTGCTCGATGTCTTCAGCGTTCTCAATTTCGACATTTTCACTGGGAAACAAGGTTGCTGGATTCAACGTAGTGCACCTTTTCAGCTGCACATTAGGTGAACCTAAAATTATTGTCTCGTACATTGTAAGCCTAGCACCGGTCATGTGCTGTATTCGGGAACGTGTCAAAAGTATCTCGACTGAGTGAGGGACCATGACTGTTAAAGGATGTCCCATCACTATTCCTTCACTCTGAATTAGGCTGATACCAACTGCTGCTACGGCACGCAAGCACCCTGGCAGTGCTGCTGCGACTGGATCCAAAGTAGCTGAAAAATATGCTACTGGTCTGTTTACGCCACCATGGGCTTGAGTCAAAACAGGCAAGGAACATGCATCACGTTCATGACAAAACAATGTAAAAGGCTTTGTGTAATCAGGCATACCTAAAGCTGGAGCCCTGCACATGCATTCCTTTAATTCAATAAAAGCATCCATCTCATCTCTTTTCAGCACTATTTCATCCAGCGCATCTTTCTGGGTCAGTTTCAGTAAAGGTTTTGCTAGAGTTGAGAAATTGGGAATCCATTGGCGACGGTAGCTCACCATTCCCAAAAACTTTCTCACCTCTCTTCTCGTCTTTGGTGGACTCATTTGAAGTACGCTTGTTATTCTCTCTTTCATAATTGCTCTCGACCCTTTCTCTATTTGATGACCCAAATATTTCACTTTCTTCTGGCAGAACTGTAATTTCGAAGGGGACACTTTGTGGCCGTTCCTTCCCAACTGGTTCAATAGGGCAATGGTGTCAGCTGTACAGTCATTTTCTGTCTTGGATGCGATCAGCAAATCGTCAATATACTGTACCAAGGTTGATTCAAAGGGTAATTCCAATGATTCCAAATCTTTCTTTAGAATCTGATTGAAAATTGATGGTGACTCCGAAAACCCTTGAGGAATTCGACCCCAACTGTAGACTCTGTCCAAAAATGTTAAACAAAAGAGAAATTGGCTGTCCTCATGAAGAGGCACAGAAAAGAATGCTTGTGACAAGTCGATAACTGAGAACCACTCAGCATCACAGGGAATTTGAAACATTATCACAGCTGGATTTGGTATTACGGGACAACATTTGACTATTATGTCATTTATTTTCCTCAAATCCTGAACAATCCGGACCTTTCCACTCGGTTTTATTAGTCCCATGATTGATGAATTACATGGACTACTTAGCACTTCTTTCAGTACTCCCTGTTTCACAAACTCATCAATGAGTTGGGCGACTTTCATGAGGGTGTCTTGCGACATATGGTATTGTGGTGTCTGGGGAAAATTTACATTGGGTTTTACGGTCAGTTTCACTGGTTCTACTCCTTTGACCAATCCTACTTCTTTCCCTGTCATATCCCACACTTCCTTTTCAACTGTTTCCTGTAACTCAGCAGGAATATCTGCTTCAGTGAGCATTGGATAAAGAGTAATCAGGGGATACTCTTCATCAACAGTTTCCACTTCGTCTCCTCCTAAACTGTCCTCTTCTTCCTCATCACTGTTTGTTTGAATTTTAATTCCATAATTTGAACACATAATCGAGCATCCCAATTTACACAATAAATGTCTCCCTAATAGTGATATTGGGCTTGAGTCACACACCACAAATTTATCTGACCCTTGATAGTTACCAATTCTGACTTGCACTGGATCTGTGATTGGGTTTATCAGGTACCTATTTGCTACTCCCACTACTTGAACTGTTCTCCCTGAAAGTGGCAAATTTGGTACTTCGATGCTTCTAACAGTAGAGCGTGTAGCTCCGGTGTCAACCAGGAATGAAACATGGTGACCCATAACTCTTCCTTCCACATACGGACCCTTTTGATCAACTTCCAAGGATGCTGCAAGCATACAATTTCCCTCCTCATCTGAACTTTCACTCTCCCACGCATCGTTTATTCCATTCTCACTGTGTAACTGGAATTGGTGTACTGTGTCATTTTGATTCATCCCTTGACCCGCGACCTGTTGAGGAAGCATTACTTGTTGCTGATTTATTGGTGCTAAGGGTATTTGCATTTGCTGATTAGGTTCCATAGGAAACTGCTGTTGCATTGGCTGCAACTGTGCCATTTGTGCACAGCGCATTTGCACCTGCTGCGGTTGTATGGGTTGTAAACCCTGCATCTGATTTGCATTATTTTGAAAATTTGGATTTAGACCTCTCAATTTCGGTCCTCTCATATTCTGAAATGCATTGACATCATTGTTTTGCTGACCTACACATTCCTGCACCATCATTGGGCACTCCCGTTTCCAATGCCCGACGATTCCGCATGTGTGACATGGCATCACCTTCTTCATTGCCTGTATACCATTTGGAATCATAACAGTATTTAAATCAGGACTATTATTCACAAAACCTCCTTGGCCTCTGCCTCTCATTTGTGGCTGAAACATAGCATTTCCCTGCTGTTGCTGCTGCGGCAACTGTTGTTGAAAACCTTGTAAACCTTGCAAACCTGTCTGAGCTGCTCTAAGCTGCATCACCATCACCTTTTCTTTCAACCTTTTCTGCTTTGTCTCAATCTCATCACTGCAGTATTTTGCATAGTTCAACACTTCGTCGATCGATTTTGACTGCCAACAAATCAAATACATTTTAATAATCTGACTGATCTCGGGTCATTCAATCAGTTTCTCTCTTAATTTAGGGAAATCGTCCGCAAAGGATTGAATATCGCACCTGTGCCACGGTACATGTACAAGGTTTCCGCCTGCTGTTTCTCTCATTGACAACATGGTTATCAGGTCGTCATTCTGTTGTGCTTTTTCATTCCGATCTGGGGTACTTTCTTTCTTTTTGTCCTTTTTCTTAACCCATCTACTTTCCCACTTGTCTAAACATCTCCAGACCTGCGCGCTCTGCAGTATCTCCTTAAGGTGTGTTTTCCTCCCTGCAGATCTCATGTGTTCAAAATCTTTTGTCTCAAAGTCTAGCCTGTAACTTCTGCTCAAGTGTTTAGTCTTACCTATATCGATCTTGTTTCTGTCTGCAATTTCTTGTAACTTTTTATGTATGCTGCTTACTTCTCTTGTAATCCTAGGGCACATGTATCTCAGCTCTTCTTCTGTGTATGATTCTAACCTGTTCAAACCCATCGTTCCCTCTACTAGTTCATCTACTTCCATGCCCAATCTTATTTTATTCAGGTATTCTTCTCTCTTCCCGCTGGGTGTACTCTGTGGGGAGTTCAGACTGTTGAGCCATTGTGTTAGCTGTTGTGCGTTCAGTCCCATCAATGTAGCACTTACATCAACTGCTACTGATGGTTGCTGTAACACTTCAGTTTTTGAAGTTAGCGGTACTATTAGTGGTGGATTTGACCTTACCACAGTTGACGGAGCACAAATTGGAATTGGACTAGATTCCGACAAAGACCCAGATCCATTTGGCAGTGTTCCTACTGGAGTCGTTTCTGGAGTGTTTTCTATGCATCTCCTCCCTGTCTCATTTTGTGTCATTACCCCTTGATAACATACGTTTGGGTTTGCCTGTATATACAATGGTACTGGCGGACCTACAGTGATAGGCAGAGATATTGCTTCTGGATTCTGTCTGTTCCCCGAATTCTGTGGCATGTTAATCCCCACATTATGGTTCATTATTGCTGGCATACCTTACTGGCTCTCTGTTACTCGAGTGTACCTCGGCACTTCTTGTACCTGCTTTTGAGGCATCAAAATTTGTGTTGATTCAGCTTGAATCAATGTCGGTCTTTGATAGTTCTGTCCTGCCTGCGCCATTAAATCAGAAGTCATTCCCAGATTATGCTCATCACAGCAGCGCCTTAGAACCTGCGGCTGATAATTATCGACAGGATTCAATTTAGGCACGTCAGGATATATCCTCTGAATTTGTGGTATTTCTGGTACAAAGGGCATATCGGAACTGCTCTGCCTCTGTGATATTCTCAAATCCGGTGTCACATTACCTTGTATTGGTTCTGGAGGGGCAGTACCAGTGCTTGAGCCTTTTTCGCTTTCTACATATGGTGGCAGGCGATCATTTAGCAATTGCATAATGAACTCCTCATCGTCTGACTCGTCTGATCTTTTCGAATTTCTGTTGTTTTCTCTATCTCTGGACTGACTCCTGTTTGTTTTATAGGTAGCTTTCCTTCCTTCCGTCTCTGCTTCGTCAGTAATTGCCGGAAACAATTTAATTCCCTGCAGTACGTCTGATCTCCAAACCTTTTGTGTACTATCCCATCTAACATCCGCTAGTCTCTTTTCTACTTTTCTTATTCTTGTCTCAAATTTCTTTTGTTGTTGGTTTCTAGCTATCAGCTCCAAAATTGCTAATGCCTCAAACTGTGCTAGTCTTGGAGGTACTTTCATGTTGTATAGCGCGAATCTTAAATTCTCCAAAACTCTTAGATTAAACGCCCCATGGATAGGGAACGCTACACTTCCATGCTTCTCTGTTAATTTGCACCATTGCTTTAACCAAAGACATGGTGCGACACCCTTCTCTTCAATCACGATGTAAGCTGGTGTACTCTCAGGCGGCGTTTCTTCTCTTATATTTGCTTTAATATATACATCTCCCCTCATGGCACTCTTGAATGCTTTGAAAAATTTCATCTTTCCGTCTTTTATTTTTCTAAGATATGTAATAAATAAGTGACTTTTAATTCCCGGAATACTCTTCGCTTGCCTTTCCCCACCAATTGCGTTTTCACGGACTGCGTCCAATCCGTGCGCCACCCTTCTCACCAACCAACCTATCCGAGCGCGGCTCCTAGTGACGTCACACTCACACACTGCGGCTTACAAAGTCCCGCGGCTTGTCCTCCTTCATTCAGCTTCACTCAAAACTAATTTCCGCAATATATCGCGAGCACTAACCAAAAAGAAGAAAACAAATCTGTTGGTTTACTACAGGACGGGTAATACAATCGCTTCAGAAACCTTAGGGATTTTTTTTCACTAGCCTCAGCAGTTATTCCATCTTTCTCGGTTTCCCGCTCTTGCAAGCAAAATTTTTCCCGCAAACTTTACTCTCAACTGATCAATGAACTATTCTAGTGCACCTTAGAATTCGTCAAATCTCAAAGTCGAAAATTTTCTTTCATTCCTCAATATTCATACTGACTCGTTGACCACGCCCGATCAACCTATTAAACCGAATAGATTACAACATCAATCAAGTGTCTCATACACTTTTCAACATACTCCGGAGTCTCTTGACCTCGCAGGGCCCGTCTCAACATCAACAACCACGTGGACAATTTTCCTGCACAAAGCGCTACACACATGTGAAGTTCGACGACTTCCCTACTCTCACACTTTGGAGTAACACTCCTCTAAAATCTCTTAACTGGAGTTCGTAACCCCGAAAATCCTCAAAAACTTCTCAATTACTCTGCGACAATAAGCTGTGCAAGCGCAAAACCCTAACTTCTCTCATACCGTCACTAGAAACACCAGAAACATTCTCACAACTCCATTTCCTCCATTCGCAAGCTCCGAGATTCCGGGAAAGTCATTGGGGATTTAGGGCATCATCATCTCTCCAACTTGTTTTATCCAAGAAAATTCTAACTTGACTCCATCTATTGTTCGGATGGGGTCCCAAAGGGCCAAACCATCCTCTGCTACCATCTACTGATAACGCGTCCAGTCCTTATAAATTACTTATACCTGGACACGTTGGAGGTCGGTGAACCTTTTAGCCGAGTTGGGCTCTCCTCATCCTAGGATAGTCGGATTTCTCAAATCAATAATCAATAACTATTTTAATCAATACCCTATGCTCAATTTACTAGATCAAACAACGCATAACAAGATTTCAATTCAACATGGTGCGTCAAGTGAATACCTCGACTAACCTCTAATTAGCATTGGCATGTGGGATTTCATGCTAAACAAATTTAGTCAACACAAATTTGGAAAACTTCTAGCTTGGGCCCTATCAAAATAGCAGTTGGTACCTAAGAAGGAAAACACAATGCATAATACAGTTATCCTCTCATAATTACCAAATACAATCAGCATTCAAGAAAATCTTCGTCCTTCAGGTACCGGTTCGATCAGCATGGGGCAGATTTCAAAGGGGCAGAGTTAAGGGCAAGTTTCCTTGCGGCAGCAAGGAGGATGGGGCAAAGTTACTGCATGGGCAAGACGGGGCAATTTAAAGTTAAAGTCTCTAGGGTGAGAATTCTTAAAGTCTCTTTCTCTGGGATAGAGAAAAGGGCATCAAGATGTCGTCCAAGATGACGTCTGGCATTTGGCTTCAAAGATGGCATCAAGGAAAATGGCTGACTTCTCTTTGTCCGGTGGGTTTAAGTAAGAAACATTCCAAAAACTTCAGGGTCTTCCATTGGAGGGTTCATAGGGTGGCTTCAAATTGACCAATGAATAGTGTCTTTCTCCTAGTACTCATTTATGCATACATTGTCCTTGGAGCCTTGGAACAAAAGTTGCAACAAAGTTTGCCAATTATTTCAGTATCAGTGCTTTTATTGTCCGCACCTGCAGAAACTGACCTTGTATCAAAGAGGATGA
The DNA here is from genome assembly GCF_031143425.1 of Pleurodeles waltl. NCBI lineage: Eukaryota > Metazoa > Chordata > Amphibia > Caudata > Salamandridae > Pleurodeles > Pleurodeles waltl. The sequence goes on from NC_090444.1 coordinate 1,744,552,904, forward strand.
AAACAGCCTAGCACGAAACCTTGGAGATAAGTGTATTAGTCATTTCTACTGGAAAAATACAACCTTTAAATGAAATAATATGTTTTTGTTAGTGCAAGTGAAAACCACGCAGTTGAATTTGAGACCAGGCAACTAGGCCAAAGCCTCTGCTAAACTTAGGCTAAGCTTAAAACAGTCCCAACAAGAAAATCATAGAATACATTTGTAATTATGACGGATTACTACATTTGTCAATTCTTCATGGTTAATTAAGCCCGTTTATAATAATGGCGAACTACCCAGTGGGCACAATTTCCCACGTATATTATTTTTCTTTGCTAAAATCACACTACTTTATACGATTTTGATTATATGATATATGAATATTTGTTAGTCCTTCTTTTTCTGCGTCATCAGTAGCACAATCACTGCTGCAGGCTCACTAGTAGCATTTAATCTACAGGCCCTGGGCAGGTGAAGTGCAGTGTACTGGGGAATTACAAGTAGATTAAATAAGCCAATTGGGTATGACCCAATGTCACTATGTTTTAAGAGCGAGAGCATATGCACTATAGCACTGGTTAGCAGTGGTAAAGTGCGCAGTCATAAAACCAGCAAAAATAGTGTCCAAAAAGTGGAGGAAGACAGGCAAAAAGTTAGGGGTGACCACCCTAAGGTTGTTAGGTCTAACACTGATGTACAACAGTGTCAATGACACTGTTTGCGATTCCAAATGGGGTCGCAAATGACCTACCTCATAAATATTCATTAGGTAGGTTTCAATTTGCGACCCCATTGGTAACGGCCGCCCTCACAGGATGGTGGCCTGCTGGGGACAGCTGACCACCATGTTTGTGACTACTTTTAAATAAAGCATTTTTTTTTAAATGCAGCCCATTTTCTTGAAAGGAAAACAGGATACATTTAAAAAACAAAAATAAAATGTTTTCTTTTCATTTTTTCCGAGCAGGCAGTGGTCACTTGGACCACTGCCTGCTTCGGAAAAAAAAAAATTCCGCTACCATTCACAAAGTTGAAGTGGTCTCATGGGGACCCCTTTTCATTTGTGAATGGGTTACCACCAATTTGAAATCGGTGCTAACTGCGATTGTTTTGTGACCGCATGCACGGTCACAAAACAATCATACATCGCACTGTGACTCACAATTAGGAAGGGGACACCCTTTCCAATTTGCAACTCGCAAACCTATTTTGTGATCTGGTAAATAGATTACCGAATTGCAAAATAGGGTTTGTACATACCAAAATGCTTTTTTCTTGTCGCAAACGGGCCGAACCTGCGAATCGGGCCATTTGCAACAGGAAAAAAGGTACGTACATCTGGCTCTTAGTTACTTTGGCAATTTAGTTTAGGTGGTCCGAGGTTGCCAAGAATTACCAGCATTTTTTATCTTCCCATGGTTGCCCATTAGCTGCAGAGTATTTTTACCATTGTGTGAGAGCCAGAAATTTACCAAAGAAGTCAATGGGCACAACTCATAAGTAGAGGTAGAAAAAATCATTATGGAGGACGATGAAGTCACAAGTGATATACTACTGAGGAGTGACCAAAGCTTCAACAGTGGCTCCATAGTTAAGTAACCAGTGAATTATTTGTGGAATCAACCCAGGACCGGCACAAGCCTTATCCCTGTTGCTAGTTAAGTATCATTTTGTTTATTACATTTTTGGATTCCATCTACCTTGTCAATTCCACTCCGATGATCTTTTGTGGTATATTGTTTTCCTGTTTTCTGCTCTGAATTTAAGAAATATTATTTTAGTAAATGGGAGATGGACATATGATAGCTTAGGGGGCTGAATGTTTACCGCTGCCAATGAACGGAAAAAAAGACCCAATAAGGCAGTCTCAGCCCTCTGTTTACACAAAGGTCAATACATTGAGTATCATGTGTGGGTAATAGGAACAACTGTTATTTTAAAACAGGAGATGTGGCATGAAGCACCACATAAACCAAGTTATGTAAATTATTGTATGGAATACTTCTCCGCCTCTCCACAGAATCTGATAGCATCAAAAGTCTGACTGTGACCTCTTCAGATTGTTCTGCTGTTGTCACTGTTAATGTAAAGAGACTTACCGCAGACAGATAGCTAGATCTGTTGTCCTGCGGATCAGTCTTTCTGAGGGGTTTTCTGGTGGAGGAAGCTCAGCCTAGTAGATTGCACCTGGGACCTTGGGGAGCACCTGATTTCAGGCTATGAGGAAAGGCACATTTACCCGACTTAACACAGATCAACATTTGTTTGAGTACCACCAAAAAATGTGAAGATTCTAATATGCATACCACATCCTCACAGAAAGGCATTGGCACAGCTATAATTCTCATCTATCTGTATGCATGGGTCGGTGGTAAATCACAAGAGCATCCTACTCCTGGAGGTGTAAAGAGATCATAAACAAAGCTAGAAAATTGCAATCAAGGCTACAAGTTGTGTACAAGGAGTGTGAACATGAACCCAGGACCAGCAGTTACATTTCACAAATAGGATCAACAAATGCATACTAGACCCATGGAAGTCCAAGATAATAAAATAATGATACAAACCCACCTGCATAGTTAGCTCACTCTCATTTAGGCCAATGTATCACTAGTTCACTTGCATCCAAATAATGCCAAGAGACCCCAGGAAATGATAGACAAACAAAAACAATGGCCAGATATACTAACTTTAGGAATACTGATTTCCTAATTGTGATTTTCTCCTAATCGCAATTAGGAAATTGGTATACTTAAAGTATGAAACTTTTTTGAGTTTCAGTAGTGATTCCTAGTGGGTCACAAACAGGTATACCTCATGCATATTAATGTAGTGGGTTGCAATTTGCGACCCATTTGGAATCTTAGCCATCACAGGTATGGTGGCCTGCTGAGGTCTGTAATTGCTCTTACTCCTTTTATTTTTTAGAATGCAGCCCAAAAACGGGATGTTTTGAAAAAAAGGAAAATTAAACTTTGAGGTTTCATTTTTTTAAGAGTAGGCAGTCGTCCATGGGACCACTACCTGCTCTTAAAAAATATTTATTTTCCATTCTCAAAGGGGAAGGGATCCCTTGGAACTGCTTTCTATTTGCGAATGGGTTACCACCTCCTTCAAGGAGTCTGTAAAATATTAATGTTTTGTGACCCGTAATTTGGTTGCAAAACATTCCTACAACCCATTCAGATTTGGCATTTGGAAGGGACACCGTAAACACGCCCCTTCAAAATACAGATTTGCCAACACAAATTGCGAATTGGTAACGTGTTACCAAATCGCAATTTGTGTTTTGTACATATGTAAAAGCATTTTTAGAGTAGGAAACAGCGCAATCAGCCCTTTCCGACCACAAAAATGGTTTCTACATTTGTCCTATTGTCTCTTTTGATGAAGATGTGATCTCCAGCTCAAAAATGTATACAATGACTTTCTTTGTTCTGTACGCAAAGAATGCAAAATGCAGTCATTCATTCACGGTTGGGTGGAAATTCCGATTTGGGTGCAAACTTCTGTTTGTGCCCAAATCCGGGTTATAACCTGAATGCAAATTACTTACATTGGAATGTTTTGTCAGCATCATTTTGCTAAATTAAATGTAGTGAAAGTTGTGTAGCAAAATAGAGCACATCCTAAGTTTGCACTTCTCTGAAAGGAAAATAACACACAATATTATCGTGTTTCACCCCACTGTGAGGTGTACAAATTGTAATGGACTGCACATTGCACACTGAGTAAATACTAATCCCTGCCCTATTTGTGAACATGCAAATTGTGGTATAAGGGATGTGGCATGATCATAAAATTTTGATCTTCGGGAAGAGCACATCACTGTGCAAATCAACCTTGTGGCCAATAGTGCTAGGATCAACATCCACCCCCTACCGCCCATGCCAAGAACCTCAGGATCATCGTCAACATCAATCTTAACATGACTGCACAAGTGAATATGGTCACCACCTCATGCTACCATATCTTGAAGATGAGGAGGACAATTTTCAAATGGCTTCCAATTAGCACCTGGAAAAACACCATGCACGCCCTTGCCATAAGCAAACTAGACTATGGGTACACCCTCTATGCTAGGATTAAAAAAAAACTCCCCAGAAGGCTGCAGACCATTCAGAACTTGGCATGCAGAATGACTCTCAACCTCCCATGCCACACTCACATCACACCATACCTTATGGAACTCCACTGGCCCAGCATACTTCAACAATTGCATCAGCTTTCACAAACCTTCCAGACACCTCCGCTTATCTGGGCTCCTACTGGCACAATCCCACAAATATGGCAAATCATATCTGGCAGTTGAGCCTTCTTCTACATCCCTCCTTAAGTGTGGAATGACCTGCTGCTACACATAAGAGCCTCCTCCTCACTTCATGATTTCCACAAGAAGCTGAAGACCTCGCTTTTCGAATAGTCCCACTAGGCCCTAGGTGTGGCTAGACATATACGTGCTCAGTGCTCAGATACTCTGTTAAGTGATAAGTCACTGTACGAGTCTGCATAACCTTTCAAATGGCACAACTTATTTTCATTAGGGTTTGGTTAAAGAATGTGTTCTGGCTTGTCATATAGATGAGTGCCATCATTGTCATCATCGACCTGTCATCATTCTGTCATGATATGGTTACCTGGCAACAAGCAGAATGTAATGAGGGCAGTTGGCGAAAGGAGAAGGGGCCAGGTGCTTGCAAAGTCTGATATTTGTGAATACAGGAAACTGACACACTCATCTTGCTTCTGAGTGTCAATTTAACATAGGCAATGATCTTTCTGCAAGGGGCAGATGTTCTTCACCAGTACCCTTCTGAATTCACTGTGGAATATACCAAATCTACGTTGTACCACTTCAGTGAGAATCAACAAAAAACGTCAAGCAATGAGTGAGTCTTGTATTTATATGTGTAGTGTGTTATCGAAGTGCTACCCAGAAAAGGCGATGATTCCATGCAAAGTCATGCTGTGGTTTCAATTTCAGTAACTTATAGGAACTGTAGTTACAGCAGCAGGCACAGCGATAAAAAACGCAGCTGCAACCATAGTGATGGTTTTCTTCTGAGGCATTGTAATTGGCAAAACCAAAAGCAGTACTCATCTATTTAATGCTGTCCGTAACTTAACATGGAAGGCACATGGGCGGCTTTGTATTTCAAATAATCACACGCGTTGCATAGTTACAGTCAAGACTGATGGCAGAAGGAACACAAGCGTTTTGAGCACATCCGAGCACACATATGTGCGCTTTACTGTTACCTGCCAACTCCTGTACAAATTGGCTCACAGGGGGCATGCAGCCTGGAAGTCTTTTCAAGGAAGCAAGGTCTGCGCCCATTGAACGAGCAACTATCTTGTGAGAGGTTACAGATTGAAACTATTCTGCAGGACTAGTCTGCCCCTCACACCTCTGAGTTGAAGGAGGGAATGGTGTTACTCCATATTGCTGGAACCAGACAAATGGAAATGAATAGTTATAGGCAGATTCTCACATGTTTCTCTACCACTTGATGGATGAATTGTGAATTCGTGACACCAATAGTTTTCTGGCTCCAAGGATTTGTTGTTATTTTAGTAAATTATTTTAGATTATTGCTTTATCCAAATATTTTAGTCTGTTGTATTAGTCTTGTATTTTAGTTTGTTTTATTAAATTGATTAGGTTGCAAGATGTCAGTAATGACTATGGCGGTCATTCTGACCGCGGCGGCCATTCTGGCTTTCCCGCTGGGCCGGCGGGCGACCGCCAAAAGGCCGCCCGCCGGCCCAGCGGGAAAGCCCCTGCAACGAGGAAGCCGGCTCCGAATGGAGCCGGCGGAGTTGCAGGGGTGCGACGGGTGCAGTGGCACCCATCGCGATTTTCACTGTCTGCAAAGCAGACAGTGAAAATCTGTATGGGGCCCTGTTAGGGGGCCCCTGCACTGCCCATGCCAGTGGCATGGGCAGTGCAGGGGCCCCCAGGGGCCCCACGACACCCGTTCCCGCCATCCTGGTTCTGGCGGTGAAAACAGCCAGAAACAGGCTGGCGGGAAGGGGGTTGGAATCCCCATGGCGGCGCTGCAAGCAGCGCCGCCATGGAGGATTCCCTGGGCCAGGGGAAAACCGGCGGGAAACCGCTGGTTCCCCTTTTCTGACCGCGGCTTTACCGCCGCGGTCAGAATAGCCCTGGAAGCACCGCCAGCCTGTTGGCGGTGCTTCCGCTGCCCTCCGCCCTGGCGGTCAGAGACCGCCATGGTTGGAATGAGGGCCTATGTCTCAGCCCCCTCAATTCCTATCAGAGTCAGGTAAACCTGTACTGCAGTGGAACAAATGGAAACAAATATTTGATTCCTATCTAGTGGCAATTGGAGGGAGAAAATTCTCAGCAGTAAAAAAAAAGCAATCAGTGCTCCTCCACAATTTAGGAATAGAGGGACGCAACATTTATGAGATTCCAGATGAAACTGAGATTGGCAATGCAGAAGGGGAACCAAGGATGTTTATGAAATGTCCATCACTATGCTTGAGAGGGCTTTTGGGGCACGTCTAAATGTGGTTATGGAGAGGCACACACTTTTTTGGAGGAGTTAACCAAAGGATGAGTGAGTTAAAAACTACGTAGCAGCCTTAAAATACCTAGCATCGTCTTGTGAGTTTGGGGAGTTGACGGAATCATTAATCAGAGATAAATTGGTAAGATGCACCAATGATCAGTGGGTTCAAGAAAAATTGTTAGCGAAAAAACCCTTGCTCAACTAAGCAGTGAAAATTGTGGAAGGTATGGAGAATGCATCAAGGTGGGTCAAGGAAATGAAAAATAATGCATCCACTGTCGAGGACAGGGTATCCAATCCTGACTCAGCAACTAATTATAGACATGACGGAAAGGACAAAAGATTGTCTGAGAAAGTTGTGAGCACAAACTCAAAGAATGTTTGGTGTAGACACAGTAAGGAAGAAACACCAGGCACTAGTGGTGGGAATGCTGGTGGGAAGAACACAAAATGTAAATGCTTTGGATGTGCCAGTGCACTTCATTTATCCAACAGTCCAAGTTGTATAGCCAAGAATGTGTTGTGTCGCAATTGTGGGAGAAAGGAGCATTTTGCCTTGGTATGCAAGCTCACGAAAGTCAATGAGTTACAAGAGGCGCCTTAAGACTCTGGAAACTTAATCTTGCAAGTAGGAACTTCCCCCAAGGAGATGGATAGTGACTGCATTACAATGCCCAAATGTGAAATGGAGATTGGGGGTAAGGATTTCCTGATGTTGGCAGACTCAGTGTCTCCTTTTACAATGATTGGAGATACAATTTGGGAAAAGGTCTATGGAATAAGCAACATTGCTCTCTTTCTTCCTGATGCAACACTGGAGGGCTATGGGGTATGAAAATTGATCTGGTTGTGTATACGGTCATGACAATAAATTTCAAAGGTAGAGAGACTGTAGGAAAAAAATATGTGTGGTGAAAAGGGGAGGTAAGTTGATGGGGTGGACAAAACCAAAGAGATCTTGAAATTATTCTAAACCTGAATGCTCCTGACCAGGTAATGATGGTAGCAACTTTGGGGGGAGGATTTGGATGTGCCTAACGAATTCCCAGAAGTGTTCCAAGATCAACTAGGACTTCTCAAGGGATTCAAACACAAAATCATTTTTAAAAAAAGTGAAACTTGTAGTCCACAAGGCGAGGAAAGTACCTAATTTAATGATTAAGCCCTTACAGGAAGAGATCAATAAGTTAATGCATTCAGGAGTCATTGAGGATATGAAGTCTTCAGAATGGCTTGCTCCAGTGGTGATTGTGCTGAAGGATAACAGAACCAAGATTCAAATGTGTGTAGATCTGAGAGACCTGAATCAGTTCATATGGATGGATCGCCAACACTTGTCCAATATTATGGAAGCTCTGCCATCTATTAAAAACTCAACTGTGTACAGTGTAATGGATTTATCTTTGGCCTATCATTAGGTCATGTTGCATGAAGAGTCTAGAGCACTTACTTCCTTTGTTACATCTTTGGGGGCATTCAGATTCAGAAGACTGCCATTTGGTTTAGCCTCGGCAGCTGAGTGCTTTCAAAGATTGATGAAAAAGGTACTGGAAGGTATTGATTTGGTAATGTACTTTCAAAATAACATATTGGTATGTGGTAAAGGCAGACAACAACATGACAGAGTCCTCAGGACAGTCTTAACTAGAATGAAAGAAAAAGGTTTAACAGTAAAGAAAGAAAAGTGTGAGTTTGCTGTAGATCTGTAAGTTATCTGGGACATATGATATCAGGAGAAGGGATTACTCCCAAGGTGAAACTGACTGAAGCTATTAAGGAAGTGCCATCTCCAACAAATTAAGATCAAGTAAGATTGTTCTTAGGCATGGCTGAATTTTACTTTAAGTTTGTCAAAACTTTTGCCAGTGTTGTGCAACCTACAAGAGCACTACTTAAGAAAGGGGTACAGTTTGAATGGTTGGATAAGGCAGAAGAGGCCTTCAAATTGGTGAAGGATGAAATTGTGAGAACGACTACCCTTGGTCATTTTGATGTAACAAAACAAACATACCTCACGACTGATGCAAGCTTAAAGGGTTTGGGGGCTGTATTATCCAAAATGGTTCAAGGTGAAAAAGAGTGGCAGTCTTTGCCTCACACTCACTCAAGGGGGCAAAGGAGAGATGCTCAGTGATTGAGTCTGAGGCATTGGCATGTGTGTGGACTGTTATTCATTTCAAGTTCTATTGATGGGGTCCACCATTTGTTTTCAGAACAGACTATAGACCACTGTTACAAGTGTCAAGCCCCAGAAGCTTAGCCAGTGTTTCACCTCGCATAAAAAAGGTAGGTGGAAAGTCTCATGGAATTTAACTATTAGATTAGGTATCTGCCTGGTATGAACAATATTCCTGTTGATTGTTTGTCCAGGATGCCTTCCAGTAAATAAGGCAAAGGGGGAATAGAAATAGAGTGTGTGACGTGGGTGAGTGAAATAGCTATCCGGAAACCTGAATGGGAGATGGAAGCAGCCAAAGATTAAACAAAAGAACTGGTCAAGACGTTTGGTGGTGGCAGGGTGGCTTAATTTTAAAGACCACTATGTAAGAGCCAGGCCTTATTGGGAGGTTGGCAGGCCTTATTGGGAGGTCAAGAATTGTGCATTGATGAAGGTAACCTATATAGAGGACACCAAATGATTTTTCCTGTTGGATTGAGAGACAAGATCATTTATCTGGCCCATGAAGGCCACATGGCCAAGAATTTAACCAAGGATAGAGTTAGAATAAGATATTGGTGGCCAAGAGTGGATGCCCAAGTTGAAGGGGTGGTGAGGGACTGTGCTATGTGTGCCTCCAATGACAAATCCAGAATAACAAGAATGGAACCTTTGTCACCTATGGAAATTCCGGAAGAACATTGGGTCAAACGGCTTAGATATAGTGGGGACTTTCGAGTTGTTATCACAAAATGAGAGATTTGTACTTGTGCTTGTAGATTATATATCTAAGTGGGTGTCTGCGTGCTGTGTAAACACAGTGATAACCAGGAGTGTGATAGAGTTCCTTAGAGATGTATTTGCATCTGAAGGGATAACTAAAACCATAATGACGGACAAAGGGTGCAGTTTGTAACTACGGAGATGAGGAAATTCTTGGAAGATTTGGGGTTTACCCAGGTGCCCACAGCTTTGTACTCTCCACAGGCAAATGGATTGGTGCAAGCGATGAAAAAGCTGCTCACAGCAGTATTCCAAATGGTGATGGAATAGAAAACCCCTCTAAAAGGTGTACTCAGAGAAAAATTGTGGATGCACAGTAACACTCCCAATATGGTCTCTAAGCTGTCACCTTTCCAGTGTATGAGGGGAAGGTTAGCGAGATCTAAGCTCAATCCTGTATGGCTTAAGGAGAAAGACATGATGAAGGTAATGGATTCTCGAGAGGTGAAAAAAATTAAATTAAGTACAAGAGATTCTTTGACATCAAGAATAGTGTATGTAGGAGAACGTGATGGGTAGGTGACTATGTGTTTATAAAAAAACAGGGTGGTCACAAAATGGAAAATCAATGTATTGGGGCCCTAAGTGCATTTTTCGGGTGAAGAAGAATGTGGTAGTGGTATGTTATGGAGGAGTTTAGAGCATGTCGAGACTGGCTAAGTGTGACACCAGGAAAACCTTTGAGGAGACTACCAATTAGAATGTTCAAGAGAGTGAGCAACCTCTGCACTGAAGCATGCGAACAAGAGTTACACCTTCACATCTCTTAGATTATGATATGTATGGTTAAAAGGAAGTAAAATGTTACTATATGTACTGGGTGAAATAAATGGTTTTGTGGTGAGTCATCATTAGTTACCACAGTTCTTGGTACAGGTATTAAAGAAAGGTAGCTAAGTTGATAAGGGATCATTTCTGGAACTGTAGTTCCACGTTTTATGTAAGATTCTATGATTTTATGCTATAGTGTATATAATTAACACTCCTATGACATTTATTCATATTTTTTTTTTGTGTTGTTCAGGACCATAATGTTTGGTAGGTCATCCAGCCTATGTGAAGTTTAACTGTTCATCATGGGGGATGGGAGGGAATTTTGTGGCTTGTCATAAATGAATGTCACCACTGTCATCATTGAGGTGTCATTACTTTATCATGATGTGGTTACCTGGCAATGAGTATAATGTAATGAGTGTAGTTGGTGAGAGGAGAAGGAGCCGGATGGTTGCAGTGTATGTTGTTGGTGAATAAAGGAAACTGACACACTCATCCTGTTTTGGAGTGTCAACTTAACAGAATGTTAAGAGTCATCACCAGATCTCTGATGAGCTTTCAGATGATAGTCCATTTTTGTGCACCGTGGTAGTAAATGGAACAATGGTACTTGTTGCAATTTGGTTCCTCCCATTAAGTACCCCAAAAATATTAGCTTTTTTTGATCACTCAGTTTTGGACTTTTATTGTGAATGCGCCTCAACTAATTGTGTCACATGCTAAATGGAATGCATGTGTTTACCAACAGTATTCACCTTTTAAGATAAGGATGCTGTGACACAGCTAGGGTAAGGAGCAATTGGATGGTTACACATGAGCATGTGTGCACACATGTGCAAACATGAGGGCTGTGCAAATGAGACTACCATCGTACACTGCAACTGCGTACTGGTAGCCTGGCACAGGGAACTCTCCAAGATTAAGTGGTGACCTGGGATAGGCCTCATAATATTAGTGGGCACTCATAGGTAAAGTCAGTATCATTTACTGTTTTGTATGCAGTGATACTTTTTTATATTCAGAGGAGTGAATCTGTCTTATGGTGCAGTTTTGCTTTCTTTTTGGCCTACAAAGCCCAGCAAGGTATCACACTGGGGTGAAACGTGTGTGGCAAGATTGATTATGCAGGTGCCTAGTGGGTATATGTACATTTTATGGGGCATCCAACATTTTCATATTTCTCTGGCTCAGCTCAGGATCCGAGAACAGGCCTTTTGTCACTCTGCTGGACCAAGTTAAATATATTGCTCCCCAGCGGAGGGAACAAAGGCCTTCCCTCACAAAGAAGTAACTAACAGTGCTTCCATCAGCTTCTGAGGAGAAAAGGGTGGGGAAGAAACTCTGCATCATTAATTGGCTGTCCCACTGTACCAGGGTTAGGACAGCATAGGTCCAGTGAACAAAGGAGGAAGCTCAGATGACTGTAGCCAACACAGGAGGAGACAGCTCTCTGAGGTTTTGGTAGGAAAATACCTGGCAGTGATGTCAGCAAGGGGAGGAGCTGAGAACCCCTGAATGGATATGTGACCAGTGACTTCTAGATGGCGTCATCTTGAATTGTCCTGGCATGCTGTGCAAGAGGGTTGGGAGATAGAGGTGGAGAGGTGATGTGGCACACCAGGATTGGCCAGGGGTGCCTGCCTTCTAAAACTGCCCACCTCCTTTAAAAACTCTTGCACAAGGGAAAGTGGTTGCCTTTAGATTTGGACACTGGAACTAGACAGCCGCAGCAGCCATGGACAACTGGAAGGAGATGCCGTAATGGACTAAGGACTCCGCCTATATGACCAGTGGATGTCTCCCCATGACCAGTGGATCTCCAGTGGACTCCATGACCAGTAGGTCTCTCCAGGGCTAGGGAAGCTGGTTCCCTTAGTCACTCTAAGGACCAGTTGGGTGCCGATCTGCACTTCTGTGCCCAAGCAAGAGGAAAGGAGTACCAGAACACAAGGAAAAGGAGAAAGGTTGGTGCAGGGAGTCAGCGTGACTAGCTTCCTGCAGAGTGAGCCATTGCAAGGCAATAAGGCCTGCTAAAACTGTTCCTGATGGCTAGCACTCACTACCAGGAGTAAAATCAGCTGGGAATCATTGAGATCAGCCCAAAAGGGCCCATGTTATAGTACTTTAAAAGTTTGACATATTACCCCAATAGAAAAGAAATGCGAGAAACAGAGGCTCTTCTGTAGTTTTGTCAAACACCCTCACGGTGGGCCAGGACCTAGGGGATCGATGCAAGTTTCTATATTAGTTAATAGCCTGGGAGAGGGCATGCATGAGGCCCCCTTCCCAGAACTTCCTGAGTCCTGCGGACCTCATCACCTGGGCCAGTTTATGCAAAAGGAGCCCAAGTGATCAGGGAGGCAGGGTGAGCACTGTCATGCTATCCCCAAAGGTGGTGGGCTCACTCTTACTCCCTGTGCCTGTCTCTGGGGGGAGGGAACAGAACACCCTGCTCACACAGCATGGGTAGCGGAGAAGCAAGGTGTTGACTCTTATGCTGGCAATAAAGGAGTCCAGTCAGGTGAGGAGCCAGCAGTGGCAGTCAGAGGTGGCCTCCTTGAGCTGCCCCCAATACAGAAGCAAGTTGGGGTGCCTAGGTGGGACTGGGCATCTCCAATGAAATTAAAAAAAAGAAAAGAAAACGCTCCTCCTCTGGAGTGCCCCATAATGCCCAGGGAGGGCCATTCACATAAATGTTACCTTCTTGAGATGGCCCCAGTAGGACAGCATAACCACCAATGACATTAACCCCTTCGCTGCCAGGCCTTTCCCCCTCAGGTGTCAGGCCTTTTTTTGGCTATTTGGGGCAGTTTGCGCTTAGACCCTCATAACGTTTTGTCCACATAAGCTACCCACACCAAATTCCTGTCCTCTTTTTCCAACATCATAGGGATTCTAGAGGTACCCAGAGTTTGTGGGTTACCCTAGAGGAGACCAAGAAATTAGCCAAAAGACAGCTAAAATTTCATTTTTTTCAAAACATTGGGAAAAGAGGACTGCAGAAGAAGGCTTGTGGTTTTTCCCTGACAATTACATCAACAAAAGGTTTGTGGTGCTAAAGTCACCATCTTCCCAGCTTTCAGGAACAGGCAGACTTGAATCAGAAAACCACATTTTTCAACACAATATTGGCATTTTACTGGGACATATCCCATTTTTACTATTGTTGTGCTTTTAGCTTCCTTCCAGTTAGTGACAGAAATGGTGTGAAACCAATGCAGGATCCCAGAAAGCTAAACATTTCTGGAACATAGATGAAATTCTGAATTCAGCAAGGGGTCATTTGTGTAGATCCTACAAGGTTTTCCTACAGAACATAACAGCTGAATTTAAAAATATTGAAATTGAGATGAAAAAACATCAATTTTTCTCCATGTTTTACTCTGTAACTTTTTCCTGTGATGTCAGATTTTCAAAAGCAATATACTGTTACGTCTGCTGGACTGTTCTGGTTGTGGGGATATATAGAGCTTGTAGGTTCATCAAGAACCCTATGTACCCAGAGCCAATAAATGAGCTGCACTTTGCAATGGGTTTTCTTTGTATACCGGGTATACAGCAATTCATTTGGTGAAATATAAAGACTGAAAAATAGGTTTCAAGGAAACCTTCGTATTTCCAAAATGGACACTAGATAAGGTATTGAGAAGCAGTGGTTAGTTGCACATCTCTGAATTTCGGGGTCCCCAAATTAGCATGTGAATTACAGAGCATTTCTCAGTGCTCAATTACAGAGCAAAGTCTCAATAGACTTAACCTGCAAGTGCTCCTTGTGTAAAATGTATGTGTAATTGGCTTATCAGTGATTGGCATATTTGATTTACTACTAAGTCGCTAGTAAACTGCGCAAGAGGTGCCCAGGGCTTGTAAATAAAATGCTACTAGTGGGCCTGCAGCACTGATTGTGCCACCCACCTGAGTACCCCTGTAAACATGGCTCAAACCTGCCACTGCAGTGTCTGTGTGTGCACTTTTAAACTGCCAATTCGACCTGGCAAGTGTACCCACTTGCCAGGGCCAAACCTTCCCTTTTATACATGTAAGGTACCCCTAAGGTAGGCCCTATTTAGCCCCATGGGCAGGGTGCAGTGTTTGTTAAAAGTGGGACATGTACTGGTATGTTTTACATGTCCTAACAGTGAAATACTGCAAAATTCGGTTTTCACTGTTGCAAGGGCTATCTGTCTCATAGGTTAACATGGGGGCTGCCTTTAAATAACTTTTAAGTGCAAATTCCCTTTGGGAGCAGATAGAAATATGAAGTTTGGTGTCTCTGAACTCACAATTTAAAAATACATCTTTTGGTAAAGTTGGTTTTTAATTTGTCAGTTTGAAATTGCCACTTTTAGAAAGTGAGCATTTTCCTGTTTAAACCATTCTGTGACTCTACCTGTTTGTGGATTCCCTCCTGTTGTTGAAGCCCCAGGGCCATCAAAGACTTCCCCTGCTAGCACCTGGACTTTCTGGTGAGACTCCTACCCTGCCAAGTGGTGCCCAATCCAGTTCCTGGGCCCTTGAAAGGGGAAGCTGGTGGAAAAGGACAGAAATCCACGCACAGACCGCTGTGTGGGGAAATTTTCGACACACCATCTGCAACGCAGCTGATAAATGAGCGCCGCCGGCCTTGTGGCTGAAATCGATGCTTCACCTGCATCGCGGATGAAAGATCGACGCATTGTGGCTGGAGAAACAACGCGCAACACCCGCTTACAGCTACTGATAATGATGTAAACCCCAGGCAGCACAGTTTTCTGACACCGTGCGACCGGATTTCGAACACAACATCGCTGGGCGTAAAAAATCTATGCAAAACCTACCAAGACACAAGGTGCTATCTGGAAATCGATGCATCGCTCTATTGCAAGGGAAAAAAACAATGCATCCCGACCCGACTGGAGAAGAAACAATGTACGGCCAGAATTGTGAGTAAGGAATCGACGCATCGCTGACTTTTCTGACTCACACTCGCCAGTGCAGCTTTATTTTTGACGCAAACCAGGTACTTTGTGTAACAACAGCATTTGGAATGTTTTCTATGGAATACTACTCTTTTTCTTTTGAAAGTTCATATCTTGATTTGTGTATGTTGGATTTTTGTCATTTTGGTCTTGGTTGATTTAGATAACATCACCTATTTTTCTAAACTGGTGTGGTGTCCATTTTGTAGTGTTTTCAATGTATTACTCTGTGTGTTGGTACAAATTTTTAAATTGTCAGTTTGAAATTGCCACTTTTAGAAAGTGAGCATTTTCCTGTTTAAACCATTCTGTGACTCTACCTGTTTGTGGATTCCCTCCTGTTGTTGAAGCCCCAGGGCCATCAAAGACTTCCCCTGCTAGCGCCTGGACTTTCTGGTGAGAGTCCTACCCTGCCAAGTGGTGCCCAATCCAGTTCCTGGCCCCTTGAAAGGGGAAGCTGGTGGAAAAGGACAGAAATCCACGCACAGACCGCTGTGTGGGGAAATTTTCGACACACCATCTGCAACGCAGCTGATAAATGAGCGCCGCCGGCCTTGTGGCTGAAATCGATGCTTCACCTGCATCGCGGATGAAAGATCGACGCATTGTGGCTGGAGAAACAACGCGCAACACCCGCTTACAGCTACTGATAATGATGTAAACCCCAGGCAGCACAGTTTTCTGACACCGTGCGACCGGATTTCAAACACAACATCGCTGGGCGTAAAAAATCTATGCAAAACCTACCAAGACAAAAGGTGCTATCTGGAAATCGATGCATCGCTCTATTGCAAGGGAAAAAAACAATGCATCCCCGACCCGACTGGAGAAGAAACAATGTACGGCCAGAATTGTGAGTAAGGAATCGACGCATCGCTGACTTTTCTGACTCACACTCGCCAGTGCAGCTTTATTTTTGACGCAAACCAGGTACTTTGTGTAACAACAGCGTTTGGAATGTTTTCTATGGAATAATACTCTTTTTCTTTTGAAAGTTCATATCTTGATTTGTGTATGTTGGATTTTTGTCATTTTGGTCTTGGTTGATTTAGATAACATCACCTATTTTTCTAAACTGGTGTGGTGTCCATTTTGTAGTGTTTTCAATGTATTACTCTGTGTGTTGGTACAAATACTTTACACATTGCTTCTGAGTTAAGACTGCCTGCTCGTGCCAAGCTACCAAGGGGGTGACTGGAGGTTAACCAGGTGTGTTTCTCCTTTGCCCTGACTAGAGTGAGGGTCCTTGCTTGGACAGGGGGTAACCTGACTGCCAACCAAAAACCCCATTTCTGACATTGGTGATCAGCAGTTGGGATTGGACTTGTATTTGACATACAGTGATTAAGTGTACATTACTGTTTTCAGTGCAGACCGTTATCTGACCACATACTACATGTCTTTGTGATTTAGCTTTTTCTATTTTCAGACTTTTTTCCTGCTTCCATATTTGTGGTGATCTTTTTCTTTATTCTTTGGAACTTCTTTTGGGAACTCTCTGTTTTCTTGGAACTTTTCACATTTGAGTGAGCCTTGCTATCATGTCTCAATCTGGGGATGCATCAGTTGTGTCTGTAAAAGCTTGTTTTGAGTTGGAGAAACTGGAAGTGTATAGAGTGGCTCAACTGAAACAGTTTTGTAAGGAGCTTGTCGGTCCCAATAAGAGCTCCACCGGGAAGGAGGAGCTGCAAAATTCACTGGGGGCCTGGGTGACAGCCAAGGAGGCTGAGGGGCACACAGGGGAGGAAGATGAGGGTGAGGAGGTGCAGAGTGTTCACAATGGTGTAGTGGATGTGCCTGTTATGCCTGGAGGGAGGGTCTCCATGGCAGCTAGCAATATTTAATCCAAGGGTCTGACTCCTGCAGAGTTGCAGGACAGACATGCAGAGAGGGCTCACCAGTTGGAGTTAGAGAAGTTGAGGATGAAATTAGAGAGGGAAATGGAGGAGAGGAGGCTGGCCATAGAAAAGAAGAAGCTGCCCCTGGCTCATGAGCTTAATTTGAGGGAACTAGATCAGAGGAGCCAGTCTAGCAGAGATGGTGGCAGCAGTACCTCAGCGCAGTCTGAGAGGAGAGTGCACATTTCTAAATACCTGGTGAAGAATTACAAGAGGGTGGATGACATCTATCTGTGGTTTAAGGGGTACGAGTCAGCTCTCCACATGAACATGGTCCCTGGAGCACATTGGGGAGTGGGTCTGTGGAAACATTTTGAGGTAGAGGAGAGGGACATTTTGTCATCCTTTGGGGATGCTCAGGGGCTCACTTACTCTATCATGAAGGATTCCCTACTCAGTACAGGAGTACAGAAGTACAGAGATACGTTTAGGTCCTACAAAGGAATGGAATCCCAAACGTGGCTGGAATGTGTTGACTCTTTTTGCAGGTCACTGGATGGTTGGGTGAAGGGCAGCAAGGTGACAACTTATGAGTCTTTGTTTTCCAGAGCTGTGCCACACCTAATTGACAATTGAGGGTGAGGCTTTTGCTGTGGTTTGGGCGCTGAAGAAGCTAAGACCCTACTTGTTTGGGACTCATTTCCGGGTTCAGACAGACCGCAGGCCCCTCAGATGGTTGATGCAGAAGAAGGGTGAGAATCCAAAACTGTTGAGGTGGTTCATCTCCCTACAGGGAATAGACTTTAAGGTGGTACAACGCCCTGGCACAGAACACGCCAATGAGGATGGTCTCTCCAGATTCTTCTGCCTTACTGATGAGATCTCCAATGAGGTTGGGTAGTTCTCCCCCCTTTCAGCTGGGGGGGGGGCACGTGTTAGACCTGACATCCTTGGCGTGGTCTCTCCTGTCTTTTTTGCCTCTGCTTCCCATGTTTTGACTGTGTGCTGGACAATGTTTTTGCTGTTTTTGGTACTCTGGGTACTTTACCACTGCTGACCAGTGCCAAAGTGCAAGTGCTCCCTTTTTAAAATGCATGTGTGATTGGCATATTTGATTTACTAATAAGTCCCTAGTAAAGTGCACTAGAGGTACCCTGGGCCTGTAAATCAAATGCTACTAGTGGGCCTGCAGCATTGATTGTGCCACCCACCTGGGTAGCCCTGTAAACATGGCTCAGACCTTCTACGTCTGTGTCTGTGTGTGCAGTTTTAAACTGCTAATTCATCCTGCAAGTGTACCTACTTGACGGGCCCAAACCTTCCCTTTTATACATGTAAGGCCCTAGGTAGCCCCATAGGCAGGGTGCAGTGTATGTTAAAGGTGGGACATGTACTGGTGTGTTTTACACGTCCTGACAGTGAAATACTGCCAAATTTGTTTTTCAATGTTGCAAGGCCTATCTCTCTCATAGGGTAACATAGGGGCTGCCTTTAAATAACTTTTATGGGCAGATTCCCTTTGGGAGCAGATAGAAATTTTGAGTTTTGTGTCTCCGAACTCACAATTTAAAAATACATATTTTGGTAAAGTTGGTTTCTAAATTGTCAGTTTGAAAATGCCACTTTTAGAAAGTGGGCATTTTCCTGTTTAAACCATTCTGTGACTCTGCCTGTTTATGGATTCTCTGTCTCGGTCAGACTGACAGTCGGGCTGTTTGTGAATCCCATCTAAACAGTGAGGCAAAGGATCAGGGGAGTAGCCTGCATATCCTGATGGCCCATCTGAGCTAGAGTGGAGGGAGGAGTGGTCACTTACACCTGCCCTCACACAATACAGTCTCCAAGCTCCTGGTGTGAGTCTGGAGCCTGGCCTTGGCAAGGCAGGATTTTGCAAACAAGAGAGACTTCACTTTGAAGTTTATCAACATCAAAAGCAGAAAGGGGTATACGTATTGCACCTAAAACCTCTGAAAATCAGATTACTTCTGGGATCAAGAGGAACCTCTGCCAAGGAGAAGAGCTGAGGAGAAGTGCTGCCCCTGCCTGTGACTGTGCTTTGTTGTGCTATCCTGCAGTTGCTGCTTCTGCCTGGGTAAGGGGACAAAGACTGGACTTTGTTGTGCATTCCTGCTTGAGAAGAATCTCCAAGGGGTTGAACTGAGCTTGGCTCCTGTTGTTGAAGTCTCAGGGCCATCAAAGACTTCCCCTAGCAGCAACCGGACTCTCTGGTGAAAATCCTGCCCTGCTAAGTGGTGCCCCTTCCAGTCCATGGGCCCTTGAAAGGGGAAGCTGGTGGAAAAGGACAGAAATCCAAGCACAGACCGCCATGCAGGGAACTTTTTAGACGCACCATCTGCAATGCAGCTGATAAAGAACACGCTGCCGACCTCACAGCTGAAATCGACGCTCCACCTGTATCGCGGCTAGAAGATCGACACATCGTGGCTGGAGAAATGACGCGCAACACTTGCTTGCGGCTGCTGATACCAACGCAAACCCCACGTGGTGCGGTTTTCTAACACCGTGTGAGTGGATTTTGAACGCAACATCACTGGACGTGAAAAATTGATGCAAAGCCTGCCTGAACCAGAGGTGCTGTCTGGAAAGCGATGCATCACTCTCTTGCAGGAGAGAAAAACAACGCATCGCAGACCCAACCGGACAAGAAACGACACACAGCCTCACTTGGAATCAACACATTGCTGACTTTTCTGAAGCACGCTTGCTCCTGCTGCTTTATTTTTTACGCAAACCAGGTACTTTGTATAACAACAACGTTTCCATTGTTTTCTATGGATTAAGACTCTTAGGGGCATATTTATACTCTGTTTGCGCCGGAATTGCATCGTTTTTTTTTACGCAATTCCGACGCAAAACTAACTCCATATTTATACTTTGGCGTTAGACGCGTATAGCGCCAAAGTCCATGGAGTTTGCGTCATTTTTTTGCGTGGACACCTACTTTGCGTTAATGATATGCAAGGTAGGCGTTCCCGTCTAAAAAATTGACTCCGAGGAATGTGCGCCGTATTTACACTCCCGGGCAAAATTCACGCCCGGGAGTGGGCGGGTCAAAAAAAATGACGTACAGCCGCTTTTGCGCCGTTTTTTAGCGCCTGGACAAGGCAGGCATTAAGGGACCATGCCCCCAGGGACACCCCCTGTCACCCTTGCCCACCCCAGGAGGACACCCAAGGCTGGAGGGACCCATCCCAGGCACATTAAGGTAAGTTCCGGTAAGTATTTTTGTTGTGGCATAGGGGGGCCTGATTTGTGCCCCCCTACATGCCACTATGCCCAATGACCATGCCCAGGGGACAGAAGTCCCCTGGGCATGGCCATTGGGCAAGGGGGCATGACTCCTGTCTTTGTTAAGACAGGAGTCATTTCTATGGGGGTTGGGAGTCGAAAAAAATGGTGCAAATCGGGTTGAGGCGAAAAATTTGCCTCAGCCTGACTTGCCCCATTTTTTGGCGCCCAAGCTCCATATCACCCTACGCCGGCGCTGCCTGGTGTACGTCGTTTTTTTTCACGCACACCAGGCAGCGCCGCCGGCTAACGCCATTCTGAAGCGCCATGCGGGCGCCGTATTTAATCAATGACGTTAGCCGGCGTTAGCTGGCTAATTTTTTTGACGCAAAACTGCGTTAGCGCAGTTTGGCGTCAAAAAGTATAAATATGGCCCTTATTCTTTTGAAATTCATATCTTGACTTGTGTATTTTGGATTTTTGCCTTTTTGGTCTTGTTTGATTTAGATAAATATTGCCTATTTTTTTAAACTGGTGTGGTGCCCATTTTGTAGTGTTTTCACTGTATTACTGTGTGTGTTGGTACAAATACTTTACACATTACTTCTGAGTTAGGCCTTCCTGCTCGTGCCAAGCTACCAAGGGGGTGAGTGGGGGTTGAACAGGTGTGTTTCTCCTTTGCTCTGACTAGAGTGAGGTCCTTGCTTGGACAGGGGGTAACCTGACTGCCAACGAAAGACCACATTTCTAACACTTGTTTTAGGTCGAAGCCTACCAGACAGCACAATTGCCTGGTTTGCTGCCAACATCTTGGGGACAGCCAGAAAGCTTTCCAGGGAATGTATTCAGTCCATTGCTTACTATTGGCTTTGTGGTTAGTAATTCACATTTGTTTGTTTTCTATTTGCTGCCTCTGTTTGTTTTTAGGCTGTCCAGCTTGAGTTTGTCCCTTTCATTGCCCAAACCTTAGTTCCTGTATTCTTCCACCAGTACTGGATTTCTGAAAAAAAGCCTTTACATTTTGTTCTTATCTTGTCACATTTGCTGTGCATTCAAAGACAGAGGTCAAATGTCAGGTTCTGTCTTCCATGGAGCTTTTCTTTCTCTGATTTCAAAGTGAGAATATTTAAGTGACAATCATGAGGAAGGCTGTACAATGTGTTTTTTTTCCTAGCAGACAACAAAATTTAAATGTCTGTAAATGAGCTGTGCCAATGTTCCAGAATATACCAGAATTAGAAAAGCACAAATGAAGCACATTGTTTTGGCAATTCTGCAGTGTGGTTGAAACAAATATGTTTTAATCATCAAAACAAATCAGTACATTTCCACACATTATCGTTTGTGCCTGGTATACTTTTATCAGTAAAACTGTATGTCTGTACAAATATAATAGTCATTTCAATTGAAGAAGTGATATCTGTAATGGCAGTGTGCTACCACACCATGCATATTCCACTCTATGCCACTCCAATCTACTCTGCATCTCTCCACTCTATACCACTTCGCTCTACGCCTCTCTACTCTTCACCACTCTACTCTATTGTAATTGTAATTCTAATTGCAATTACAATTACTCTACTCAATGGACTCTTCTCTATACCACTGCACTCTTCACCAGTGCACTTTATGCTAGTCCATTCTATGCCACTCTAATCTACTCTGCACTCTGTGCCACTCAACTCTATGCCACTGTACTCTACTGTGCACCACTCTACTCTGAAACAATCTACTTTATGCCAGTGCACTTAGCACCATTGCACTCAGTACCACTCCACTCAGTACCATTCCACTCTGCACCACTCCACTTTACTCTGTGCCACTCAACTCTACTCTGCACCATTGCCGTCTATTCTGCATAATTGCTCTCCATGACAATGCACTCTACACCACTTTACTCAAAACCATACCACTGCACTCTACTCCAATTTACTCTGCTCCACTAAATTTTCTGCCACTAAACTCTACTCTGCAACACTTTGCGCTACTGGACACTATGCCATTGTACTCTATGTCACTGCACTCTAGCCCACTCTGTTCTACTCTGTGCCATTCTACTATACACCACTGCTCTTTGCACCACTCTACTGAGCACCCTTCTATGCCACAGCACTCCACACCAATGCACTCTACTGCACAACACTACATTCTATTACAGTCTACCCCGCAGCACTGCACCTTCACACCACTGCCCTCAACGCCACCCTACTCTAAACCACTGCACGCTACACCAATACACTAAAAAACATATTTCTCAAAAGCAAATGCACTATATGCCACTGCATTCTACACCAACTACTCTTCACCACTGTACTCTACACCACTATACCCTACTCAGCAACAACCTATACCACTGCACTCTTGCCACAGCATGTTAAACCACTCTATTCTACTCAGCATCACTGTACTCTATGCTACTGCTCTCTGCACCACTCTACTTTGCCTCACTCTACTCTGCACCTCTACGCTCTGCTACTCTACTCTGCACTGTTCCACCCCACTTCACTTTATGCAACTCCACTCTGTGCCACTGCAGTCTAAGCCACTGCACTCTATGACACGCTCCTCTGCAAGTCTGCATTCTCTGCAAATTAACTCAATGCCATTCTGCTCTGCACCACTGGACTCTAAGCCAATGTATGCTACGCCACTGCACGCTATGCCACTGTACACCACTGTGCTCTGTCACTGAACTCTATGCCACTCTATTCTACTCTGCACCACTGTACTTTATGCCACTTCTCTCCACACTATTCTACTCTGCACCACTCTACTCTGCCCCACTCTACTCTGCAGCACCCTACTTTCTGCCACTCTACTCCACTGCACTCTACTCTGAATCTCTCAACTCTATACCACTTTGCTACACTCTGCGCTAATGCACTCTCCACCACTACACTTTGCATCATTCCATGCCACTGCACTCTACACCACTATACTCTATGCCACTGCACTCTATGCCAATCTACTCTATACCTTTGCACTCTACCCTGCACCACTGCACTTTACCCATATACCCTGAAACACTCTATACCGCTTCAGTCTACTCTGAAACAATCTACTTTATGCCACTGCACTTTACGTCACTGCACTCTATGTCACTGTAATTTACTCTATACCACTCTACTCTGTGCCACTGCTTTCTACTCCACTCTGTGTTACTGTATTCTACACCAATGTATTCTACACCACCCTAGTCAAAACAAATGCTCTCTAAGCCACTGCACGCTATGTCAATCTACTCTGAACCACTGTACTCTATGCCACTTCACTCTATGTCACTCTACTCTATGACACAACAATCTACGATACTCAACTCTATGATGCTTTCCCCTATTAAACTCTACTCCCCTCTATGACACTCTACTCCACTTCATGCCACTCTACTCTACAACATTCTACTTCACTCTGTGCCGCTCTGCAACACTATTACACTCTCTGACTCTCTTCTCATCTCCCTTTATGCCACTCCATGCCACTGTATTCCACTCTATTCAACAACACACTACTCCATTCTACTCCACTCCACTCTATGTCACTACACTCTATGTCACTCGACTCTGCAACACTCCAACCCAACCTATGCTATTCCACTCTCCTACACTACTCCACTCTATTCCACTCCACTCAACGACAGTCTACTCTGCTCCACGGCATTCTACTCTACAACACTCTACACAACACCTTCCTCGTCACTCCACTCTACACCACTCCACTCTACACCACTCCATGTCACTCTATACCACTTCACTCTACCACACTCTATGCCACTCACAACTCCACTCTACACCCTTTCACGCTACAACACTCTACTCCCTCTATGAAATCCCACAAAATTCCACTCCATGACACCCTACTTCACTCCACTCCATGCCACTCAATTCTACTCTAAGCCACTCCATGCCACTCCATCACACTCCACTCTGCTCCACGTTATGACACTCCACTCCATGCCACTCTCCTTTACGCCACTAATATTAACCATGCTGAACAGCAGTCACTCTGGTGTACATCATGGCTAAAAGATATTGGCAAAGCCAATAGCTCCGGCATAGGCGAGACCAACTGGTGTTGCCAATGCTTGTTTACGTCTGCCAGTAGCCAAGTCCTTTTGACTTTGCTACAATTAAATGTATAATATACTTACATAGAGGGGCTTTCAGCCACCTGTGTTCATCCATTGGTCTGTTCTTCTCTTCCGCCTACTACAGCATACAACATGGGGCAATGGATCTGCCTACTACAGCTACTGACACTCTTCACTTTGAGTGGCTGCATTTATCCCTTTCACAAGGAGCACAACTACATACAAGGCAGTTCCCTTCAGTGCCAGTCTTTTTGTTTTTACTTTCCTATTACTGTAGTGTTGCCTTTGTTTGCAGCGATTGATGTAATAGCAGGGCGCTTTCTACTAGATGGGAGTACAGGGCACAATCCAGCTTTATAAGTTCCTGACTCCTGCCAATGGTGTTGTTATTTCATTTGTTTATTTGACTGCTGCTTTTTCACACCATACCAGCAGCTCACATTTACACTGAATATAAGCTAATGCGGGTGCTCTATCTTTGCAACCCTAACTGTCCTTCGTTCTATAATTTTTTCCTTCTTTCCTTCTTTTCTCACTTCTTTCCTCCTTCCCTTAATGTTTTCTTTATTTCTAAGGTCCCTGTAACCTTTGGTTTTCTCAGTGTCTTTGTAAAGTTTTTTTGAATGTTACATAATAGTAAATTACCTTAAATTTATCCAAACTTGCCACTCATGGCCAGGTCCTGCAGCCAACACCCCGTAAATATCCAAACCCACACCATGCAGGCCTTCGGCCATGTGTAGTGTGGGTTGGCTGCAGGACCTGCGATCATTCTCCCTTAGGCATCCAACCCCATGCCACCCATGGCCTTTGACTGTGCGCAGCAGGGGATGGCCTCAGGTGTTTTTCAACATGGAATTGCAGAGAAATCACTGTTGCTTTTCCTTGAATAAGTTCAATGAGTAGGGTGGATTTCTCCTTTACAGAAGTGGAGCTTCAGCTGGGGCACCTGCTATGCTTATATTTGTAAGTGCTTCCCGTTGAGATAAATTTCTGTGAAATGAGAATCGGTGCCAGAATGGATCCTCACCTGCTTATTTATCCATGAAGAGTCCACAATTTTGCGCAAAATACCTACCCAACTGGAGTGCTTTCTACTGGCTAATTAGAAAGTGCAACAACAAAAAAGAAAGGGGCTGAAATGGAGTGGGAGGTTCTGAAATGAAATCCTGGTCCTTTGTATAGTACTCCCATCAAACAGGTAAGACAAGAATGTATATACACAGTTCCACTAATGAGTCTATGATTCACAGGTTCCTGAGTGTTCAAATATTAGAAGCAAGAGCCCTCACTCACCAACTGGTAACATGCTTCATCATAGGGCTGTGCTCCTCGTCAGGGTGGCACTGCAATGCCTGACGGGCCCCATAAGGGGGCACTTTGCCAGAGATCTTTTATAGTGGTAACCAGCCGGTCAAAAAGTTTGGATATAAAGGGTTGGTATGAAAAAAGGGGTGTTGTTAAAAATGATTAGAGGTAAAACATAATTTATTATGATATCCAACCTCGGTCGTGATTAAAAACAAAAGTGAAGGGAGACATTAAATTAAGGTCTAAACTCCCCTCCAAAAATAAGAGATAAGTCTCAATAGTTATCACTAATTTCCTCAATTTAGAGTATAGTGAAGTAGATACAGGATCCCCTTTTCTAGCCTCAAATCATGGTCAACATGTTTCTCGCTCAATAGTCATGATGATCAGGTGTGATTCATCAGGACCAATACACCTACCTAATCCTTAGAGAAAGTAACCCATATTCGGGGAAATTTTATTAGCAGGAACCTAGAATATTGAATAGAAAAAACATGATTGGTAAACAGGTAGCGAACACTTAATTATGTGCAGGGTGTCAACAAATCAAGGCCGCATACTCGTGAAATCTCCCTTCCGTGATGTTCAAAAATAATAGTGAAAGAGAAAACTTTTTATATATATACACAAAGAGGCAACTATGCCACTAGTGCTTACCCTCCTCATATTAGTGGATGGGCCCCATCGGGGAGAGCACCAAGCTTGCATGGTCCAATGTGGTCTAAGAATATAGATGCAGAATGAAGAACTGTTAGGCTAAGAATATGCATAAGTCAATTATTGCTTGAGCCGAGAATGTCCCTCTGAGAAACATTCATCTGTTATATATCTACATGGTACATCCCAAACTCTGTCTAGAAAAAACAAACACAGTTTTATTGGTATCACCCAAGTATAGATTTTGCTGTTAAAGGTTATCACAAAAAACATCATTTTTTACAAAAGACTATGGGGGTTATTACAACTTTGGAGGAGGTGGTAATCCGTCCCAAAAGTGACAGTAAAGTGACGGATATACCACCAGCCGTATTACGAGTTCCATAGGATATAATGGACTCGTAATACGGCTGGTGGTATATCCGTCACTTTACCGTCACTTTTGGGTCGGATTAACACCTCCTCCAAAGTTGTAATAGCCCCCTATATTTATCACGGAGTGCAACCAAGGAAGTGAAAAACGTCCTTGGTCTCAATATGCAAATCTAAATAGGCACGGTATAGACATTCCCACAGGGAAGTACCTTCCTGTAATGTCAAGTGGTGTAATATGAAAATAGTGCATCAAATTAAATAGAGTAATGGAACAAATATAAGGGCAAAAGTTACGCGAAAAGAACACAGACACCTAAATATTATGAGTCACACTTGAAAAGCATGTGTGCAAACATCAGCGGGACCTAATGGTGAGGTCTGTTATAAATAGTAAGCTCAATCCCACATTGGGATACAAATAACAATGCCTACACAAAGTGCGTTACAATGGAATAACCGGGACTGTGCTACGCGGTCCCGGAAGTGAGCGTCGCTCTTAAATTCTAGCCGGCTCGGATGCACACAGCCTGTAAAGTAAGCCGGGAAGCCGGTACAACACAAAGAAATTCGCCCCAAAAACATGGAGCGGGGTCAGGGGCAAAAAATACTGCGTGAGACGCGAGATGGAATCATTGCACTTACTTGTATAATAGCCACGATCAGGGGGTCCACCTACTTCAGCTTGGGGCCCCCGGAACATTGGGGCTCGGATGGAAGGTGGAGCTTTTAAAAGGGGAAAAATACATAGAAAGTGAAAATGGACTAACGGGTCTATACTTCCAGTGGGGTAGTAGACATTAAAAAAGTACTACAAGAGGGGTGGCCATATTTGTAGAAGGAGAAAAGACCTTCAGACTGCCAGAGGTTCCTCAAGTGCTACAAATCAAATGTAGAGAATCCACAATTATTAAACCACAGTCCTGAAATAAATGTCCTTATGTTGATAATTGATAAAGTTTACTGGGGACCAAACCAGAGGTAAAAAATTAAAAAATCAGAAAATTATCATGATCAAACAAATCTAGTTCTAGTAAAGTCACAATCAATTGTGGGATAGTTTGCATGGACCAGAGAATGGGAAGGCGGATATTCCAACATAAGTATGAAATTGTTCCAAGGAATATCATTGTTAAGTCCCACCTGGTGTGTCTTCAATCTAAAAACCCAACGTTGTTCCTTCTCAAATAACGTGGTAGTTCTGTCCCTGTTGTCCATAACTGTTTCTAGAATGTCCCATCTCAGGTCATTGGGAGTGTGATTCTTTTCAATATAATGGTTTGTCATTTTTGTTGCAGACCTATGACACCTGATAGTGCTACGGTGTTCATTTATGCGTGTTTTGGCCATTCTGGTAGTCATGCCTATGTATCGTAAGCTACAAGGATAAGTAATCATATATATACAATTCTTAGTGCGGCAGTTAGTATTTTTTATTAACTGCCATCTCCTAGGCTCACCCAAATCCAATTCTTGGGTACTGGTAGTGAGGGGGCAAACATTACATCTACCACAAGGGTGATGCCCTCTAACACCCAGCCAATTCTCAATAGTGGCAGAGGCAGAATAGCCACGAGATGTCGGTCTGGTGTGTACCACTAAATCCTTGATGTTCTGGGTTCGTTTGAAGGCAAAAAGGGGCGTACCAAGGATTCGCCTGCGCTATTGAGAATAGGCCAATGTCTCTGAATGATTCTCTTGATGCGGTTACTTAAAGGGGTAAAAGTGGTTACACAAGTCAGCCTAGACTGTTGGTCATGTGTTGTATTGATTAACAAAGTTTCTCTGGGAATGTTACTGGCTCGTTTTTTGGCCCGTTTGATGATGGACTTGGGGTAGTTGCGTTCCTCCAGCTTACCACATAAAACATCTGCTTGGGTTAACACCTTGGACATTCATCTGCGCTTTAGCGCTAACTTTTCTAACAAAGACGTGTCATTCCTTGATTTACGTATCACATTACTTGACTGAGTTTTACACTCCTCTGTGTTTCACAAACCCACTGATAGGAACAGCCTCCTTATACATTATAGCCACCACCCTAAGGCTTCGAGAAGTAATCTTCCTTTTAGCCAATTTTTACGGATTAGACGAAACTGCACAGAGTTAGCTGACTTCCATGCACAAGCAGATGTTTCTCAAGTGTTGCTCCTTCAGTCTGATGAAGCACAGAGGGACACACTCACAGTGGTTTAACTCATACAATACATGATTGGATTGCTTCTAGGGTGTAACAACAACCCAACGCATTTCGGTCCTAGGACCTGCGTCACGGAATATATAAATATATACAATGCCTTGCAAAATCGGAGGCAGGCCAGATATATAGAAGTAAGATTAAAGCGTTTAGTCCTACTTTTATTTCTGACCTGTCCCGGTTTTTGGTTCTCAAAATCTAGTCAGCCTAGGTATTGCCCCATCTACTGTATTATCACAATACATTGTGTGTTATCCAATGCACGGCAACAGTAAAAAAGTAAGAAACATAATTACACAATTTAACAAATCGATCCAGAGGCATTAAAAAACTTCTCGTAATGTTCATTAGACATGACTGCAGACTGTACTTGGCAGTGAGGATCTGAATTCACATCCAACATCCTTCCCTGAAGCCTAGACATATTTCCACGTGGCAGGCTTCAATTAAATTCCAGACTTCTTTATGAAAACTGTGCCTGGACTGTTGACAGGGAGGACTCATCCTAAAAGGTTTGATGCCCAGTTTTGTTCCTTCAAAGGCCCCACACACTGAAGCTGCTTTTAACAGCACGCATGGGGAGCCCAGAGTCCGAACTTCCGGCCGTCATGCTGAGAGCTGACGTGGCTCGGTGATAAATTGGACAACTGAAGGCCGCGACTCCCAGTAAATAAAAATATGCCCTGCTGAGTTGCGCTATGAAGGAAGATCTTGTTATGCTTCACAGTCGTGGATTACACAATTGCGGACACAATATTTTCTAATTTCACTCGTTTTCTTTGAAAATGTTTCTGACAAAGTCATTCTCACTCACTCATTTCACTACTGGCAAGATTTGTTTATGAAACCCAAGAGGCCACTGTATTAACAAATAAAGGTGGCAGAAAAACCTGTCAGTCTCCAATTTCAAGCATGTAGAAAAGTTAAGCATTTAGCAATGGCTAAACCCTGGTACAGAGATTTCACTTTGTACTGTATTGTAGCATTTATATAGTGCTTGCTACCCTTATGTGGGGCGCTGAAATGCTTGCCTACATGAGTAACACTCTACACCATGTAGGGTATGTGTTTGGAAGGATGTTGTTTTTGTTTTGATCCTATGTGGGAAGTGTTTCTATGCTGTGTGTGATGGTCACTGAGGTGCAGTTATGTAATGGGACACAGCACGTAGCAGTGTGCTGGATGTTGAAGTGTAAGAGACAGACATTCAGTTTTATGGTTTTCAGCATGCTGGTAGCTTTGAACAGACTTGCAGGTACCTTTATGGTATTTGTTGGAATTGTTGCAAGGTCACCTCCAAACATTTTGCGTTCAACCTCTCAATTTTTCTGGGCCCATTTTTGATGGCTGTAGGACTCTATGCACTTTACTACTGTTACCCAATCCTGAAGTGCTGATGCACTCTCGTAAACATGGTTAAATTGGTTTACACTTAGTTGGCACATTTAGGCCCATACTTATACTTTCTTAGCGCCGCTTTTTGGCGCAAAAACGGCACAAACTTACAAAATACTATTGTATTTTGTAAGTTTGTGCCGTTTTTGCGTCAAAAAGTGGCGATAATGAGGCGCAAAAAAAGTATCATTATGGGCCTTAATTTAGTATCAGTATTACATACCTTTCATGATATTATAGATGTCTTTCATTTGCAACTATCTCTATTTACAGTCACGGGATATCATGCACACCATGTCAAGGTCAGTTTAAACTTTTTCTATATTATTATTTATTGGCCTGCAAACTCTTTTATCACTTTTTATTAGAGAGTGTGAAGCTTCAGACAGGCGCAGAAATGTTAACATCATGTGTGCCTCCTTTTTAGGCTGACATATTATCATTGTTTACATTAGGGTTTTTGCTATGGTAATAAAGACACAGCAGAGGCTAAACATGTGAATCAAGATGACACATTTATTATAATATTTAGTTAATTATATTGGGACCTTAGTGTTGCCAAACGTATAAACATAAGATAAGAATCCGGTGTTATTGTTTGGAGAGACTTCAGGACAGAACTATCAGGCCAGACGTCAAGCTGGTTAGCTGCAAACCAGTCCCAATCGAGGACTTCTCTGGGGATCTGAGAGTGGTGCAGAGAAGTGCCTTTCAGCCTGGCATTGCTATCATTTCCTGGAAAGGGCTGTGATAGAGAAGACCTAAGCAACTATTTTTTCAATGTATAGGCTTTCGATTTTCTACTCTACTTCTGATAAATTTTAGAATAGCGCTTACATGTAGTGATAAGGTGTTAGGATATTAGGGCAGTACTAACCATGTTAGGACTGTTCATATGGTATTAGCTGGCCATTTCATGCATTTCTTATTCTGTGTGGTTACGTTCATATTTTATATACTAGACTAAAGTTTTAAAAATAAACATTTAAATGTTTTCCCTAATTTCATAGTGCTATTTTGAGTGTGTTATTTATTAAAGTTTCACAGTATCCTGAACCCATGGAGAGGGACTATTCCTGACCATAAAACACTGCCTGCACAGTATTGCTTAGTTGGAGGTTGATGTGTTTTAGTTGAACTGGATTTCTAATTTGTGTTGGTGCATTAAACTATGTCATTGCACCGGGGAGTAAGCAAACTGACCCCTATGTCTCTGCCCCCACCAGATCATGACATTTTAACCTCTTCTTGTCGGCAATGAACAGAAGTGATAGAGCATTTGGAGGACAACAGACTTGCCATAGAAATCACACATTTTATCAGGGACCTATTGCATTCCTTGATTTTCTTTAAATTAGTACACCTGCACTTTATAGACTAGCACATATGTATTACAAAGGCAAATAAAATAAGCACAGTGTCAAAATACCAAACATTATGGAAATAAGGAAACTACTATCCTCCATTAGTTGTCAGTAGATCTTCTTAGTCGTGCAAAGCTTCACACATACGTTAGTGTGGCCCAATTCATTGGGCTGCTGGCTTATTGGCAGAAAAATGTCCTTCGATGAGCACAGCCCTCAGGCTGTGCTCCTTCTCCCTTCATGGGAGAGACAAGGTTATACACTTTAAGCCACGTTGCCATGTGTCTAATATCAGTGACATGGCAACTTATGGATGTGTGTGGTGTCCAGTAGTAACCTGCCATTGCACTAGGTCTTCTGGCGCCCTCTCTCTTGGTAGGGTGGTATAACAGCCTCCTGTTGCGAAGGCATCTGCACAGAAGCACATCATTTTAGAATTTAGCCTATGACATGGCTGAGATGCACATTGTCATTAGCAATATACACAACTGGTGTAAGCGTTCCTTAATGGGGGGTTGCATGTTAATTCATATCATGACACTCACAAGATGCACATAACAAATATTATTATTCTCTATGGGCTTGTACCTGAAAAACCATTAGTGAGGGTGATTTATCAGGCACTATAACCTGAATAGTAAAATACCATACCTTATAAATTATGTATATAATAATAATGTAGTATGTAAAGGCCCAACTCTGGCAGTGTCAGCCACACAAATCACACATTCATAAAGTTATGTGCCTACTAGCATTTATTACCTCACTAGTCATTCACTTTCTAAGACTGAGGGATGTGAAAACAATTAAATCATTAATGAATGACAGTGCACGGGTATTGTAGTAGATGAACCTTTAACCATCCCTGAAGTGCAATGAAGGCAGTACCTAGGCAGACTAACACAACTACTAGTCAATCAGTAGCTGAACTGCTCAAAAGAGATTGTTCAAGAAAGAGGCCCTCTGTATGAAATTGGGTTATTGGTTAAAGGGGTGAAACCCTACTCAACCGCTACCACAATTCCTGTCAGGGTGAAACCCCAAATTAACCTGTGCTTAACCCTCTGGTAGCTTGGCACAAAAGCAGTCAGGCTTAACTGAGAAGCAATGTGTAAAGTAGTTATACAACATTTCAAACAGCCATAAGATGAAAACATAACACAAGAGAAATCCTACACCAAATTAGAAAAATAGAGTTAATGTAATAAATTATTTCACACCTAAATAACAAAAATGAAATCAATAGTACTAGAGATCTGCAATTTTAAAGATTTTAGGTAAAAGTAATGTTTAAAAACACAAAGCAGCAACTGTGGTTATCTGATTGCATCATGCCTGTACAAAACCACAAGTTCAGACCGACCCAATAGAGCGTGAGCTGGTTGTAGGGACCAAGTAAGGCCAGCTGGAAAAATGTACCTTAGATCCTGGTTGCAGAGCTTTGTGACATCCTATTTCAAGCATGCAATGTGCAGCAGTGGTTCCAAAGAAGCTGTGCACTGTGATGCTATGGCCTGCATGGTAGATGCACAGCTCAGTGGTGTTTGCGATGAGCCATTGACAAGGCTTGCAATGTGGGGTCCTGAGTTGTCATGGAGGATGCTGTAGTGGAAAGCTTGTGATTGAAGTTTGACGTTGGCGATGCGTCACACAGCTGTGCTTATGAGGAGCCGCGACGTGAGGTCCTGCATTGAGGATGTGTTGTGTCACTGTGGTTCTAATGCGGTACTGCGAGGAGATGCATCACACTCTGTCAGTTCTACCTAAAAGGCCACAGTTGTGCTGGCAGAGCACCTTCAGGGCCACTTCCAAGGGTCCAGGACTGGGGTGGCACCACATAGTGGTGGCAAGATTCACAGCAGGCAGATTCCAGGTGCTGGGAGCCTTTACTGTCCCTGGGGCTCTAATCAGGTGGCAAGCCAACTAGCCATTGAAGTCCTATGGTAGTCCTGGATTCAAGATGCAGGTCCAGTCCCTTTCATCCAGCCAGAAGGGCAACAGAGTAGCAGTATTTGCAGCAGAGTAGCACAGCAGTCCTTCTGAGTCTTTCACAGGTCCAGAGGTGTACTGAAGAGTTGGGCCTGTGGGTCCAATATTTATACTTGGTGCTAGCTTTGAAGAAAGAGAAGGTTCTGGAGGTTACCACCCCCAGAGGTGTTTGGAATTTCCTGCCTTCCTGTCCCAACCCCAGCTTGTCTCTGGTCACAAAAGACTAGTGTCCCTTTGTGAGTGTACTGAGGCAGACCCTTTGTGACATGTAAGTCTGGTAGGTGACAGCTCCTCCCCCATCAAGTCAGAGATGGCCCATCTTGACAACAACTATTACCCCTTTGTCTCACTGCCTGGGAGCAATACACAAAGACCAAGTGGCAGCAACACCTAGTCATGTGACTCAGGATACAGACTGCAAGCACCAGATAATTGGGACAGGAAAATGCCAATGTTCTAACAGTGGCACTTTTAGAATTGTGACTTAAAATCCAACTTTACAGTTAAAGGGGGATATAAATTACAATACATTGGACACCACATTTGACATTCCTGTCTGCTCCCAATTAAAAGATATCACATATTAAACGTAATAAGGTATTCCAATGTTATCCAATGGGAGAGGTAGGCCTTGCAGTAGTAAAAAAATGAATTTAAGAGGTTTTCACTATCAGGACATGTAAAGGTTTCAAGTACATGTCCAACTTTTTAAATACACTGCAGCCTGCCTACAAGCTGTTTAAGGCCTACACTAGGGGTGAGGTATATGCACTAAAGAGGAAGATTTAGGCCTGGCAACAGGTTTATTTTGCCTTGTTGAAATGGCAGTTTAAAACTGCACACATAGGTGGTCATTTTGACCCTGTCGGTACTAGACCGCCAGGGCTAAAATGATGGAAGCACCGCCAACAGGCTGGCGGTGCTTCCTGGCCTATTTCGACCACGGCGGAAGCGCTGCGGTCGCACCGCCGGGGCCGGCGGTATACCGCCTGATTTGCCCCAGCGGTGATAATCCGCCTGGGCAGTGCTGCTAGCAGCGCTGCCCAGGGGATTACGAGTCCCCGACCGCCAGCCTTTTTCTGGCGGTCTGAACCGCGAGGAAAAGGCTGGCGGCACGGGGAGTCGTGGGGCCCCTGGCATGGGAGGGCAGGGGCCCCCTGACAGGGCCCCATGTGGCTATTCACTGTCTGCACAGCAAACAGTGAAAAGCGCGACGGGTGCAACTGCACCCGTCGCACGGTTGCAACACCGCCGGCTCCATTTGGAGCCGGCTCCCATGTTGCGGCCCACATCCCCGCCGGCCCAGCGGGGATGTCCAAATGGGCACCGCAGGAGTGCGTCCGCATTGGCGGCCGCCCGACGGTTACAGCTTGCCAATGTTGTAATGAGGCCCATAATAGACTGCAATGGCAGGCCTGAGTCATGTTTGAAGGACTACTTAAGTGGGTGGCACAATGAGTGCTACAAGCCCACTAGTAGGATTTAATTTGCAGATCCTTGGTACATGCAGTACCAATTTACTGGGGACATGCACTTAAATTGAATGTGACAATTGGCTGTAAACCAATTATACCATGTTTAAAGGAGAGAGCACAAGCACTTTAGCACTGTTAGAAGGTTTCCTAAAGCCAAAAAAAAACAATTCAGCAAAAACAGGAGGAGTAAGGAAAAAAGTTTGGAGTGAGACCACCCTAAAGGTGGTAGGTCTAACAACCCTCTACTGACCTGTCATGCTCCTTGGAAGAGAGAAGTTCAAGGGGAGGTTCACTCCCCATCTTACAATCCATCATCTGTCACCAGGAGCATGGCGACCTCAGACTTCTCAAAGTGTAGTTTCAGGTGGTTCATTTGGAGCACCCTTAGGGGAATCTTAGGGCTTTGGAGATCCACCTGGTATGGGGTCTCTCCCCTTTTGCTCCTACACCTCATGGGGGCCGGTCAAATGATTTTGGTGAACACTGGGCTCCACAGGATACATAACTTATACCTTCTGGCCAGGCTGAAACTCCACCACAGTGGCCTTCCGGTCATAGCAGTTTCATTATCTCTTGACTGGCCTCAAGATTCTCCATAGCCTTCTTCTAGAAGCACTGCATCTGGTTGCAGAGCGCTAGCATGTAGCTGACCATATCGTGATGGGCCTTCCTGGGAGCTTGCCTCCACCCCTTTCTCAGTAGGCTGAGAGGGTCCTCTAAGAGGGTGACGTAGAGGAGCTCAAATGGTCTAAACCTCTCCCCCTTCTGCCATACCTCCCTAGAGGCAAACAGCAGGCATGTTAAGGGGACGTCCCACTTCTGCCTCATGAGCTCAGGCAGGGCCATTATCATGCTTTTGAGGGTCTTTTTGAACCTCTGAACAAGCCCATTTTTGGTTACCCCACATTCATCCCACATGGACTTCATGTATGTGGACATGAAGTTAGTACCTCTGTCTGACACCACTTCTTTGGGAACCCCCACTCAGGTAAGAATCCTCATCAGGGCTTTAACCATGGTGGGTGCAGTCACTGACCTCAGAGGTACGGCCTCTGGGTACCTAGTGGCGTGTTCCACCAAAAACAGGATGAACCTGTTGCCTAAGGTAGTTTAAGGGTCCCAGAATGTTGATGTCTACCTTCTCAAAGGGAGAGTTAGCAACAGACAAGGGAACCAGGAGAGTCTTCAGCTTTTGTCTTGTTTTCCCACTAGCCTTGCAGGTGGGGCAACACCTACAGAATGTATCTAAAGCTGTCTTCATCTGACACCAATAGAAGTGGGAGACAAGCTTGGCAAAGATCTTGTCCTGTCCCAGATGTCCTGCCAGGCATATATCATGAGCCAACCCAGTAAGAAGGCCGTGTAACACTGGGGGGTGGGGGGGGCAACAGCACATAGGTTGCCCCAGATCCATTAACCTTAGGCTCACTATACAGGAGTTTGTTGTTGGACCTGGCCTTTTTTGCAAGGTCATGCCCAAACTTTTTGCCTCCTTCTTCCTATTTTTTCTGACCAGTTTTTATTGGCTTTAAGACTCTGGACACTTTACCACTGCTAACCAGTGCTAAAGTGCATATGGTCTCAGTGTAAATTATATGTGTGATTGGCTTTTCCATGATTGGCATATTTGATTTACTAGTAAGTCCCTAATAAAGTGTACTAGAGGTACAGAGTGCCTGTAAATCAAATGATACTAGTGGGCCTGCAGCACTGATTGTGCCACCCACATAAGTAGCCCTGTAAACATGGCTCAGACCTGCCACTGCAGTGTCTGTGTGTACAGTTTTAAACTTCCAATTAAACCTGGCCAGTGTACCCATTTGCTAGGCCCAAACCTTCCCTTTTACTACAGATAAGTCACCCTAAGGTATGCCCTAGGTAGCCCCATGGGCAGGGTGCAGTGTATGTGAAACGTGGGATATGTACTGATGTGTTTTACATGTCCTGAGAATGAAATACCGCTAACTTCAGTTTTCACTATTGCAAGGCCTATCCCTCTCATAGGTTAACATGGGGACTGCCTTTAAATATCTTTTAAGTGCAGTTTCCTATTGGGAGCAGTTAGAGATGTGGAGTTTGGGGTCTCTGAACTCACAATTTAAAAATAAATCTTTTTGGTAATGTTGGTTTTTAGATTGTCAGTTTGAAAATGCCACTGTTAAAAAGTGGGCATTTTCTTGCTTAAGCATTCTATGCCTCTGCCTGCCTGGAGAATCCACGTCTGGGTCAGACTGACAGTTGGGCTTTTTGTGAATTCCCACTAGATAGTGACACAAAGGGAACTGGAATTTAGTCTGCATATCCTGATGAGTCTCCTGGGCTAGAGTGGGGAAGGGAGGAGCTGACACTTACATCTGAAAGGGCTGTGCCTGTCCTCACACAATGCAGTCTCCAACCCCCTGCAGTTTGGGGCCTGGCATATACAAGGCAGGATTTTGTCAACAACAGAGACTTTCCTTTGAAGTTTGCTTATGTCAGGCAGAAAAGTTTAGAAGTATTGGACGCAAAACCCCAGAGTTTAGATTACTTCTGGAGTCAGGCGGTACCTCTGTCAAAGAGAAGAGCTGAAGAGCTGGAGAAGGAGTACTGCCCCTTTGCCTGTAAGTGTGCTTTGCTGGGTTGTCCTGCAGTTGCTGGTTCTGCCTGAGGGAGGACAAAGACTGGACTTTGTTGTATTTTCCTACTTGTGAAGTGTCTCCAAGGGCTTGGACTGAGCTTACACCCTGTTTTGAAGTGTCAGGGCCATCAAAGACGTCCTCTGCCAGCACATGGACTCTCTTGCTGAGTCTCCTACCCTGCCAAGTGGTTCCTATCCAGTCTCTGGGCCCTTGAAAGGTGAAGCTGGTGGAACCAAGGCTGAAATCCACGCACCAGAGCCGTGTAGGAGAAAAATCAACACACCACCTGCATCACAGCTGCAAAATTGAAGCAGCACCTGCATTGCGGCTGGAAAATTGACCCACTATCTCCATCGCGGCTTGGAAATTGATGCCCCACCTGCATATCAGCTGGAAAATTGACGCAACACCTTCTTACGGCTGCTAAAATTAACACATCACCCATGCAGTGCGGCTCTTCACCACTGTGTGGCCGGATTTCGCAAGCATCATCGCTGGGTGCCAAAACCACAGCGAACCTGTGCGGACCCGGGGTTGCCCATCCAGAAATCAAAACATCGCTCTTCTGGGGGCGAGAAAAACAACACATGGCCTACCTGACCGGAGAAGAAACGACTCACTGCTTCACTCGCAAGTACGGAATTGACGTACCGATGACTTTTCTGATGCACACTCGCCCGTGCGGCTTTATTTTGTATGCAAACCAGGTACTTTGTGTAAAAGCAACATATCCATTGTTTCCTATGGAGTAAGACTCCAGCTTCATAACTTTGCCTGTGTATGTTGGATTTTTGTTGTTTTGGTCTTGTTTGATAAATATTGGTTATTTTTTTTAACCTGTGTTGTGTCCATTTTGTGGTGTTTTCACTGTATTACTGTGTGTGTTGGTACAAATACTTTATACATTGCCTTTGAGATAAGCATGACTGCTTGTGCCAAGCTACTAAGGGGGGTAAGCAGGAATTATCTTAAGTGTGTATCTCCATTGCCCTGACTAGAGTGAGGGTCCCTGCTTGGACAGACGGCAAGCTGACTGCCAACCAGAGACCCCATTTCTAAAAGTTATTTTGCCAACAGATAAGATGAGCACCAGAAGTCTAATCAGCGTTACGCCCCAAGTGCTTTAGAGTTGGGCACTCTTTCTGCTCCCTGCAGAATTCCTCACGTGTGGGCCCACCCAGGTCAACCTGCCTCCCAGTAAGCTAAGACAGGTCTATCAGGGTGGCAATCTTGTCCCCAATAGGCTCATGGACAGCTTCCTCAGGAACCTCATCAACTGGTACCATGGGAGTGTCAGAGGCTGGTTTCTCATGCCCCCTGCCCTTTCTCTTCTTGAAAGCTGCCTAGGCCATTCTTCCAGGCTCTAGGCTTCCTTGAATCCCCTCATGGGCAGCCATACACCTTGTAGTCATACAGACTCATTCGGGCAAGCCTAACACCTTCAGGTTTGACCTAAACTCCACGTCCTTCCAGACATTGTACTTGAAGTTGTTGCTCAACAGACAATTCATAGGCATGGCAGGACTCACAGCTACTTTTACTGA
This sequence comes from Pleurodeles waltl, assembly GCF_031143425.1. NCBI lineage: Eukaryota > Metazoa > Chordata > Amphibia > Caudata > Salamandridae > Pleurodeles > Pleurodeles waltl. The sequence goes on from NC_090444.1 coordinate 1,744,592,188, forward strand.
AACCAAGACAGCCCCCCATCCACTCAAAGGGAACCGTAGACACTGGTTATTGATTCTCATGGTTTTCTGTGTAAATTACCTGGTGGAATGTGTTTGGGATAACCTGCTCTGAGGACACCAGATGACATCTCACAGTAGTCATACTGGCTTCTGTGTCTCTTAGAGCCTCCAGTGTTTGCCCATTGATGGTGACTCCTAGCCTATACTTTAAATTATTGGGGGACATGGGAGCTTTTGGCACCATATCTCTCTCCCAGGGACACTAAGGTATCATTTGCCCTCTCCCAGGTGTCTGCCCATGGGTGAGGGGCTGTGCCCTATAGGGACATTTGGTATCCCCCTTGGAGTTGCCATATTTGTAATACTCAGTACACTGGGGAACAAACTTCCCTTTCTGTTTCTCATAAAACCCCTTTCTTGTAGGCTCAGGCTGGAACTGGTTATTGTGGTTCCCCAGAAAAACATTTAGGGCCTTTAGAGAATTCCTTATTCTAACATTTTTATTTCCCCTTTTTCTTCAGGTGGGACAGCTGACCACTTTTTTGGGAGTCCCTCCAGATACCTTTATGGACACTCTGGTGCTGACTCAGATGTACGCCTTCTCAGCAATTTCCCTAGGATCAGTGGGATCACTATCCACTAAGCACTGGTGCAGCTCTTTAAAATAAGTATTAAGCAAGTACTCTCTCAAAATCATTCACTTTGGTGCCCTGCACCCAACCATTCAATGCCTTGTCCAAGACCCAAGACTGGTCCTGCATCTGTTGCCTAGCCCTGAATGATGTAATACAGTAATTCTTGGGGGAGGGCCTGTGTCCTCTCTTATTATTTTTTGCATCTCCATCTCAAGTTTGGTTGTTTCAGCTGTAGGATGCCTCACTTGTCAGCAAGCTGACAAGGATGTTATTCATGGCAGCCTTGTAGATGGAGCAGCTAGGCTCAAAGATTTAGCTGAGCTGCAAGGGAAACCAGTAGAATTCTGTCATAGCATTGCTGAGTTGGTCTAATTTTTTCACAGTCTTGATGGGAAGTGTTGCAGCATGAGCAATGCGTTTTAGGTTGGAGAGTGTAGGAAACTGGATTATTGTTTGGACTGGATGACTGCCCACTTAAATGAATAATTTCAACTCTTGTCAAGGAAATCCCTCAAAGTCACTAAATGAACCTGATCTTAACCCCCTGTAGCTGTGGCACAGAGCAGACAGGCATTACTTAAGGCAATGTGTAAAGTATTTTTGCAGTACCAAAACTGTAGAAATGTCAAAAGGCAAAACAATAAAAAACACAAACCGCATTGTTAAAATAGATTAGAATTTAACAAACAAAGGACCTGATTTGGAAGTCGGTGGATGGGTTACTCTGTCAAAACGGTGACAGATACCCCCTCTGATGAAATCTAAATCCTATAGAAGATTATGGGATTTAGATTTTGACAGACAGGATATCCGTGACTGTTGTGATGGAGTAACCCATCTGCCAAGTTCTAAGTCAGGCCCAAGATGACATAAAGATGACAAAAATGTAAGAAGGAAAATCGAGATATGAATGTTTAACATTTCGAGTAGAATAGTGCCAAATAGTGCTAGCTACAAATGGTAGTCTATGGACACAGTAGACCTGGACCTAGGCACTATTTTAGGCTAACTGCAAAGGTGTACAGGTATCTGACTTAACAGCCAGATCTAGAGTTTGGTGGGAAGGGTATGCTGTTGCACATCGATGGAATACCTTCTCCGCCAAACTGAAGGTCTTCCCACTTTATTTAGAGTTAGCCAGACCTTTATCATGTCGATGGAGGACACTGCTCTGTCTCTGCCTCCAACATAAACTTCTGATTGCCCAATGGAGTAAGGGCTGAAGGAGGTTTGGCAATGTATCTGCCCACCCAATTTAGAGTGGGTGAACACGTGGCCAGTTTTCACTGTCCGTCACCACCAGGTAAAACCTGACAGTAAGGGGAAGTGAAACCGGCAAAATGCCTACTTGTCATGGGAGAAAACTATCATGGCAAGGGGGACATGGTTTTATTTTTTACTTTCCAGAAAAAAATCCCACTTTGGGTTTTTGTTTTTGGAAAATAAAAAAAAACTTTGTAAGCTTTCCAAGCGGCTCCATCATGTAGATGGAGTCATGCATGAAACTCACAATACATTGATAGGAACTGCCATGACAGCTGCTCCTGCCTGATCTTCTGCAGGTCTGAAAAGTGTTCTGAAGCAGCTGCCTAGAAGTGCCTTATTTGTGCCTGGCCATAACCAATGGGCTACAAGTTCCCTGGGTCAACCACACCCACTTGTTCAGTAGCTCTGGTGTGCCTAACTGCAAATAGGCTAAAATGACATGTATAGGGCATTTTCAAGATGGTAAAAGTCTTCGACCACAATAAACCTTGGCTCTGAAGGCTGGGGGTGCATGTAGGAATGTCATAAGAAAATCACAAGTGTTGTCTCACATTTAACACTAAAATCCAATTAGAGGTAGGTACTATACCCACAACAAACCTTTAGACAGAAGTCTGGTAAGACATAAGCAGGGTTCTTCAGCAACCAAACAGGTTATCCACAAAGATTGTCTTGGCATCCTGTTTTCTCCCTTTGAATGGGGGGTGTAGTGTTGCAACTGGCTCAACAGCCCTGTCAAACAGGATTTAACTGTGCGATATCACAGGATGCCCATAGCCTCTGCTTTAAATAGTATGTGGAGTTCAGGGGCATCAAATTCGCCCGTTCAGTTCAGCTCCCGACACTGGAGAGCTCATGCAGTTTAGCGTCCAGAAACTTTAGGCAGGGGAAGAGTGACTTTATAAAGGCTACTGTTCCTGAAAAGCTATTAAAAATCCAACTTCAGCATTGGATTGGTTTTTTAAATAATTAATAAAAATAGTATTTTAATGATTTTTGTAGCTGGCCCTTTCTTGAATTAGCAGCATTAGTAGTTCATGGCCTACTTCACAAAGGTAAACTTACACATTTGTGGAAGTTTAAACTTTTTCGGTATTCACTAAACTGCATTTTGATAGGACATTTACAAGTGCAGAGAATCCACAGTCAGGGTGGAGAATTCCACACATAGAAAGATAGGACAGGTCTATTTTTGATCTGTCAGTATTTTAAGAGGTTGCTCTGCAGGTTTTACACTGTACCAGTCAGGCTACACAGGGTAGGTCTGTAGACATGTTTGCAGTGCCATTGTACTTGATGACACGATAGGAGGCAATGAATGTCCAAGACAAAGTGGACTTTAGTAGCATGAGGAACAGGACGGCATCAGGGACTGTTACTGTTTGAGCACAAAGAGCAAGTCATCACTTGAGCTTCATGTTGGCGGTCGACACAGGGGGTCACTGTCAGTAGGAAGTGAAGGTCTCACTGGAGCTTCTCATTAGAAGTCATTGTGGGTGGTTATCTCTCAGCACAGAGAGATCGCACTGCAGTCATGCAGAGCCCAAAACTTCTGTATCTTCACCTTACATTCAGGTGTCTACTCTGATGCCAGCCAAGGGTATAGGATCGTGGAGGCACCTCTTGAGGACCAGAACTCACTCCAGCAGAGGCTATCAGGTGGAAGGGCTCAGGCGGGCGAGGCAGGTCCAGTTGGTGCTGGTCAGCTTGGTCATTTCAGGGAGGCTTAAGGAAGCTTGTTGTGTCCCTGTAGCTCAAACAGGTCAGCCAACTGACCTTTAGGGTAACTTCTGGGCAGACTAGGTTCATGACAAGCAGGTCCAGTCTTGCTTGTTCAGGCAGTTGTTCTGAAATTTCCACAGGTCAAGAAATGTTCTGATGAGAGTTTCTAAATGTGTCATTTTTGTTCCCTGTGCCAGCCTGTGGGTGAGGAATGCCCCTTTTGTATAACCTCATCCCTTTCCTGGGTTTGGCTCAAAACCAAACTGTCTAGGGGTAACAAAGGACAGGCAGTCCTAGTTGTGAGCTGCCTTTGTCAGTGGCAGGGCAGGCATCCCTTAAAAGTCAGGAAGGGGTGGGCAAGCCCTGAGGCTACCCTGTGAAGCTCAGGAAGGCTGAATACAACCCCAGGACATCACAGGAGCACCATTCACAGTCATGGGACCCTAGACACATTCAGAAAAGCACACTTGGTTAGGCAGAAAATGCCAAATTTCTAGACATGGCATTGCAAGAATAGTAACTTAAAATCCATATTTATCATTAAAGAGGATTTCTGATTACAATTCAATTTAGTGGAATTAGCATGTCTCTATCTGGTCCCAAACTGAAGCAATCACTTATTAAGTGTAATATTGTAACTCAGTGTAAGTAATAAAAAATGACTTTGGGAAAACTACTCTCACATCAGAGAAATCCTTCCTCTTGCAGGAAGGACAACTGTGTGGTTCCAGGAATATCATAAACTAGTAAAGGACCAAAGTGAGTGTGGTGTTCTGGATACTTGTAATGACCTCATATGTCGGAATGTCCAGATCGTTGCTAGGATGTATTTGTACAATTGAAGATTTTATTACAAGACCAGAGGCTCATATTATGCCTTCTTTTCTTACTTTATTTAACATAGCAGCTAAGATCTACAAATCCCAGAAAACCCTGGGAAAGAACTACAAAGAATCGTCACAATGCAGGTACCCAATCATGTATCGAGCGTGAATACAATTATCTTGACTGAGAGCAACAAGCCCTCTTTTCTTGTTGCTCGCAGTCAAGATAAGTACTCTGCTCGCTTTATCAACATTTATTTTATGCGTCATATATGTATTACATTTTTTAATGTTTCATTATTTGGTTGACTTGTCTGGTATGCCTTGCGCTTCTTTCTAATGGCACGCGCTGTGTCCTTGGGGCATTCTATCCCGAGGCTTTCTATTTTTAGCCGTTAGGCTCTAACGGCTCTTCAGCTCTTCCTCATTGCGAGGCCTCTCACTAATTGCCCCTCGTTCCTCGCGTTACTATTTGTTTTAACTTTTGGGATTTCCTTTCCCACGGGGGTGTTGCCGGTCTGTCTCCGGCAGTCTTCCACGGGCTCCGCCCTGACACACGCCCTCCGACCTCAGTTAGGTTAACCCCTGCTTGTCTGGTTTCGTCCTCACTTGTTATTTATAGCTTCTTGTGTGTTTTTTCTTCGTTCCCTGTGTTTCCAGTGCCAATTTCTTTGTGGTATATTTTTTAAATACTGGTTAAGTCTTGTTTAATATTGTTAAACATTTTTTTTTTTTTAAATTAAGTATTTATTATTTATTTTTACTTCATTATGTCTGGGGATGAACAGGCCCAGTTTTGGAAAGACAATTTAAAGTATTTTATTAAAGATTCAGTGCAACATGACATTTCTGTTTCTATGCTGGATATTTCCAAAAATTTAGAGGCCTCATTATCTAAAATGCTTCAGCCCTCTGGTGATGTTCCTAACGAAGCGTGCGGCTCCCTCCCGGGTGCCTCTTAAAGGCGTTTCTGTTAAAATTGGACCTCCCACCCGAGAGGCGAATACTTCGGGGCTCCCTTCTTCTTCCCTCAATGTCACTAACCTCAGAGATACGGACAGTGATGGGGATGAGACCTTTGACATTTCTGTCAATGATGACATCTCCGACCACGGACCTTTGGAGAAAAGGCGGAAAATTTCTCCCTCTGTTATTTCATCCCTCGCACTGTCTGATGACTTGGTGGACCAGTTTGGGGAACCCATGTTCGACCCTACTTCGATCCACCATCCTAATTCCTCTGAGTGGTTCTCTTCTGAGCATGTCTCAGACTATGTTTCATTTTATTTAAGACACGCTTTGGACAAGTCATGCAGGAATAAATTAAAATCCGAATGTCCCAGACCTTCCCTTCCATCCAAGGTGGCTGATACCCCCTCTATTGATCCGAACATGTTGCTATTTTTTACTAAGTTCGGCAAGGATCCCAAAAAAGGGGTTGATATTGCCTGGTCTAAATGCCAGGACAGGTTACTTGGTTTGGTTGGTCCTTTAACAAGGATTTTGGACCTCGCTGAGGAGGCGAATCGGAGAGCGGTCAGGTGGACGCTGAGACCCTGTCCAATTGGGCACAAAGGGCAATTTGCATGCTTGGCAATGCCAATGCTTATATATCGCAGGAGCGACGCAAGAGCTTTTTTTGCTCAAGATTGACCCAAAGTTAAGTTCCTTAGCCACCAAAGAAGAAGGACCTAAGGCGGAGGGTCTTCTCTTTGGTGATTCCTTCATCAAGGAAATGAGCAGATATGTCTCAACATTTGCTTCTATTGATAAAGCCCAGTCTTCTATGAAGAATTTTTTTCCCAGCGGGTGTTTGGCAGGGGCGACAGAGGAAGGAGTTGCTTTGCTGGCTGTTATACATCTCGAAGACAATACCGCAACCGAGGATCCTTTAGCCAAGACTACCAGCAAGATTTATCCCCGAGGTTTCCATGGAGGCCGCGGCAGGGGTTTCAAGCCCAGGAGCAATCAACTCGCAGGTAAGAACTTCCAGTTCTGGCCTTCCTCCCGTACGAGGCAGATTAGCTTCTTGTCTAGGTGCTTGGTTGTCTCTCAAGTCGGATCCCTGGGTGTTACAGACGGTCCAGGGTTATTGCACAGAATTTTACCAACGTCCCTTTCAGACCCATCTTCCTCATCCCCTTCATTTTTCAGATGATCAGTTTCTGTTGGTGCAGGATGAGATACTGTCTTTATTCATGAAACAAGCCAAAGAAAGGGTTTCCTTCGACCCTTCTGGGTTCCTGAGCACTATATTTCTTGTTCACAAGAAAAACAACAAATATCGTCCAGTCATAAATTTAAGACTGTTCAATGACTTCGTAGTGTATCATCATTTCAAGATGGAGACCATCCTTCATCTCAGAGACCTTCTCCTTCAAGGCGATTGGCTAGTCCGTCTAGACCTCCAGGATGCCTATCTTTCAGTCCCCGTGCATCCGGCTTTCAGGAAGTTCCTTCAGTTCCAGTGGGAAGATTCTTTCTTCCAATTCAAGACGCTGCCTTTCGGTCTGTCTTCAGCCCCTTGGTGATTTACCAAGATTCTCAAACCGGTTGTTGCCTTTCTCAGGGCTCAGGGTGTCAGGCTCATAGTCTATCTCAACAACTTCCTCATTATGGCCCGGGACAAGTCCCGTCTTTTGGTTCATCTGGATCTTTGTCAGAATCTTTTGATGAGTCTCGGTTTCCTCTTCAATCCTCATAAGTCAGTTCTTATCCCTTCTCAACAATTGGAGTTCCTCTGTTTTTTGGTAAAAACAGTTGATTCGATTCTACAACTCCCTCAAATGAAGGGTAGACTTCCCGTACCTCCTTCAGGTCTTTGGCTTGTTTCGTGGGGCTTCTCTCTTCCTCCATTCATGCCATCTTCCCAGGGCCTCTTCATTACAGGGCCCTTCAAAGACTAAAAATCTTTCATCTCCGTCAAGGCATAGCTTATTCAGATGCAGTCGTTCTGGACGCAGAATCCAGGGAGGAACTCCTTTGGTGGCTCAGTCACTTAGATGCCTGGAACGGGAGAACGATTTTCTCTGCCGCCCCAGATCTTGTCTTAGAGTCAGATGCAAGTCTGACAGGATGGGGCGCAAGATGTGGTCAACTCTCAACTGGGGGTTCATGGTCCGCTCAGGAGTCAACACTGCACATCAATTGTTTAGAGATGCTTGCAGGTTCCTTTGCCATCCAGTCCTTTACAAAAGGCAGGGTAGGCTGCATGGTGCTTCTCCGAATGGACAACCTGTCGGCGGTCAGATACATAAATCATTTGGGAGGTACCAGATCCAGACCTCTGGCCTTACTGGCCAAAAGCCTATGTGAATTCTGCCTGCAGAAAAACATTTCGGTCAGGGCAGAATATCTACCGGGCCAACTCAATGTCGTGGCCGATTGGTTTTCCAGACATATCTACGATTCAAGCGACTGGCGTCTGCATCCTTCTGTTTTCAATCATCTTTCTTCCATCTTTGGCATAATGTCGATAGACCTCTTCGCTTCCCATCTCAACACTCAGCTCCCTTCCTTTTTCAGTTGGAGACCAGACCCATTGGCAAAGGCCACAGCTGCCTTCCTTCAGTTGTGGCACCCTTCCCTCCTTTACGCTTTTCCTCCTTTTCTCCTTATTGCTCGGGTCCTAGCACAAGTTCGCAGACAACGTTCATCCGTCGTCTTGATCACTCCCTTTTGACAGTCCCAACCTTGGTAACCAATTATTCTGGAGCTGTCTTTGGATTTTTCAGTATTGATTCCTCCCTATCCCGATTTACTCTTGAACCCCCAGGGTCTTCCTCATTCCCTAGTCATAGACAACGCCCTTCATCTAGTGGCCTGGAGGATTTCGGGGCTTCCTGGAGAGCCCCAGGAATTGCAAAAGAAGCTATCCTCTTTATCAAGCAATCATGGGCTCCAGGCACAACGAGAGTCTATAAGTCAGCCTGGATGGCCTGGTGTAGCTGGTGTCTGGACAGGAATTCAGATCCAGTTTCAGCCGATGTAACCTTGGTAGTCAATTTCCTGGCGTTTTTAGCGTCTCAGGGTAAAGCTTATCGGACTGTTAAAACATTCAGATCGGCAATCTCTTCATAACATGTCAGAGTGGACAGAAGACCTATTGGCGAACATCCTTTAGTCTGCCGATTGTTGAAGGGAGTACGTTTTGTTAAACCTCCAATTCCTAAATACAATGTTATGTGGGATGTTAATACTGTACTTCGTCTTTTTATTACATGGCCAGATAATGATCAGTTATCGCTCAAAAACTTGTCAGCTAAATTGACAATGCTTTTATGTTTGGTATCTATTAAACGTGTTTCTGATGTGAAAGCTTTAGATGTTTTCTCTTTCTGTTATTCTGCTATGGGCGTTTATTTCCAGGTCAGTAGACGCACCAAAACTAATTTATCATCTGTGTTTTACCTCTTTTTTCCCCTCACAACCCAAGCTGTGTGTTGGCAATTGTTTAAAGCCTTACGTTTCTCGAACTGCACATCTTAGAAACGTTTCTTCTTCCCAGTTACTCATTTCCTTTCAAAGGCCACATAAGCCTATTTCCGCTCCCACTCTGGCCCGTTGGATTAAATGGCTCATGTCCCTCGCGGGCATTTCTACCCTTTCTTTTGGAGCCCATTTGGTGAGAGGAGCTGCGGCCTCTTCCGCCTTTTGGGAGGGGGCTGGGTTGCAGGATATTCTCAGATCTGCAGATTGGTCAAACGTTAATACTTTTAGAACATTTTATTGTAAACCTCCTGATCATCCATTGGACAATGTTATTTCATTGCTTTGAACTAGCATAATATGAGCCTCCGGTCTTCTAATAAAACTGAGATTTTCCTAGACATGGTGTCTGAAAAGCTAGATTTTATTAAAGACACGGAGGCGAGTATTATCTCGCCGCATTTGCTTTAACCCTCCCTGTTGTTTCCTTCACAGTTGTGTTACCTTCGACCAGCTCTGCTACATCCGGCTGATTTCCATTCGGATTCGCTGGGTTCCGTTTCGTCTCATTGTACTTCTTGGTTACCTGTTCTACCCGTTTCCTTCTTCATGGACTCCTTCATGGATTTTCTGTTCGCCCTGTTGACTTCCTATTTGGTTTTGATTTTGCTCTCAGATAATTCTGACTGACTCTCGCAAGAAAAGAGGGCTTGTTGCTCTCAGTCAAGATAATTGTATTCACGCTCGATACATGATTGGTTACCTGCATTGTGACGATTCTTTGTAGTTCTTTCCCAGGGTTTTCTGGGATTCGTAGTTCTTGGCTGCTATGTTAAATAAAGTAAGAAAAGAAGTCATAATACTCACCTCTGTGTCTTTAATAAAAATCTAGCCTTTAAGACACCAAGGCCAGGAAAGTCTCAATTCTACCTCAGTTAGCTGTTGGCTGTTGCTGTGGCTGGCTGGGGTCTCTGTTACTCTCAACCTATTAAGGAAGATAATAGCAACATATCCAGTTTCTGTCACTTTCTTCTACGTGAACTTACCATTGACGACGAGTGACGTGCTGCCAGCAAGGTACATTTCCTAAACCAAATGAATAATAATAGCTTATGCTCTAGAGACTTAGGGGGTCATTACGACCCTGGCGGAACAAGTCCGCCAGGGCCGTGGGACGCGGTGGCACCGCCGACAGGCCGGCGGTGCCCCGCGGGGCATTCTGACCGCGGTGGCTCAGCCGCGGTCAGAGAAGGGAAACCGGCGGTCTCCCGCCGGTTTCCCGCTGCCCCAAAGGAATCCTCCAAGCCGGCGCAGCATGCTGCGCCGGCATGGGGATTCCGACTCCCCCTCCCGCCATCTAGTTCCTGGCGGTTCTCCCGCCGGGAACCGGATGGCGGGAGGGGGAGTCGCGGGGCCCCTGGGGGCCCCTGCCGTGCCCATGCCTATGGCATGGGCACTGCAGGGGCCCCCGTAAGAGGGCCCCTAAAAGTATTTCAGTGTCTGCAAAGCAGACACTGAAATACGCGACGGGTGCAACTGCACCCGTCGCACCTTCCCACTCCGCCGGCTCTATTACGAGCCGGCGTCATCGTGGGAAGGGAGTTTTCCCCTGGGCTGGCGGGCGGTCTTGTGAAGACCGCCCGCCAGCCCAGGGGAAAACTCGGAATACCCTCCGCGGTCTTACGACCGCGGAGCGGTATTTCGGAGGGGGGAAGCCTGGCGGGCGGCCTCCGCCGCCCGCCAGGCTCGGAATGAGGGCCTTAATCGTTACAGTAATATAACTGTACAAACAACTTCACACCAGCAGAAAGGTGTTTGTGCAGCTCCACAGATTCAAAAGCTTTCATACCGTTTTTAAGGTAGTTTTGGCTATTTTCTTGAACTTCTCCTGTTCGCGACTTAACTGTAAAACAGCGTCTGACACAGCGTGCAAGTGCGCGTGAGCGCTGTTGTCTAATAAACCAGCCGTGTCGTGAAGACGCTGCACGTAGCATGACGGTGCAAGTGCCAGTACTGTTACCTAGTTGCAGTGTGTGCCTGGAACACATATCACCACTACTACCTGGCAACAGGAATAAACAGAAAGAGCAGTGTCACCAGTTCACGTCACGTGGTGTGATGGTTGGCGTGTCGGCACTCCTACTTAGAAACAGCGGTAAACAGAGAAAAGCACAGAGTCATCAGGTCGTGAACACTGTTGGTGGTTGCCTTGCACTGAAAATTAACAAGTGAGCAGCAAATTAAGAATTTGCCTGGAAGCAGCTGTATTTATTTCATCTCAGGTCCAAAGCAAGGATGGAGCTGAAAACATACTATAGTGGAATGTATTGCAAACATTAACAAACAAGGAAAACTAAGGGCCTGATTTAAGGAAAGTGAAGCCGCACCCACTGCAGCACCACTTTATTTGCTCCCCTTTGCGCCCCCCTAATGCCACCAGGTGTGCTCTAAATCTAAGATACGGCACACCATGGCGGTAATTAGGGAACTAGTGTCAACATTTTTGATGCTAGTTCAGAACTTTGCAGGATTAGCGTCCGAAATTTTGATGCTAATCTTCCAAAGCCCATTCAGGCCCATTGAAAACAATGGTGTGCCTCCTTCTAATGCCTGCTCTGAGCAGGCGTTAAAAGTGCTCACAAAAATGATGCAAAGAAATCTCTTAGATTTCTTTGCGCCATTTCTTAGTCCTCCCTAACAGGGGAATGCCACATTTGCATGCATTATGCCTGACACAGGCATAATGTAGCACAAAGGGTTACAAAGTGGCACAATGCATGCATTGTGCCACTTTGTAAATTTGGAGCAATGATTTTGGCCTTGTTGGGCCACATTTTTACTGTGCCTGTCCCCTAATTTTTTCCAACTCCACTTCGATTGATCTGTTTCGTAAAATCTTCTTATCGCTGCATTATCCTATTTAATTATTTTCTATACTTCAAGTTTCTTTAATTCAAACAGTCTGGCTATGATAGTCTGTCTGTAGCGTCCTTTCTTCTGTTTTGTCAGTGAGTTTTCCCTCTCCCCTTATGTATCATATCTTGTGGAGTGGTGGTAAGGCTCAGAGAACACATGTACTGAAGATTGCATGCCCATGTAAGGTATTCTACATGTTTCGCAAGAAGGCTTTCTTTTTCTTGCTCCAGCTCAATCATTAAAAAAAGGAAAAAGGGTGTTTTGAACAGGGTCATGTAATTGTTTGTACCCTTCAATGTTGTGTATGCATTATTAGTATACTGGCAGTTAATGACCATGCACCATGGTTAGACGTATGAGGAGGATGGCCCCATTGCATAAGCCAACCAAGACCATATGTCCTTTATTGTCCAATTCTTGCACCTTTTTATTTCTCTCAAAAAACTTAGATTCATCAATAGCTAGCTCAGCCCCTCCATTACCATTTCTTTTACTTGAGTACCTGGCTTTAAAAAAATTCCCAAACAAATAAATGCCCACCGGATATTCAAATAGAAGAGAATCCATACCCAAAATGTAGTGATGTATTTTTGGTTGTACTTTGCTATTAGAAAATAATGACAGTGGGAGGCGAATGTGGTGTCTAAATTGTGTTTTTTTTTAGCTGCACCAACCACCAGGGCCGGGGCCAGCAGTGACAATGCCAGTTAGTTAGTCAGTCATGTAGTCAGTTATTTACAGTTCTTTATGCCTAAAATCTTTTTTGGGGTGTTTACTTCACATTGCTGCCTTTACACAGCGTGTTTTCAAAATCTACTATTAGTGTATTCCTTTTAGTGCAGCATGTTTTACAAATCTGCTGATAGTGTATAACATTTATTTATGTAGTTAGGTAACCTTGTCCCAATACTCTTCTATTCTCTGCAGTGCATACTGCAAAATGTGACCCATAGGAGTGGGGTGGAGTGATTTGCCATTGCCAATTATTTTGCCTAAACTAAGGGTATAACAATGCTCCATAATTCTCTTACCTGAATGGATGAAGTGAGGGCTGCATGGTTTCTCAAGGTACTATGGTGGTGTAGTAGTAGCATGCTAGCACATTAACAGGGAAGGCATCGGAAGCAAGGTCCCACTCCACCTAGGTGAATTCAAATGAAGATCCTGCATACTGAGTTGAGGTTGCTTCTACCACACCCACCCCACCAAGTGTGAGATTAATCAATGGTGTAAATTATGAAATAACACCTCAATCAATCTCACAGCCTGTGGGAAGAGGGTTAGGGATTTGATGAATGGATGGGAAAGGGATTTTGGGAAAGGTGTGACAAAAAAACAAACTCAACACAAACACAATATTCATCCGGTAAATGATCAGCAGCCTGTTGTGGGAGGAATAGAAAAACATGAATATACATGCCAAAGCTAACTTTATATCCTGCCAGCCCCAGTGAGACCCAAGTTGCATATATATTAAAATGTTCAGTCATCTACATTTGCAAAATAGTACATATAATTAATCTTTGAGTGAAGCTAACACACAGTTCTAAACAAAAAGAATATTGAAAGAAAAATTATACTGGTCTGTACTGCCATATTGGGTGGTGCATCTGCAATCTTCTTGGATTGCCCCATCAATATTCTTGGGTGCCTGCCTGAAGCGGTCCGATAAGGTAAGCAAGCATGAGTGTTATTGTGCAAAAGAAGAGAAGGCCTGTGGATTGAAAAACAAAAATGATTATCATCATGATATTGTAGAATCAAGAAGGATGGAATGGAAGGTAAGCTTCATGAGGAATAGTGTACCAAGAAGACTCAGAGGTGGCAGAGCAAAAGCAACGACCTTTGCGATCATCCACCAACAATCACAGACAAGTGTCAGCATGAATCGGGGTGATCAAACTCACAACTGTCATGCTCTTCATAACATTTAGCCTAGAGCACTCCATAATGTGACATTATCATCAATCACATGTCTGTCTTCTCCAGTTTCCTACAACAGGCCCCAACCAATCACAGAGTTTCATGTTTGAGCCAGCCAGCAGACACACACAGCAGCATTGCATTTCCCAAATCAAGTAATTGACACACCTCTCACCACCAGTCCACAGATTGAAGTAGGCCTCCTAGACTCATCCTGACATCACCCCTGTTGATTTCCATGAAGTTGATAACTTTCTTCTTCTGGCGGTTGTTTAAGTTGTCAAATAACGCTCTGATTCCTTCCATCATACTCCAGACTCTGATTAAAGATTATTATGTCCAACTCCATAACAACTGCTCCCAAGACTCACAGTCTTGTGACCCAATTGAGATAGAGCTACCTGTAACTGTTTAACAAGAGAAACATTGAGCATTTTTTAATTTTCTGGACTAGAATTTTGTTTGTTAGCTAAACTGGTCAGGTCTTCTTTGTGAACCAGAAAGCAGAGCACCAGAAAACAAAGCAGTGTGAAAACGCCGGCAAAGAAAATTCAGTTAGTGTGAAAGGGGAAGGGGAAAAAATTACCTTCAGGAAAAAACTTATCACCCATTATTATTTTTATGTCACCAATATTGTAAATTGATCACGAAACAAACACAGCCCAGCATAATATATTTAAACAATGTAAACACCCACTCTCACTATCTGCCACCACTAGACATGATGAGTCACATAAACCACCTCAATTCCCAACATTGAAACAAGACAATATACAATAATGAGGTTTCCACAGCTAGCTTCTTTTTTTCTCAAAGCTGTTCATAGTAGAAAGTAGAAAGCTCTATGGTGCCCCAGGTCTAGTCAGGGAAGTAGAGCTCATCCTCAAACTCAGGTGGTTCACCCAGATGTTGGTCAGCTAACACACTACCATGACCTGAGTCTGACCAGTCATCACCCTCATCCACCTCCTGTTGTACTTCAGGTATGCTGTAATTTGATGGTATAAAGTGCTGTTTTCATTATGATCAATCGCTTGATATTGTGGGGCAAGAGACTGGTCCTTCTCACTGTCACAACTGCAGCAGCTGCACTGACCACGCGCTCAGCAGACACACTGGCTACAGGGCAAGCCAGATACTTTATTGCCAGTCTGCTGAGCACTGTTCATTGGCACCTCTTCCCATACCAATACACCAATGGGTTTTGATCCAGACAGACCTCCATTGGGTCATCCAGGTAGGCCAGGACCATCAGCTCAATAGTCATTGGTGCTTCACCTTGCTTGAGCTCTGTTGCCTTTGCCTCTGCAGTGGACTCAAGCCCTGCCTTTAGAAACCAGTCAGATGCAGATTTTTGGGGTGCTACTCCTGTTCCTGTTGTTGTTGCTAGTGTTGATTTTGGCTGCTTTGAGCCAACAGCACTGTCGCAGGCTCTATAGAAGTTTTAGGCTGCACCCTAGAACTTCTGCCCGCTGGTGGGCCTCTAATTTCTAGTCGTTCTTTTTATAGGTCCCTGGCTTGCTCAGCAATCCATGTTTTGTAGGTTGAAACATCATCATCTGAAAAAGGAATGAAAGTGGCCAGTAATTGTTTATACCGAGGATCCAGAATTGTGGCACAGATGTAATGTTGGGATGACACAATGGCCCTCATTACAACCCTGGTGGTAAATGACGCCTACCGCCGTGCTGATGGCCGCCAACATACCGTGAGCACGGCGGTAATCCGCCATGGGTATTATGACCCACACATAGAATTCTGCCACTATACAGACACCCACACAAGTCTGCCACACCAAAGGTCAGTGATAAACTGGCGATAACAAAACCCACACCGTTACGCCAACAGGAGTACGCCCACAGTATCACGACCCACGAATCACCGCGGTGGTCTTTCAAACGCGGAAAACCATTGGCAGTACACACCACCGTGCTCAATATACATATACACTAACAAAACAACACCACATTGGACAATTCAAAATACACACACCTGACACACATACATACACCACACCCACACACCCAAACCACTATAAAACACACACCCACAATACCCACAACCCCTTACGGAGAACAAAAGAGACCAAGCACAGAGAGACAAGCAAGGAGCACCCACTCAATCAGGCACAACACATCATCACCCATACACCATTCACGCACATCACAGCATACACCACAACACATCACCCCACACATCACCCCATACATCCTCACACATGTCACTCACACCACATCCATGGCACCCCAAAGACACCCCAGGTTTTCAGAGGAGGAGCTAAGGGTAATGATAGAGGAAATCATCCGGGTAGAGCCACAGCTTTTTGGATCACAGGTGCAGCAGACGTCCATTGCAAGGAAGATGGAGCTATGGTGGAGGATCGTGGACAGGGTCAACGCCGTGGGACAGCACCCAAGAACAAGGGATGACATCAGGAAGAGGTGGAACGACCTATGGGGGAGGGTGCGTTCCGTGGTATCAAGACACCAGATTGCTGTACAGAGGACTGGCAGTGGACCCCCACCTCCTCCCCACAACTAACAACATTGGAGGAGCAAGTCTGGGTGAACATGCATCCTGAGGGCCTCGCAGGAGTAGCAGGAGGACTGAACTCTGGTAAGTCAAATATTTACTACTGTATCCCCCACCCTACCTGCATGCCATCACAAACTCCTACCCTTACCCTTACCCTCACCCCCATCACTCCACCAACTCACACATATCCCACTATCAAAACCCACCCATTCCAATACCAAGCCCATCACAGACCTGCATGGAAACCCATCACCACAGCATGCCCAGTAGAGAGACTCACCCAGCCCACAGAATCAGCACTCACACAAGGGCAAGCCGACAGGGAAATCACAATCAGAAATGGAAACACATGCATTCACAATATGGCCCACGCAGATACATTAACAATGCATTTGCATCCCAACAGGACCCCTACTCAATGTCACCAGAGAGGAGGTGCCAGCTACATCCAGTCCCCCCCCCTGAAGAGGCCCACAGTGACGACAGCAGCTCTGCACGCCTGGATCACGATGACCAACCTGGCCCATCAGGGGCCTCTGGACAGTCGGTTCCCCTGCCATAGTCCCAACCCACCACAGAGCCTCCCCCCTCAGGAAACACCAACACAGCACCAAAACAGGGCCCATGCCACTGTCCTCAGGACACGTCAATCAGCAGTGTGTCCACCACTACAGGGACCCCAGGCAACCCCACAAACACAGGACGATCAGGAACCTTGGGTCAGTGGCAGTGGGCACACGGTTCAGGGGACAGAGGCACAGGAAAACAGGGAAGCTGGGAGGACTGCTGTGCGACACAGGGAGGACAGGCCCAGGGAACCCACTTTCCACGAGGCACTCTCCAACATCCTGGGAGCATACCACCATTCCCAGGAGACCGTCTGCCAGATACCGGCCAAGTTGCAGGAGACCCAGCGGCTGCAGGAGGGACAGTACTTGGGGATCAGGGATGACCTAACAAAAATCTACACCATCCTGGTCACCATTGCAGGGGTGCTGGCTGACATGGGCAACACCATGAGGGAGGCAGTGGCACAACAAAGGGTGCCTGACACTAGCCAAACCGAGGAACAGCCCTCCACCTCTGCTGGCGCTAGTGGACAAGAGGCCCTGCCACAGGACCAACAGGCCGCCAGCACCCCATGCCCTGCAGAAGGAGAACCACCCCGCAAACGGTCCCTGCGATCCAGGCAGAAGCCAGAGAACATTGCCAAGACCCCACCAGGAAATAGGACTCTCCTGTTTGTCACCCTTCTGTCCCACTCTGTTACCCTGTCCACCTTTAACTGCCATTGCTCCCCTTCCCATGCCCCCTTGGACAATGCACCAGTGATACCAAGAGACTGGACTCTATCATGGACTTTCCTCCACCATCACCCCAGCCCCTTGCACATACCCCTATACTTATTAGCACCTAAATAAACACCCTTGAAACAAATAACAATCTGGAGTCAGTCTAATGATTCACAAATGTATTAGTACAACTTTATCAAAGCATTGCCACGTATATGTACAGTGAAATATACTACAGGATGACCTTTGGTGGGCAGCAGTACATATTGCAGGAGCAAGAATGGGGCACAGTGATCTGAAAATAGAGATTCTAAAGGGAACATTCAGTGGCCATAGACACAGGGAAACAGGCTGCCATGTACAATGTCCAACAGAAAACTGAAATGTAAAGTGAACTTACAGTGTCTTACCTGTGTGTCACTGGAAGTACTGCTGTATTATGTTTGATCTGTTGTCCACATCTTCTTTCTCTGCCTCCTTTTTGTCATTGTCCACAGGCTCCACCACTGCCACAAGACCATCTCCAGGCACATCCTCATGCAGAAAAGGCAACTGGCGCCTCAAGGCCAGGTTGTGCAACATATAGCATGCTACGATGATCTGGCACACCTTCTTGGGTGAGTAGTACAGAGATCCACCTGTCAGATGGAGGCACCGGAACCTGGCCTTTCTATAATCCTCCTTGTATGCCCATGTGCCTCATTGTAACGTTCCTCTGCTCTTGTCCTGGCATTCCTCACTGGGGTCAGTAGCCATGAGAGGTCGGGGTAACCAGAGTCACCTGCAGATTTCAAGGGACAACTGTTAGACACACATTAACCCTTAGGGGCAATCCCATACCCAGACATAACATATACTCGGATGGGGACCTTTGGCTCACCTATTAGCCACACCCGGTGCCTTGGGAGTTGGCCCATCACATATGGGATGCTGCTATTCCTAAATATATAGGCGTCATGCACAGAGCCAGGATATATTGGTCCGCCAAACACACCATCTGCACATTCATCGAGTGATAGCTTTTTCTATTCTTGTAAACCTGTTCATTTCTCCGGGGGGGGACAAATGCTACATGTGTACCATCAGTGGCACCAATGATGTTGGGGATATGTCCCAGGGCTTAAAAGTCAGCTTTCACTGTGGCCAGATCCTCCACCTGGGGGAATACAATGTAGCTGCGCATGTGTTTCAGCAGGGCTGACAACACTCTGGTCAACACGTTGGAGAACCTTGGCTGAGACATCCCTGATGCTATGGCCACTGTTGTTTGGAAGGAACCACTTGCCAGGAAATGGAGCACTGACGGGACCTGCACTAGAGGAGGGATTCCTGTGGGGTGGCGGATAGCTGACATCAGGTCTGGCTCAATTGGGCACACAGTTCTAGGATTGCGGCACGATCAAGTCTGTATTTGATGATAATGTGTCTGTCCTCCATTGCCGCAAGGCCCACCAGGGGTCTGTACGCCGCCATCTCATATGCTGCCTCAGCGGTTGAAGCCTATGGAAGAGAACGGTGAGCAGAGGGTCATATTTCCACATCTATTGTACTAATGTTGGTTTGTTTACTTTACAGCAGCAGTATGTGAACTCGAGAGTCAGTTGATGTGCCAATGTCTGCTGTGACGCAGTTAGGTGCCATGCCCTGTGCCCCCCTGAAATGGCGGCTGCCTGACCTGTGAGGAGGGACAGGTTGAAATGAGGTAATTGCACTGGCGTTGTGCGCCGTCGTGGTAGGCTGTCGATGGCCGCCGCGCAACTTCGCATTGGTTATTATTGGACCCTATGGGTTATCATATGGGTTACCTATGGGTGACGGTACGCTGCAAGTGCTGCTGTGACCTGTGTCGGCAAGGGACAATGGCTCATGTGTCTGAGGAAAGTGCCCCTGCCTTCTCTGCTGAGGAGTTGGAGAAACTGGTGGATGGGGTCCTACCCCAGTACACATTACTCTACGGTCCCCCAGACAAACAGGTGAGTACACTGTGAGCATGATGCGTGGGCCATGAATGTATGGAGTGCTGTGGATGTAAGCCACATGTTGGGGGTGCTGAGGCATCCTGGACAGAGTGCAGCATGTAAGATGGTCGGTGTATGTGCATCACGGCATGGGTGGGAACTGGTGGGCAATGAGTATGACAGTCAAGACGGGTGAGTGATTTCCATTTCTGCTGTCTTTTCCCTCCAGGTCAGCACCCACCAGAAAAAGGGTATTTGTCATGCCATCGCCAAGGAGGTGCGGATCATTGGGGTCTTTCACAGGCAGAGCACCCACTGCCGCAAGTGATGGGAGGACCTGCGCCGCTGGTCAAAGAAGACGGCGGAGGCCCAGCTGGGGTTGGCCTCCCAATGTGGAAGGGGTGCCCGTCGCACCATGACCCCCCGAATGTTCTGCATCCTGGCGGTGGCCTATCCGGAGTTGGATGGGCGCTTGAGGGCATCACAGCAGCCGCAAGGGGTTAAGTACAGATTCAGAGTCATGACTTTGCGCATGTTAAGGTGTTACCTGAGTGGGGGATGTGGGCTGTGGGTGCCCCTAGGCCAGGGCGAACATGGCAGTGTAGGTCCCTTGTTGGGCAGGCTCTGGAGCACTCCTACCCCAATAGTGTAAGTGGCCATTTACTACTGGGCAGGGTCCTGTGGGTTTCTGGTGTGCAGATGCTGGTGTTAGGCATTGTACCCCATGGGCTGGTAACTAGCTGTGTAACTGGTAGTGCATGGCCTAGTGCATAGGGCAGCTCCCTGTGTGTAGTGTACGCCAACGGTGGTGTCGTTGCTGGCATTGACCAAGTGTATCCTCTGTCTCTCCCCCCCTTTTTGTTTTGTCACCCTGTCCTTGTGTGCATTAGCATCATCTGGCAGAGGAGCAGAGGCACCGGTGACGGAGGGAGCTGCATCCCACATGGGCTTGGAGGCCGAATCCACCAAGGGTGACGGCACCAGTGGGACGGAGGGAGAGGGGAGCACCACAATGGGGACAGGAGGGGAGGCCACAGACAGCGACTCCTCGTCCGATGGAAGCTCCCTGGCGGTGGCGGACACCTCTGTGCCCACCCCAACAACAGGTACAGCCGCCACCCCCCCTACCAGCACCGCCCTCCCATCAGCTCCTCAGCGTGTTTCCCGTGCCCGCTCACCCAGGAGGGTGGGCATCTCCTTCGCCCCAGGCACCTCAGGCCCTGCCCCAGTCAGCCCTGCTGCCCTCAATGAGGAGGCTATTGACCTCCTGAGATCCCTCTCTGTTGGGCAGTCAACCATTCTGAATGCCATCCAGGGTGTCCAGAGGCATTTGTAACAAACAAATGCATACCTGGAGGCCATTCACTTTGGTGTGGCAGCCCAACAGAGAGTATTTCAGGCTCTGGCCTCAGCACTGATGGCAGCCATTGTCCCTGTGTCTAGCCTCCCCCTCCAACTTCCTCTACCCAGTCCCAATCCCCTCAACCTCAGCCTATCCCAAGCACACCTTCAGACCAGCATTCACCCAAATCAAAAGTGGCTCAGGCAAACATAAGCACCACACTTCATCTCACAGGCACTCACAGAAGCACCATGCCCATGCACACACACCAACATCCACTGTCTCCACTGTGTCCCCCTCCTCATCATCATCCACCTCCCTCCCAGTATCGACTCCACTCACACCTGCATGCACTACATCCTCATCCACTACCTCTATCACCAGCACGCCCATCACAACACACCCCTCACTGGCAGTCACCACCCCCACAACCATGCACACGTCCCCTGTGTCCTCTCCCAGTGTGTCTGTGACCCCTCCTCCCAAAGTACACAAACGCAAGCACCCACCCACCCAACAGGCATCCACCGCACAACAGCATTCAGCCCATGCACCTTCACCCAAACTCAGCAGACAGACACCTCCTACAACCACTCCCTCTTCCTCCACTCCCAAACCCTCTCCATCTTCCTGTCCCAGTGTGTCTAGTAAACTTGTCCTGGCTAACGTTGACCTCTTTCCTACCCCTCTCCCCATCCTTCCCCTCTGGCCAGGGTGTCCATATCCCAGGCCAGCACCTAAGCCACCAAGTTGGCGTCCGCTGTGGTCACTGCAACTCCCAGAGGCTCAAAGGGGGCACCCGTCCGGCCAGGCAGTGTGCCACCAACCCCTGCAAAGGACCAACCTATTCCGCCACCTGCCAAGGTGAAGAAGGGGCAAGCATGCAGCACGGGCAAGGAACACAACCCACCCAGCAAGGCCTCCTCCAAAACTCAAGCTGCCAGTGCCAAAGTCCCAGCAGCATCTGGCAAGGTGAGGAAGGAAAAGTCAAGGCAAGGCACTTCAGGCCTCGGTGGCACCAAGTGAGGACCTGGTGCCCACCATCAGAACCACTGAACAACCAGCATGGCCACCACAACAAAGAAGAACATATGCAGCTCGAAAGCACACTGGCTGCCTACACAAAATGGCCGCCAGCCACTTGGTCAAACAACAACCATCAAGGAGGCATGGTCACCACAACAATGCAGAACACATGCAGCCCGAAAGCACATTGGCTGCCTACACAAAATGGCCACCAGCCACATGGTCAAACAACAACCAGCAAGGAGGCATGGCCACCACAACAAAGAAGAACACATGCAGGACTACTGGCTGCCTAAACAAAATGGCCAGCAGCCACATCAAACAACATGCAGGATAAATAGAAAATAAAAACACACATACATGCATAGAACTATAATTTTGACTATGCAAAAAGGGATCCTGGCCACATGGCATGGGGAACAAAGAGAAATGGTGGCCTATGACAAACACTCTCACGCACTGGCCAGACAAAGAAGGCATTGGTACAGGAGAAAAAAACAGCATTAAGTCAGTGTTAGTAATTCCAAACACTAAAATTGAAGAGGTCAAAAATTTTTACAACAACAACAACACACATCATCATACAAAATCATCAAGTACTATATAACCCCCATACACTGTTTCAAGAAAACAAAATGTGTAATACCGCCAATCAACATTTTGTTATCTTCAATCCAATGCCATCCAAGGTGTTACACTTCCACAGACACCACAAACAGTTGTTTTTCATCATGCACCCATGACTAGTACTGGGCCTACAGTTGGAAGGCCTATTACATTAGCAGGCTGTGCCACTTAACATTAACATTCAATTTAATGAATATTGCAAAGTTACAAAACAAAACATTGAGCAAATGTAGTGCACTGTTAAATACTTTTCCTTTGTAGAACAGAAATTACAAGTAAAAATATATATTTTTTTTAAATTAATAAAAGTACAGATAAATCCTGGAACATGCCCTCAGTCAAACAAACAAGTTGTACAACACCCTCATACAAGTGTTTTTAACTTACTTGTGAAAACTCAAATACAACAGTCCTTAAATCCAATGATATACCCGGGAGACAAAAAAGTGATCCTTCCAGCTCGAAATCCAAATGAAAAGTGACCAGGAGATGGACAAAGCAGTGGGAAGAGCCTGCTGAACAGGAACAGGAAGTTGGAGTCTCTGGGGCGCTTCCTGTTATTGGGGAAAAAAAAGTACTCCTCGCACAACAATATCAACGCGAACAGTCAATTAGAGAAGATTTTTCACTCGAAGTCGTAGATTTTAGCTGCTTCAGCTTCACCAGGTTGCAGCAGCAGTTAATCGTGCTCACTCACCTATGTCAAAAAACACACACCCATAGTCGCTGGCGTGGCGCTAACCCTCATGAGCAGGCAAAAAATCTTATTTGTGATCGTGAGAGAGCACAAGTCTTTTGTCTCACATCTTGCGCGTGGAAATGGAAAGCATGCACCAACGGGGGAAAAACAGAAAAAAAACTCTGCTACGTTGTGGAGTGTGAAGTCTATCAGTAACTCCACAGAACGCGGAGTTGCCGAATTCCGCAAACTCCGCCAGCGGAGTTGAGTTTTTCATCTAGGCCTATTAAATATTGTAGATGGTTTGTTGATGAGAAGAAGTAAACTTATACCCACCCACAATTTTAGAAAGAGGTTGGTGGTAAATGCTCATGCCAGTCATATAAGTATAGCCAAATCCAAGGAAAGAGTCCAAGATGGATACTGGTGGCCAGCAGTGGATGTGATGATTGAGAGGGAGGTGAGGAATTGTATATGGTATGTATGCAGTGATAAAGTATTAAAATGCAAGATGCAACTATGGTTTTGAGAGAACAGGCTTTGGGTCCTTTGGCAGATACAGTGTTACATATTTTCCATCCTGTCAAAAGCAAAACGTGTGATAGACATGTTATTGTCTGTATTGATATGTTGTCTCTCTGGCCGGAGATCAAAGTAGTGAGCTTTGTGAAGTCTGGCATGATAATACATTTCTTGGAGGATTTATTTGAAAGGGACACACAGACAATGGCATGCAATTCATGTTCTAAGTAGCGGAGGAGTTCTTAAAGGCGAGAGGCATAAAGCATTAAAAGGCAGTGCTCTGTCATCACCAAATTAACGGTGTGGTGTAAAGGTTTATAAAAGTACTCAAGGAGAGTTTGGAATAAGTATTGTTAGAAGTAGGGTCTCTACTTGCCAGAGCTATACACACTTGTCCACATAGGGACCACAAATCTACTCAGGGTAAGTCACAGCACAATCCAAATTATCCTGTGCCCACCCTTTGGTAGCTTGGCACTGATCAGTCAGGCTCAACTTAGAAGACAATGAGTAAAGTACTTATGCAATAAATCATCCAGTAACACAGTGAAAACACCACAAAAATGCACCACACAGGTTTCGAAAAATAGATAACATTTATCTGAATACAAAAAGGGTCAAAATTACAAAGATCCAATAAGCACAAGGTGAAATGTCACTTTTAAAAGGTTTAAAAGAGTCTCAATTCTTAGAAATCAACAGTTGCTTCTTTGTTACACACAGTACATGGGATGCGTAAAAAATAACGACACAGAAAAGTAGGTTGTTGCATTGGATTTTCCAGCACAGCACAGGCGATGCATCATTTCTTTCAACGCTGCAAGGAGTTGCGTCGTTTTTCAGGAACACAGTCTTGGTTCCTCACTGGATTGGGGAGATATTTTGACACTCACGGTCAATGCCTTGAAAATCCTTGATGCGCTGGTAGAAGGAGAAGACCCTGCATCAATCCGGTAGGCGATGCACCAAATTTTCCGTCTCAAGGCAGGCGCTGCGTCCAATTCTCCATTGGGAAGTCGGTGCTGTGTTGTTCCGGTCAGCAGGCGGCTATTTCCCAGCTGCAATGCAGGCTTTGCATCGATTTATGCAGGCGTTGTGTCGATTTTCGATGCACAAGGAGTTTCTTGAAGAGGTGAAGTCTTTGTTGGCCCTGAGACTTCAGAAACAGGAGGCAAGCTCAATCTAAGCCCTTGGAGAGCATTTTTGGAAGAAGGCAGGGTCCTTCCAACAGAGTCAGGAGCACCGGGCAGCAGGGCAACAGGCAGGAAAGAAATTCTACAGCAACGCAGTCCAGATGAGTCCTTTGGTTAACCAGGCTGTTTCTCTGACAGAATCCAGGTGTAGGTCCATGAGTGTCTGATTTTGTGGGGTCGGAGACCCAGTTTATATACCCAAAAATGCTTTTGAAGTAGAGGAAACTTCAAAGCGTGGGTTTGAAGTGCACAAGTTCCACTTTCAGCCCAGTCCTGTCTGCCAGGATCCCTATGGGGGGGTGTCAGTCCTTTGTGTGAGGGCAGGCCACTGGGCTTTGAAATTAAGTGTGAGCCCCTCCACCCTTCCTGCCCAAGGAGACCCACGCAGTATGCATATGAATGCAGAGGTGACGGGGTGTTCTGTGTTTATGGTTGTATGGGTGGAAGGCACAAGGGGAGCTGTTAACCAGCACAGACCAAACGCTGATTGGAGACAGGCTGTAAGGCACAGATGGCAGTGAGTGCAGAGAAATAGGCACTTTCTAAAAGTGGCATTTATAAAATAGTAGTATTACATCCAACTTCACCAGTAAGCAGGGTTTTCTACTACCATTCTGGCAATACTAAACAAGACATGGCTACTCCTTCCAAATCAGAATCTACCACTTAAGAGTATATGAGGGCAGTTCTAATGTTAGTCTATGAGAGAAGCAGGCCTCACAGTAGTGGAAAACAAATGTATGAGTTGTTCACTACCAGGGCATGTAAGTACATGTCCAGCCTTTTACCTACATAGCACCCTGCCCTATGGGTTACTTATGGCCTACCTTAAGGGTGGCATATGTGTAGAAAAAGGGGGGGGTTAAGGTTTGGCAAGTAGATTTAAATGCCAAGTTGTAGTGGCAGTGAAACTGCACACATATGCCTTTGCAATGGCAGGCCTGAGACTTGGTTAAGGGGCTACTTATGTGGGTGGCACAATCAGTGCTGCAGGCCCACTAGTAGCATTTATTTTACAGGCCCTGGGCACAGGTAGTGCACTCTACTAGGGACTTATAGGTAAATTAAATATGCCAATTGGGTAGGACCAATGCTACCATGTTTAGGGGAGAGAGCTTATGCACTTTAGCACTGGACAGCAGTGGTAAAGTGCGCAGAGTCCTTACACCAGCAGAAATAATGTAAGAAAAATGGAGGTAGGAAGAAGTTGGGAGTTGACCACTCTAAGGCTGTCAGGGCTAACGTGTGAATTGGGAGAGTGAACTGAGGAAGAAAGTGCATGAGTATTGTCTAATCCCACACTCATCTACGGGAGTCACACCTTTTGAACTGTCCAGGAGAAGGCTTTCCAAAAGTGAGGTGGTCCCAGTGTGGGTGAATGAGAAAAGAATGGTGGTGGATTATTGATTAGGCAATGAGTTTGGGGGGAGAGAGAGAGAGAGAAGGAAAAATGATGAGCAGGAAAAGTTTGTATGATGTGCAGAAAGCAGTAAAGAGAACTATGGTAGAGGTTAGTGACTGGATTAAAATAAAATCTCCAAGAAAGGAAAAAAATCTAAGTTTAATCAGCCTTTGAAAATTATCAAAATGTTTAAAAATGCTGTGAAAACAAGTGATCATAAAATATGGAATCTGAAGAGTGGCCAAATATCATTCAGTAGAGAATGAGTCAGAGACTCAAGTCTCTGAGTCACCAGGTCCAAGTGGCACTGCTTTAGGTAATGGCAAATATCATCCAGTAGAGGATTAATCTGGCTCTTCAGATGTAAGTGATGCAGCTTTGAGAGATACTCAATTAAAAGAAAATTCTGTGTTGTGATTACGAGTCTACAGGGCACCACTGCATCTGAAAGACTATAGGGCATATTTACAAGAAAGTGGCATGTCAGTCCCGGCACTGCTTTTCTTGCGTCATCCTTGCCCTACATAACGACACCATGGTTGCATTGTATTTACAATACGGCACACCATGGCGGTGGGTAGGGCAATAGCATCAACATTTTTGATGCTATTTTGGTGTTTTGCTGGACTCGTATCAAAAATGTTGACGCTAGTGCAGCAAAGCAGAGGGAGGCCCATTGATTAAAATGGGCACGTCATTTTAACACCTGCTTTGAGCAGGCGTTAAGAATGATATAAGCAAATGGTGCAGTGAAATGTTGTAAATTTCATTGCACCATTTCTTCGGGCCTCCCTGCATCAGAACGCCCCCTTGCATACATTGTGCCTGGCGCAGATATAATGTGGCACAAGGATTTACAAAGGGCCACAATGCAAGCATTTCACCTTTTGTAAATACGGCGTGGGAGAAAAGCCTCCATAAAGCCACCTTAGCATTAATGGAAATGATGCTAGGGCGACGCAAGGTGACACTAAGGGCTTGTAAATATGCCCCTATGTTTAAAGCCCAAGATCCTTAGCTTGAAATATGTTTTTCTCTTATATGTTATTTTGTTCCACTTGCGTTCATATATTTTTGTTATCTTTTAGTTAGACTATTTAGGAATTCACTTCCATATGTTGATCAATTTTGGGAAGGGAGGTGATGTGGTGTTCTGTGGACTTGAAAGGACCTCATTTGTTGAAATGTCCAGATAGTTGCTAGGATGTATTTGTACAATTGAAGATTCTAACTCAGTTAGCTGCTGGATGTTGCTGTGTCTGGCTTGGGTCTCTGTTACTCTTACCTATTAAAGGAGATAATCTCAATATATCCAATTTCTGCCACTTTCTTCTGCAACATGAACTTAACAGTGAGGCCTTCCCTCCACAGGCAGAGTTAAGTGAGATCTGGAAGAAAGCAAACAAGCTTCCATTCCCCAGGCCTACACTAGCTAAGCTAGCTCTAAATCCAGTAGGAGGGATGCTGCCCCTAAAACCAGTTTGAAGTGGAGGGAGCTGCCCATTTCCTTGGCCATACCTCTGGTGAATACAGAGGCTGTGCACAAGGAAGGACGACTTCGCCCATCTTGGATTTTAGGAGTAAGGTGTACTGTGAGATTGTTTGCAGTAGTGAAAACAGGAAATGCTGAGAATGTAGGTAAAGTTACCCCTGGGGAACTTTTAACCCAATGGTTAGAGATAAGCCAGGAGTTACTCCCATCCACTGGCTACTGCAAACAATAAACTTGGCACCTGAAGGAATCCTCCTCAGAGCACTTTCTAGACCTTTGGAGATCTGAAGAGGACAGTTCCCTACTTGTTGTAACCTGAGAGGAGCTCCAAAGAACTAAAGGACTGTATCTGCTACCTCTTGTACCCAAAGAACTAGACTCCAAAGGGCAGTGATCTGACCTCCTGTGTGGCTCCAGAGACATGGCGCCGCTCGACAACATCATCCAATCACACAACCTCAACATCGTCTCCTACGCCGATGACACCCATCTTATCCTCTCACTCACCAAGGACCCCGCCACCGCCAAAACCAACCTCCATGACGGAATGAAGGCCATTGCCAACTGGATGGAGAGCAGCCGCCTGAAACTGAACTCAGACAAAATGGAGATCCTCATCCTCGGCTCCAACCCAACAACCTGGGACGACTCCTGGTGGCCTGCCACTCTAAAAACCGCACCAACGCCCACCAACCACGAACACAACCTAGGATTCATCCTGGACTCATCGCTCACCATGACCCAGCAAATCAACGCCATCTCATCTTCCTGCTTCAACACCCTCCGTATGCTCCGCAGGATCTTCAGATGGATCCATACCGAAACCAGAAGGACGGTCACCCAGGCCCTCCTCAGCAGCAGACTGGACTACGGCAACGCTCTCTATGCTGGAACCATGGTCAAGCTCCAGAAAAGACTGCAACGTATACAGAACGCCTCCGCATGCCTCATCCTCGACATCCCACGCCGTAACCACATTTCAGCCCACCTGAGATGTGTATCCACTGACTCCCCGTCAACAAGAGGATCATCTTCAAGCTCCTCACCCACGCCCACAAAGCACTCCACAACGCCAGCCCCGCTTACCTCAACTAACGACTCACCTTTTACACTCCCAACCGTCAACTCCACTCCGCCAACCTCGCCCTCACCACCGTCCCTTGCATCCACCGAACTACAGCCGGCGGCAGGACCTCGCTGCCAAGACCTGGAACACCCTCCAGTCCACCTACGACAGATCCAGGACCTGCTGACCTTCAGGAAGCACCTAAAGACCTGGCTGTTTGAGCAGTAGCACTTCCCCCGCCCCCAGGGCCTTGAGACACTCATGGGTGAGTAGCACGCTCTACAAATGATTGATTGATTGATTGAGGTATTTGACTTTGAATTGGCTTCACCTACTTTATCTTGCTGCTTGTCACACTGGAAGCCTTTTTTCGCTATTTTGCTGATGAATTCCCAACGACAAATGCCTTGACCAGGCTATTTCGCTTGGTGTGTCCGATCTTGGTATCCATCGCAGTTGGCCTCAAAATGTGCCTAAGTCTCAGTCTACCACAACCATAGATAATCATTGACACACAGCTCTATTTTGTGCTATTTTCTCTGACAACTGTGATAACTTTATTAATCTCTGCTTCTCCCTACTAGATTTTTGTCATTTTGGTGATAGTGTTATTATTCCTTGAGGTGGGTGATCGCCCACCCCAAATATTAATGATCCACGTTCTTACAGTAGGAGTGTGAAAAATCACAAATTTTTCACAGATTTTATGAACATTATGCAAATGTATGCAGTATTTCACAAAGTTCTCTTGACAGCATTTTTGAAAAAAATCGAATATGGGGGTACATGTCATGTTCAAAATTAATACACTAGCAGAACACAGATCAAAGGAGAAAATATCTCCCTACAATGTGTGTATGCGAGGCATTCGCCAAGGGACAACAACTATGCAATAGTTTGCACCTGCAAATTTTGCAAAGTTACACAAACTTACCCTAGCCTAATATAAGTCCTTGATTGGTACATTCTAAATTAGCTTTCACAGAGGAATAGTTTCAGTCATTTATGCAGGGAGAGTTGGTACCATCCCTCGTAAGAGTTCTTGACAATATCTTTTTGGAGGGAGAGCTTGGTTTTGAGGGTGAGACCGGAGTAATTTGAATTTAGTTGATAGTTGAGGGATCCAAATGTTTATTTTTGAGCTATGGTTGTTGTTTGTTGTTGGCGAATAGGAGGAATTCGGCCATGATAGTGTTGAGTCGTGAACTATTCTCTCTACTTTTACCCCCCTGCACAAGGAAAAGACTTTGAAAAAGGCGGAAACTATAGACAATAAAAGATGGATGAGCAGGCTGAATAACCTCTGCTTGGAGAGGACTCCAGCCTTGTACTTCTTGGGGGTCTGTGGTGTCTGACCCAGGACTAGTGGCACTGACCTCCCCACTCCATTAGCAGTAAAATAGATGGTGCTCTTGCTAGGAATTCTGGATGAAAGAGTTCTCTAGGAAAACTGTGGAATGATTCTGTGGTGGAGACACCTAAAGGAA
The DNA here is from genome assembly GCF_031143425.1 of Pleurodeles waltl. Taxonomy (NCBI): domain Eukaryota; kingdom Metazoa; phylum Chordata; class Amphibia; order Caudata; family Salamandridae; genus Pleurodeles; species Pleurodeles waltl. The sequence goes on from NC_090444.1 coordinate 1,744,622,523, forward strand.
GTCCCATTGAATTTTTTAGGCACAAGACCATGCTGCCTGGGGAGTGCAGTTAGAGTGTCCAATCTCCTTCATAGGCTCCACAAAGACCACAAGCTAAGTAGCCTACTAGAACTTGGGATCAGAAGGGTAGGTCCATAAGGTTCCCCAACTGAGAAAAAGCAGACTGAAATAAAACTCTAGAAACACAATCAGGAGAAAATTGCTTTTTGTTGCATAGCTTATCTGAGAATCGTGGCCACTGCCACACTGCATTTGATCTCTGACGGTATCAATGTTCCTTCTCCTGTAAGACTGGGTCCCCCGGGACGCTTGTGCTTCCTCATTAACACTCCCCCTGAAGCAGAGAGTAACAGGCTGGGCTTGCATGCTGGAAAGGATTGGCCTTATAAGTGGGAAGTCAATATGTGCTTGTACATAGAGTATGCCTCCCCCTGCTGTGGGATGAGGAGATGGGGCAGGGTGAGTAAGCGTCCATTGAGTAAGGGTTTGTGAGATTACCGCCTGCTCCTAGAAAATATTTTTTTCACCATTCTTATATGGGAGGGATCCCTTGGGGTCCCCTTCCCATTTGCCTGCCACTTTGAGTCAGTGGTAAAGTGCGAATGTTTTGCGAACTTATTTCAGTTGAAAAATATTTGTACACGCCATTAATATTCAGTATTAGGAAGGGACACCCTCAACACGCCCATTCCAAATACTGAATTGCGAAACCCATATTGCGATCTGGTAAAATGTTACCTAAGTCTCAATTTACACTATGTATGTCCCTAAAAGCATTTTTCCGGCCGCAAATATCCCGAATCTGTGAATTGGGCCTTTTGTGACTGAAAAAATGCTTTATACATCTGGTCCTATCTGAAGTAGTAACCTTAACATGGCAGCTACATTTCATGCATTTGCGAAATTTGAGTCCATTTAGTTTGCTTTCATGCATTTGCACTTTTCCTGCCATTGTAGTAAGAGGAGCCTCATTTCACAATCTGGCACAGCAAAGGATACTGTTATAACAGATGACCAATATGGTAGGAGAAGAAGAAGTTTTTATTTAGTGAACTCCTCACCCGCCATGCAGTACACCGTCCCTCACAAGCCCTCATCAACATTCTAAGGTAAGCTCCCGGTTGTTCCATTGTCTCGACATTCTAAGGAGACACTGGTAATATACCATTATGGGAGTTCTTATTTTCTAGAAGCTGTAAGCTCATTTTGTTAACAATTAATACAATACCCCCAAACAAATGGTAACTTGACATACATAATAGTGTATAAGAGAATTAATTAATATACCCAGTGTATGATGCAAGATAAACACCTAGAAGAAGCGTTACATTGCTTCAAGCTTATAACATATCTCCATTCCTTAATGTTGAAATACAAAGTCCTTGTGCCATGGTGGACGTTTTATGGTCCTGGTACTTCTGTTACGGTCATGTACATCTCCTGGATCAGAATCGTTCTTTTCCTCCTTACGGTTCAGACTCAGATTAAACCACTGGTTCTTGGTTACCAATGACACGGTCCATGCTCCAAATCTTTCCGTCCTCCAACTTAACAACATTTTTACAAACCTCAATGATTCTCAGTGGCCTGGAAACCTTGCTGCTGTTTCTCCTAGTAGGATCGGGAAGCTTAACCTTGACCCATTGCCTGACCCTCCATAATCTGTCCTTAGTACTATGTTTATCATTGTACCATCTTCTATATTTCTCCTGATTCTGTCGTACACATTCTGCCACCTCCCCCTGCTTCTCACAAACTGGTTCCCCTCCTTTCAACCAATTGAAATTGAGTTTGGTTCCAGGATGTCTTCCCTTGCGAGACTGGAAAGGTGACACTCCTGTAACTAGATTTGTTTTAGTGCTGAATCTCCTGACACTCCCGAAACTGACGCCATTTGGAGAAACTCCTTAATCATTCTGTTAGCTCTCTCAACTAGACCATTCACGTGGGGATTGTACAAAGCAGTTCTAAAATGATGAACACCCCACCTCTTGAGGAACTCCTTCATGGCTTCGGAAGTGAATTGCACCCCATTGTCAGTAACAACAGTGCTGGGAATCCCTTCTCTCATGAATGCTTCCGACAAGACGTCAACTGCTTCCTGGGTTGTTAGCTGACTTACGATTTTGATCATTGTCCAATGCGAATGGTAGTCTACTAACACAAAAATAAAACGCCCTTTCCCCCAAATTATTTACGGGTCCTAAGATGTCTAACCCAAGCTTATCCCATGGATTCACGGGGACACTCACAGGTGACAAAGGAGTCTTCCATGTCAGATTAGTCTGTCGCTCATGGTACACGTGACACAATCTCTTACCACGCTCTCCACTAATCGATCCATTGTGGAAACCAATATGTGTCTCGCAACTTGTTTTTTGTCAGGCTTCTTCCTAAGTGCCCTTCATGCGCTAACCCCACAAGTTCGTAACACAACACGCAAGAAGGTATTGCTCTCTCTCCTCTCATTACCATATCATTGGAAATATGAAGCTCCGATCTGACATCCCAATACCCCTTCAAATCTTCCTCTATACATTTAGATATATCTGGCCATCCTTTGATTATTTTTTCCTTGAGCAACTGCAACACACGGTCCTTCCTGGTCTCTTCCACCCATTCCTCTTTTGAGAGACCTTCTAGTTCCACTAGCAATTCTAGTAACGTCGCCCCAAACCCTATGATAATGCAGAATAGAAGATGAACAAAAACACCAGTCTCCTGCTCTACCCTGCTTTCTGATAGGGTTGCCTGCAGGTTTCACATGCAGCAATGTTCCATTTTGCACCTGCTTTATGTTATCCCAAAGCGAAAAGCCATGGGAAGCTCCAGAGAGGGCATATTCTCACCCATAAGTAAAGGGAAGAGGCTGGCAGGGAATGAGGAAGTAGGGTGTATTTCAGTCATGACTCACAGCAACCAGAAGGGGCGGGCGGTGCCGGGGGAGGGCAAGGGGTGGTATAAATAACAAATAAAACAATAATTTAAAAAACACTTACCTCCTCCGCCACACTGCTCCTCTGTTGCCCGTAGCTCCAGGCTGTGGGCACAGGCTCCCAGCCTGCCCTGCAGCCAATCCTGATGCTGCTCAAAGCATCATCAGGAATGTCTAGGAGTACCCAGCCAGGGCACTCCCAGGCAGACTGGGAGCCTGTGCAGGCTCTCTGCAGCCCGGCATCTGTGTTGCTGGGCTGGAGAGAGCCTATTGCGTATGTGTGTTTGGCCACCCCGAGACGTCCGGCCAAACACGCATGCGCTCTGAGGGGAGTGCTCTGTGCACTCCCCTCAAGTGCTTGTCACCCCCAATTCCCCACCCCTTTTCAAGAGAGGATAAGAAACACAGTTTAAAACACAATTTATTATTATTATTATTCCCAATGGGGAAGCCGCCCCTGGTGTATTTGTTTACATGGGGTGGAGGAAGAAGAGTGCTGTAATATTTTAATTTCAGGCCCCACGGTGCTTTTCCCTCTGAAGCAGGAAAGGCACAGTTCACTCCAACCACATCTCAACAGCAGGTCTTTGACCTACATGTTTTCATTAGCGCTTAAGAGGCTGTTGGCTGCTGTTTGTTTGCATGCAGCCTAAATGGACTTCACCTTGAAAGGTATTTTACTGGCAGTGCTAGTAATTTAAGATTGAGACCATATTGGTAACAATAATTGGGGGCATTTATTTAGAATTCCACTTTGGAGACAAAGTTAAACAAGCATGAGATTTACTTCTGATTGTAGCTTTAGTATAGTGTTGTGTATAATTTTAGTCTCCAAAAAGTGGTGCAGTTTCTCTCAAGCAGAACAGCAATTAACTCTTGGTAGGATGGCATTAATTCAGTTCATTGCTTAAGACTCCTTGGCAAACTACGTGGTGTAAAGTAGACAGTTTTTCTAGTGCCTGGTTTGAAAAGTAAGGGACCATGTCCAGCATCCAAAAGTTGCTCTACTGATGGCCTCATTGTGTTTAAAATTACTTGCTTGCTATTTTAATGAAATGCCCCTTATCTCGTATCAGTATCCAAAATATCCCGCTCTCCTCCTCTTTGTACCTTCTCAAGTGATTCGCGCCTTCATTCAACTCGAGCTTTTGCATACACTTCAATTGGAAAATGCTGTTTTGTTTTCAAGTTTGTCTCATCTGGAATAAGCTTCCTTTTGAAATCTGTGCCACCTTTAACTGCATATCCTTTCAAAGCCTAGACATATTTACCTGTTATAGGTAATAGTTTGTCTGTGGGACCTAGAAACCCTTCCTAGGGTATAGTACACTATGGTTGCATATAGACTGTCTAAACCATATATTTCAATTCAATGAAGGAACAAATGGGGAAAATGTCAGTGATGGCTTAATGTATTCACAGTTTGCATTTTCGATCCCACTGGGGCTCAAGCAGAGATAGGTCCAATGTGCAGAGTATCCCTGGCTATAGAAATGGCAGTGTCCCTCTGCAAATGGGTATAGTGTGGGTCTGCATGTGTGTGTCCAGAGTATCCTGTATGACAGAGCAACAGAGGCAGAGGTAAGTGGTACATGTGTAAACTATTGTTTGTGATACAGATGAAGACTTAGGCAGCGATAGGTGCTGGATGTGTAGAATATCCTATATGGTAGAGTGAGACAGAGGCAGGGACAAGCATAATGCTGTAGAATATTTGTATCATAGAGATGAAAGACTCAGGCAGAATTAAATGCAAATTGTCTAGAATGTCAAAACAGAGATTGAGGCCCATACACTTAGAAATGCAGAGTATAACATAATTGTGTTCTAGTCAGAAATAAATTCAGAGTGTCTTAAATATGTTGTATATTTCCAAAGTGAAAGGCCAACAAATTGTACATTACATTGCTCAAGAAGAAACATAGTCAAACACTGACTTTACCACCACTCTCAGTTCATTGGCTAATCAGTATTCAGCCTAAGAAGTCTAGCAATTCAATGCCTGGTATTTGCTCTGCTCCACACTTTGTAATTATAGGATTACTTGCTACAGTAAAGGAAATCACTTACTGCGCTGGCTTGATGCTGTATGTGCCCCACCACTTTCAAAGTTCACCAGCCACCACTGGAATCCACCCATCGCAAGAGAGGACTCTCAGAGACTAGACAGTAACTTGAACAGCATAGCCAACATCTAGCATCTCAGTATTGACAAGACCGATTGCCGATACATTTCAAAGTCTGATCCAGGCCATAATGGGTCTCAACTCAGGGCCTGATTCACAAAGGTAAACTGATACTTTTGTGTAGGTTTATGTTTTTTGGTATGCACAAGTTATGAGTTAATGGTAAGTTTACACCTGCAGATATTCTGCTTTTGGGGTTGAGAAATCCACACATAAAAAGGTAGGATAGGCTTTTTTATCAATAACTTGTAATGGCTTTCAGTCAGAGCAATTCACCATAGTAAGGGGTACTCAACGGGATTGCCCCTGTTGCAACTCCTGTTCCGGCTGCCACTTGAGTCTTTGGTGTAAAAAATATGTTCCTCCATCTTAATTACTGGCACCGAGACAGTGGCCAGAGAAATGACAATTCTTTTATATGCAGATGATATCCTACATTTTCTCACTAATCCAGAAACCTCCCAGCTCCATCTGTTAGCGAGGATAAATACTTTTGGCAATTTCTCTGGCTACAAAAGGGTAAAACTGAGGCCCTATGTTAGAATGGGGATTCTGGTTGTCAGAGTATGCACCCTGTACAAGCAAGAACCACCACTCTAGTCAGGGTAAGCTAGATAAACACTCAGAGATGACCTGTGCTCACCCTCTGGTAGCTTGGCACAGAGCAGTCAGACTTATCTAAGAGGCAATGTGTAAGGTATTTGTGTAAAACACACAATGAAAACACTACAAAAAATTTCACGGAGGGTTGGACAAATAGACTTAATTATTATGAGTACAACAGGACCAGCACAAAAACAAAACCAATAAGTAGAAGCAGTGTTATGAATTTTAGAGGAATAAATTAAACATAGTGCTTTGAAGTCAATAGCACTTAGAGGTTACCAGGGTAAATCCAACGTTCAGGCTGACCATGATGGACGGCATGCCATCTACATGACCCATGCATTGCATGAAAGGGCTGAGAAATTACTTTGGATGGGAGGTGGTGTCAACACAAAGGAGCGATGTGAAGATGATGCTTCAGTTCCAATCCGTGCAGCCAGGGGATGTGTTGTCGAGCCACGCAGTTGTTGATGCAATTTCCTCAATTTCCTCAAGGTGCGGCGTCAAGCCCTTTGGGATGAAGATAATGTGTTGTCAAGCTCACAGATGGTGATGAGAAAGTGATGTGACAGGGCTGGAGGTGATGTGTTGATCCTGAGCCGCACAGTCAGCAATGCAGAGTCCTCATCCTCAGCAGTGATGCCTCTGCATCGAGGAGGGATGTGGTGGTTCCAATTGGCTCAACGGTGACGATGAGTTGGTTGCAGCACAGATACTCACTTCCAATGGCCTAGGACTGGTCCAGCACCACTTGCTAGAGCAGGACTCACAGCAGACAGATTCCAAGTGCTGATTGCAGGTTGTAGACTGTCTTTGATGCCCCTGAGACTGCAGAAGAATAGAGTGCATGCCAGCAGGCCCTTGTAGTCATTCTAGGTTCAGGTGAGCTAGATCCAGTCTTTTTCCTCAGCAGGGAAGAGATCAGCAGGGCAGCTCAGCAAAGCAGAAAGCAGTCCTTCTAGGGCAGCAGTCCAGCAGAGTGGCAATCATTACTCCTGGCAGAGGTCTTCACAGGTCCAGTAGTGCACTGATTTTATACCCAAATGTGCCTTTGAAGTGGGGTCTTTGAATTGCACAGAGGTGCTTTCATCCTAGTCCTGTCTCCCGACTATCAGTAAAGAATAATCAGCCCTTTGTGTGGGGATAGGTATTCCCTCTTCAGATGTGTCAGCTCCCCCTCCCTCTTCCTGCCCAGGAAGAGCTATCAGAATGCAGATGGATGCAGATGAGTTCTCTGTCACACCCACCCTTCCTGTGTTTGTGGTTTTCTACAGGGAATGCTCAAAGTGTAGCTGTCACCTACCCCAGATATGTATTGGAGACAGGCTGCAAGGCACACAGAGCAGTATGAGCAGGTAAATTGCCACTTTCTAAAAGTGGCATTTATAAAAAAGTAATGTTAAATCCAACTTTACCATTAAAGGGGATTTATCATTATCATTCCAAAGATATGAAACATGATGCAGCTACTCCTTTCCGATCAGGAATTACAGCTTAAAAGTGTATTAAGAAATTCCAAATGCTGGCCTATGAGAGGACTAGGCCTCATACTACTAAAAATGGTTTTGAGAGTTTTTCACTACCAGGACATGTAAAACGTTAAAGTACATATCCTACCTTTCACTTATATAGCACCTTGCCCTATTGGTTACCTAGGTCCTACCTTAGGGATGATTTATATGTAATAATTTAAAACATGGCAAGGAGTTTTAAATGCTAAGTCGAAGTAGCAGAGAAATTTCACACACAGGCTCTGAAGTGGCAGGACTGAGATGTTTAGAGGGCTACTTAATTGGGTGACACAATCAATGCTGCAGGTACAGGCTTTGGGTATATGCATAACACTTTATAAGGGACTTACAAGTAAATTAAACATGAAAAATAGTGTATACATCAATGTTACCATGTTTAGGGGAGAAGCACATGCACTTTAGCACTGGTCAATTGTGGTAAAGTGTCCAGAGGCCTATGGCCAACAAAACAATTCAGCACACAACTGAGGCAAGCAGGCAACCAGTTTGAGGGACGACCACTGCTTCCAGGCTGTCAGATCTAACACCCTTCCTCTCAACCAGGTGACACCACCAACATCAACATATATTTGGTATGGCCAAAAGCTGAAACTTATAATCAGCAGACTGCAAGCGGATACAAGAGCGAGAGTTCTACATCTTCCTGACATGATGCTCCATCAAAAGGCATACCATCTGACACATTTGGCACATTTTGTTTCCAAAGATCTGGAATTACCTGATTGAGTGTGGATAGAACATAATCTCCTTAAAGGGGTGATTTACCAACCCCTACCTTACTCTACCTTTGCAATGGACAAGAGGAAGGAGATTCCAATTCTCAGAGAATATATCTGTACATGGGATTCTACACACGGGCTTACCTTCATGACAAAGCCTCTTTCTGAAATACCAACACTATTCAAATTAGCAGACACACGATAAACTGGATTGCCTGGGTAGATCAAGGTATTCTGAAGGTGGGGCAAGCATAGCAAGAAGATGGTATGAAATATTTTGCGAATTTGCAGGAAAGAATTCCGCCTGGTGGTACATAAAAAATGGCAATATCGCCAACTAATGCACTGCCTGCAAAGTGCCAAACTTTTGATGGAAGTTACTCTTCCTGAATAAGCAGTAAAAGAATACCTACAAAAATGGAGCTCCTGTACAGGAGTTCTACTCGGAGTATACAAAATGCTGTTAGAGGAACTTCACTACTGAAAAAAAATATTCAGTTGCTCACTGGTTCCAGATTCAGGACACACATGACAGACACCTCATGGAGGGGCACCTAAAACCTAGCCTTTTCAAATTGCTGCATCATTAGCACTATGCGGTCCAGAGGCTCCAGGCAGCCATTTTTGCCTACATGTTGGACTGTTGAAGATCTGGCTATCATACTGGTGATGTGCTATGTTTAGTATGGTTCTGCACGTCACTGCAAGCGTTTTGACAACAGGGCGAGGTAGCATGAACACATGCAAAACCCTGAACTTTCAGCCATCATTAAAGCAAATATTTTTTCATGATTCTCTGGAGGTGCCTGATCTCGGCCACATTCGAAGAAGTGAGTTGACACAGTGATGGCGGTGGCTACGATCGCTATCCTCAGGCGATGAAAACAAAGGGCTTCCCCTTCCCACACAGACAGGATGCACGACATTACTGTGACAGCATCCTATGAACAGATCATGTATCGAATACTGGACTAAGGGTCATATTTACAAAAAACTGGCACATCAGTGCTGATGCACCAGTTTTCAGCATCACCCGTGCCCAACGTAATGTTACCATGGGTGCGCCGTATTAACAATACGGTGCACCATGGCACATGTTAGGCCAATAGCATCAAAAGTTTTGATGCTATTGTGGCGCTTTGCTGCACTAGCGTCAAAAATGTTGACGATAGTGCAGCAAAGTGCAATGAGGCCCATTGAATAAAATGGGTGAGTCACTTTAATTCCTGCTATGAGCAGGTGTTAAAAATGACGCCAAAAATGGCGTAGTGAAATCTTGTAGATTTCACTATGCCATTTTTGTGGGCCTTCTAATTCTGGAGAGATAGGGATGCACTGGCTGCTCGACTAAGCATAAAAATATTGAGGCAAAAATATTGCATGGACAAAATATCTGTCAGGGAAAATCAAGGACAAAAATGTTTCTACAGGTAAGCAACATTTTACGATCCTTAACTATAAATATATATATATATATTTAAGGTATGTAGATATGGAGTTAGGAATAGTGAATCTAAACTTACGTATTTGCACTTACCTTCTCGATATGTTGGTCCTCAATATTTTTGACACAATAATCTGTCTACACAATGGCCCTCATTATGACCCTGGTGGACGGCGTTATTTTGGAGTAAGGTACTGCAAACAGTCTGGTGATACCTTTCCCCAAAATATGACATTGGCGGTTTGGCTCAAACCAAACCGCCAATGTACCACTCCGTATGCCAGGGCGGTGACAGCCACCGGGCTGGAGACTTTGGTCTCCAGCCAGGTGGCTGTTACAATCCCACCCTCTGGATTATGACCCCGCCTACCGCTATGGTTTTCGTGGCAATCTTACCGCCACGAAAACCATGGCGGTAAGCACTGTCAGTGCCAGGGAACTCCTTCCCTGGCACTGATATGGTCTTCCCCCGCTCCCCTCCTTCTCCCCAGAGTCTTCCCCCACCTTGACATACACACACCTGCACGCGCAGACATACACACTCATACACACACGCATACCCCCATCCACCCACGCATGCATACATTCATACACACACACCGCAACACACACTAACAGACATAAAAGCACATACGCATTCACACAGCACAACATACACGTACACTCACACACATTCATGCACACACGCATTCCACACGCCTCACGCATGCATGCACACATACAAAAACAATCACACACACCCCCACACACACACACCACCCCCCACCACCCTCCACTGTAGGAGCACCCGACTTACCTGCTTGCAGGGGGTCCTCCGGCAGGAGATGGGACGCAGCGCTGCTGCCAGCAGCAGCGTCCACCAGCGAAACACCGCCATTTTGTATCATGTGTCATGGTACGGTTGGCGGCCTTCTACTGGTGTGGCGCTTCTGCTGGCAGCAGTGCCACCTTATCGCCGTCCGCCTCCGCCATGACTGTAGCTGGAATTCCACCAGCCTTCTGGCGGACGATAGGTAGCCACGTCAATGGTCTTTTGGAGGCCGTCGCCGTGGCGGTAGGCGGAATTTACCGCCAATGTTATAATGAGGGCTAATATTTTAAGCATTGACATTCTATCAGACAACTTGAATGTGCACAGGGGAAAAGAGGCATGAAGGACTGCTGAAACAAGACACTGGAAACTGTAGAGGTTTTGAACATGGAACCTATTTTTAGGGACGGTGCTGGGGGTATGGTAACAAGAAAGCTGTGAAAACATAAAGGCCCTCATTACGACCCTGGCGGTCTTATAACCGCCAGGGTCGTGGTGGTGGTGGTCCGAACGCCGCCAATGTGGCACATTACGACCGTGCCGGTAGCACCAGTTTTCGTCAGCATATCGGTCTGGCAGTGCTGGCGGTCCTAGTCTGCTTGCAACTCTGCCCTGGGGATTCCCAGAGGTTACATGGGGGTAGCAGTGCCATGAAAAGGCTGGCGGAGACGGGGTGCAAGGTGCAGGGTGCCCCAGGGGGGCCCCTGCAGTGCCCATGCACTTGGCATGTGCAGTGCAGTGGCCCCCCTGCCAGGCCCCATCGCAATGTTCACTGTCTGCTTGGCAGACAGTGAACAATGAGATGGGTGCTGGTGCACCCTGCGCACTACAGCATTGCCGCCGGCTCTATTATGAGCCAGAGACAATGTTGTAGGCCGTTTCCGACTGGGCCAGTGGGAGGAAACTGAGTTTCTGCCCGCTAACCCAGTGGGAAACTCATAATGGCCCCGACGGGGAGGCAGCCACATTGACGGCAACATCCCCGTCGGAACATCGTACGACGGGCTTTTCCTTCTGCCGAAGTCGTAATTAGGACCAAAGTCTTATTCTATGATAATATTACTGCTTCGGTGCATCAGGCTCACCAACCACCCCAATCATTCCCTCGGGTTTAAACTTTTGCCCTACAGGATGCACACACAGGTCTTGTCCGCTGGCACATGAATCCTCTTAGCTATCATACAAGTAATCAAACATGTAACTTGCAATTTACACACAGGTCATTGCTGCAGATGACCTAACTGGCCCTGCTCTTTCACCAAAGCTCATACCTCTGTGTGCCCTGTAAAATGTCTATCCATTTATGCAGGGTTATGCAAATCCTCTGTACTGTATTTCTCAAACCTATAATTTGCAGTTTACACACAGGCACTCCACCCCTCAGAGACACAGATCATTACCCTAGACATGTCAGTCATCCATTTACCTTAAACAGAGGTTCAAACACCTAGCATGCACATATTCACACGTCTGTAGCCTGCACTGTTTGTCGCGCACTTATCTTTCCTTGTAGTTTGCTCCTCAATTAGATTTTGTCACTGCCAGGGACCTGCACAGTTCATGGTGGCACTGGTGGACTCCTCAGTGCTGGACCACTGGGTTGGCCCACAGACAGGCAGCAGACCCTGTGTACAGACACAGCATTGTAGGCCCTTGTGATTCAAAACTGGCTCAGGACCGATTGGAGTGATTTAAAAACAAATATTTGCAGCACAGCATGCAGGCTGATGTTTGAAAAGGGATTTTAATGAAGGACATCTATCAAAGTAATGAAGAAGAATATAGGCATCAAGGGCCAGATGTATCAAATGATTTTGCACTCTCAAACAGCGAAATCGGCCGTTTGCGAGTGCCACATCGTGGTCTGCAATGCATCAAAGGCATTCGCAGACTCCAAAATGAAAATCGCAAAAATTGCGATTTTCTGCGTTGCAACCTTGATTTTGCGAATCGCAAATTGCGATTCGCAAAATCCAGGTCGCAAGGCTATTCTGCAAAAAATCGCAAATTGCGATTTTTTGCAGAATGGTATTTTGCACATGCAAAATACCATTGTCTGCAACCAGGTGGTAACCTGGTGCAAAATTTAAAAATGCAGTAAAACTGCATTTTTAAATTTAATATGTAAAGCACACATGCCCTTTTGGCATGTGTGTTCTTTACATTGTAAAAAAAAAAAATTGGGGTGCAGGATAGGGGGCCTTAGGCCCCCAGCACCCTGCCCTTTTGCATTTCCCAAATTGCGATTTCTGGTTCAGAAATCGCAATTTAGGAAATGCAAAAAATTCGCAGCTATGGGCCAACAGGCCCATAGCTGCGAATGGGGCCAGTATCGCAATTTGCGATTCGGTAATTGCATTTGCGATTTTTAAGAAATCGCAATTACCGAATCGCAAATGTGATACATGGCCCTTTGCGAGTCGGTAATTGCGATTTCTTAAAAATCGCAATTACCGAATCGCAATGGGCCAGAATCATACATCTGGCCCCAAATGTCTGCAAAAAAAACATGTGGCAACAATTGACCATTTAGTAAATAGCATGCAAGGCCACGCCGGTACTCCATAGTAATGAGCTGCCTGCAAAAGACTGATAATTGCTAACTAGCAAAAACTAAAAGGAATAATTATTGAATTAAAGGACTAAGATAAGCAGAGACACAGTTCGGATGCATGGCTTTTAAGGCAGAGCCTGCTTGGGGAGAGCGATTGCTACCTATGTTCCAGAGGAAGAGAGGTAGGTGCATCTGTGCCCATTACCTACCAGCTCCTACAACCCATGAACAATGAGGCTGTAAGGTCTCTCTTGCCATGTGCAGAAAGGATTTCCTGATTGAAAGAATTATTTATTTAAAGCAACCTAGTTCAGACACATGGCATTTAAGGTAGAGCCTGCTCAGGAAGCGTGCTTGTTACCTACATACAAGGGGGAGAAAGGTCCGACAAAATATTTGCTTGTCTGTGCCCATTACATGCCTGCTTCTACACACCATAAGCAGTGAGGCTGTGAGGTGTCTCTCACCACTCAGCAGAAGACCTTCTAATACAAATCCAACGAAATGCTCATCAGTGTTTTAAACAGCAGTGGCTGGCTTTTATTTACAACGGGGGGCAGGAAGGGGATATAGTAATAATAAAAAATAATAAAAAAAACAGCACTTACCTTAGGACGGACGTCCTCCTCTTGATGTCTCTCCTTCTCTCCTGGGTCCAACGTGCGATGGGACCCAGGAAATTGCACAAGCCAATCCTGACGCTGGTTTAATGCTCATAACCAGCATGAAACCAGCATCAGGACTGGTGAGAGTGGGCTCTCTCAGCGCTCACCAGAGCTCTGGATGCCTGTGCCTTCTCCTTACCCAGCTGTCTACAGACAGTTGGGTTAGAGAAGTTTAAAGTGTGCACGCAAGGCTGGCCTTTGCAAGACAGCCGGCCAAAGGGACATGCGTACTTCAAACAAACACACAGCTCCCTGCTGCCACTCAGCAGCAATTGCCCTTCCCCGTCCTGACACTCGGTTCAGGAGGGGGTGCTGAAAAATAAAATGGTAATAAACAAAGTTTACTATTATTTTATTTGTCTGACCTGGGAGCATTTTTCTTAGTGGGGCAACATTCCTCTGCTCTCGTGGAGGGGCCGCCCCTGGTTTTAAAACAAATAAATGCCTGAGAAATGAGGAAATACCACCCCTCATGAACTCAAAGCTTAGCTCTTCATCCAAGCCGGATGATACACGTGTGTCTCAGTCAGGCAGGAGGGGCCCCGAGGGGGAACACTATTCAGGCAAACAATATATCCATAGCAACGTCTCCCAGGCCCAATTCTAAATTGGGTGGCAGGCACACAGTGCACAGATTAAGCAACGCATGCAAGGTTGTTTTTCTGAAGTGCCTCATAATCACCATTATGCATCAGCGAGCTCTATATGCATGGCTGATGCATTTTAGTATGGTGATGCGGACACTAGCACTAAAATGCATTAGTCTAATCCCTGATGCGTGGTATGACAGGGTTGCCAAGGGAAATACAAGTGCACACTCTGTGAATCCAGGGTGATTGATGTTTTAATAAATAAAAAAACAGCTCACAACGTGTTTCGGCTGTGAAGAACAACCTTGAAAAGTTTGCAAACATATACTTGTAAAAATAAGCATCGAACTAACAAAAGAGCAATCCACTTGGGTGCCATCCTGAAACATGTTATTATATAACAAACCCTATAAAATCATGTTTGTTCAAGGAGGGGAATTTGGCAAACATTCTTGTGCTTAAAGAAATATCCAGATTTATAAAGTTGCTATCATTTATAAGACTGAATAGAATTCTAACACAAAGAAATCACACCCAAGTGGGTCAATGTAAACTTGTTATCCTCCACTTAAATACGAGATTCCATTGTAGGTAAACAGAGCTGCCAAGGTTTCAGGCTTGTATGTGTGACATGTTCATAATTTTAGTGTAATGATGAGTGACATTTCAACGACTATGAGTGACATTTTCTCGTGAGCAAAATCAAGCGATGAAGATGAGGGACCCATAGAAATATCATAATATATCGAGAATCCTACACCTCCCGTTGTACACCAGTGCCACCTTGTGGCATTTGATAAACACTACTCGGAGCTTACCTAGCAAAATGAGAAACTGGAACAAGAGGTTTTACTGCACTTCAAGACACAGTTCTTTTGCGTGACAATCTCAGGCATTGCGATAATGTGGGAAAATGACTGGACATGCGTTAATCTAATGCAAGATGTGTGATACTTGGCAGGGCTGGGTAAAATAAAAGGTTCAAAAATATGTGAAACATTCAAGTAATATAACAAATGTATACAGCCCTGGTGGGCAAAAGGGAATCAAGTATACCTAATGAATCGTAACCAGATATCCTATTGCCAAACATAATTGCAAAGTACACCAATTCCTATGATAAATAGTAAAGAAAAGCATATACAGCAAACAGGAATATGGCAGAATATATATATTGGACCTTTCCCAGATTTCTTCCATAGTTCACTCTTTTGTTGTCATACAACACGTGTCAATGGATAAGTGGATATAATCTGCCAGAATTAGATTCGTCTGTCAAATATGTTGGAAAACCCATGCAGATCTGAATTCCTATACATTAACATTCTGTATTTCCAAAGTGAAAAGAAAAACCCACCAAAATGTTGAAGACACACACCTACTCATTTACACAAAATCTAGCAAAAAAAGCTAGATCCCAGAGTGGATGGAGAAGAGGAGGATAGGGGGTGTCACCTGCTGGCTCCATCACCTCCCATTGGACGAACAAGAGTCCTGTCCTCTTCTTCCTGTTGTGCAAAAGAGTAAAAATAGGTATAATTTTGTTAAAATACAGTCTAAACATGATACAAAGACTCTGAAAGAAGCAGCAAAACTACATAATTTCTCTAGGTGCACCTTCGGTTCTTCTTCCATGTTACGACCTGTGAGAGTTTTTGTCTCTATATCTAATATGTGTCTGGATTCCCTTCATTTTAGTTGCAGCACTCTGTACCCTCCTTTAGCGTTTGCCTCAATTAGCTCAGTCACATAGATTTTAAGATTTCAGTCCCCAGAACAGACTTAAGTGAAGTACCTAGCAATGGGGCAGTGCTTGTTTCTATTGTCTATGGCCTGCATATGTTCACCTACACATGTTTTGCGGGTGAATGGTACTTCCCATGTCTCCTTTTTTACAATGGCATTCCAGGACATAGACAACATTATTCAAATAATTCCATGAAGCTCTGTTATGCATTTTTTACTAGTACCATAGGGTATGGAATATTCTCTAAAAGCCCTCTGTTTTTACATTCCTTGCATCCCCTTCCTTGAAAAAAGCCTTTCAAGTGTGCAATTCTGGTTAGGAGATGCTCAATGTATTCACTTTGCATAAGGTAGTCCCTCAGTCACCTACTTCTCCTGTATATTATTCTAGGTCTTTCTCCAATATGGATAATAATAATCAAATCACATTTAAGCATCTTCCAATTCTTCCCCAAAATACTGTTCACTCTTTTTGAGTCCTTGGAATAAGTAGTCAAGAACCTTATTTCACTCTCTCTGTCATTTTCCAATGTATTCTTATTGTCAAATAAAATGATTTTTCCTTAGATTGACTGCTTTTTTTCAATACCCATTCTGGAAAACACATCTCTTTAAATCTACTCAGCATGTTCTCTTCTAATGCCATTTATTTCAGCCCTTGCCAGATCCCAAACAAATCATCTGTGTAGCATAGCCACAGGACAACATGCTCCAACCACTTTTCTGTTGCGGAGGCCTTTGACACCTGTTCTTCCCACCAGCCCACCATAAGGCTGGCAAAATCCATGCCCATAGCGGTACCCCGACATTGTCTGCACAGTTCACCACTTGAATCAAGAGTTATTGGTTTCCAAGCAGAATTGCATCATCTCTAGAACCATATTAGTGTGAGATAGATAGCACAATGGTTTTGTTCTTTAAAAAATGTCTACATGCCGCTATACCATCAGAGTGTTTGACACTTGTGCAGAGGGAACATACCTCAAGATTCATGAGCTGGTATTCTGGTTCCCAGGGCAAACACTCAATTTTGGTCAGAAAGCCTTTGGTATGAAGGTATGGTATGCTTTGTTATTGTTTGAAAATATATATGTATCGTCAAGGTACAGCTATACCTCAGGCAGACAAACAAAGATTTGCAGCAAGCTCATAGACAACGCACTATCCCTATTAGTACCCACTGGTAAAGGAATACAAGTAAAGAACAAAAGTGCTACTATTAAGTTACAGTAGCGTGCACTTGTCACATACTTCGTACATTATGTAATCGCATGGTTTAGAACATGTCGCGCACAGGTTCATTACTTTTCTTAATGTGTTGGTACACAGTATGGTTTTCCCTTTATTCACTTTCGTGATGTGTACTTTCGCACTTACCCATATGGTTACACTTTTTTTGTGTAATGGACAGCATAGAATATATATGTTGTTTCTGGTTATGTTACAGCCCTGAAGAAGCCCTACGTTGGGCGAAACGATTTGGCTGCTTATCCTGAACATATCATTTGTCCATGAAATTGCAGCGATTGCAAGAATACAAGGCTATTTTTCTTTATTATTCTTGGTCTTAATCTATATCACCCACGGGATCGTGTGGAATCAACATTTTGGACTGTTAATTAAATATTAAACAGAAAGAACTGTTCATCTGTATTGTCACATCGGACTTTTTCTCTTTCATATACACTTTTTTCTGTACAGATTGCGGTGCACCGCCCTTTGGAGTATTTACAGCTATACCTTGTTAAGTAAGTAAAAATGTGCTTACCCATGGAAACTTACCTACACAATGTTTTTGTCCTTGATATTCTTGAAATTATATTTTGTCCATACAATACTTTTCTCCCATAATCTGTCAAAACACTCGAGAGGACAGGTGTGGAAAACAACCTCTTGTCACTACATTGGTAGTGCTTCCTGTGTAATTAACAGTAATGTTGCATTAACTCATAGTTCAAAGACAGATAGTCAGGTAAAACAGAAACCCATTCATTAAAAATAAACCACAACCCTCTTGACCTACAACTCTTCCACCACTTCATACAAGAAAATCCCAAACAATAAAAAGCAAGTACCCTGTCCCCATTACCCAGTTGTCCTTACCACACTCTTTTCCATAACAGGCCCACAACTCAGTCTTAAAAACAACACACTAAAAATCCTAAAAGTCCAACCACACTACCTTGTTCCAAACTTTTTCCACACTCACCTCCCACAATAACAATTTAACCCTCTCTTTCTCCATAGAAAATAAGCATTCACAACCTCTATTCATGTGAAAGGTCTTGCTGGACCTTCTTCAGTTCCTACAGGTCCTGAGTGACTTTATCGAGGAGGGAAGATGTAGATGGTGGTGTCACTGGTAATGTTGCAGGGTGGTTGCTGGGAACATCGGCTGCCTGCTGCAATGACATTGCCCTCGTCCCTCAGGCTGGCAGCCAAAGGCAATGGTGGCTGCTGCCTTTTCTTCCTCCTCCCCTAGGAATATTAGCAGTTGGTACTCTGCTGCAATTGCCTCCATTTTCTGGAGGAGCAGTCAAGAAGCTGTTTCCCTTTAGGAGTGGATGTTTGGGGCTGGTCCTTCAGGAGGAAAAGCTAGATGATCCAAAGGAAGAAGAAAAGAACATTAATTGAGGTACTCAATGCAAACATTTGTTTACATACAGTTGTGCAGTAGCAGAACATTGCTAGTCACCTAGGGTCATTGGGTTCTTTTTATGTGATTTTTGGTCCCAGGACCAAGGTTTTTCCATCATATCTCAAGTGATGCAGTAGCAATGTGCCCTGTTAGACCTGACATCCTTGGCATGGTTTCCCTCACTTTTTTGCCTTCTGACCTCCTGTTTTGCTGACCTCAATTTTGCTGGTTATAGGACTTTGGGAACTTTACTACTGCTAAACAATGCTAAAGTGCATGTGCTCTCTGCTTAAACATGGTAACATTAGCTTATCCACAATTGTCATATTTTATTTACTTATAGGCCTGTACAAAAGGCCACTACCTGTGCCTGTACATTAAATGCTACTGGTGGGCCTGCAGCACTGATTGTGCCATCCACTCGAGCAGCCTATCAAACAGGCCTGCCATTACAGAGGCTGGGTGTGCAGGTTTAAGCTGCCATGTTGACCAAGCAAGTTAAACATCTTGCCCGGCCCAAACCTTTCTTTTCAATGCATATACGTCACGCCTATGGTAGGCCCTAGACATCCCCAGGGCAGGGACTCTGTGCACTTCAAAGGCGTTTCTTTGAAGTCTCCCCACTTCAAAGGCACCACTGGGTATAAGAACTGGACCTCAGACACCACCAACTCTGTACACTTCTGGACCTGTGGATTCTTTGTCAGTAAGAAGGACTGATGTGCTGCTAAATGGACTGTCACTCTGATGCCCTCCTTTCTTTGTATTGAGAAGGACTGGACCTGAATCTCTCCAACCCAGAACCAAAGTGACTCCAAGGGTTTGTTAGCTTGCTTCCTGTTCTTCTGACATCTCAGTGCCATCAAAGACTTCTCTCATCTTGCAACAGTATGTGGACATTGTTTGCTGCAGGCCTTGCCTTGTCACGTGGTGCCAAAACCAGTCCTGGGCCCTTGGAAGTGGGTATAAAGGGCTGAAACTGCCCAAACCTGCGCACTGACGCATTTGCGCCGAACGGAACAAGCGTGTCTACATTAACACTGATTCATCGCCGCTGCTGGGACGATGGAGGATACCTCATTGCCATCAACGCTGGCACATCGCCACTGCTGTGAGTATTGGGGGCACCTCATTGCCAACTGCGCAACGCATCACCTCTATTCCCAATGCATCTCTGACTTTGTGTAGCTCAGAGGCAACGCATTGCCAACATCTGTGGCATCGATGCCAACATATTGCTCCTTGTTTCTTGTTCTTGAAGTCAGAACAACTCTGAACCAAGGTATTGTTCTCAGTGGGCCAAGGCTGGTCCCTGTATCTGACACATGCTCCATCACAGATTTGACCCTGTGTATTGCAACCAGAAAACCCGGGTTGGCGGACCGCTGGGTCAGCACCAGGGTTCACAAAAAGGTATCTGGAGGGGATCACCACAAGGGTGGACAAGCTCCTCACCAGAAGAAGGAGGGGAATAAAAGTAAAAGTAAGGAGTTCTCTAAAGGGCCCCAAAATAGTTCTTCGGGTCAGGAATCCCACCCCCGACTGAGAAGAAAAATAGATAGTTCCCTGTGACTAGGTCTGCAGGAAAAGGTAAAACCTAAGTGGTACGAGTGCAAGCAGGAAGGGTACTTATGGGAGATGCCAAGTGGCCTCACTGACAGGCAGTCATGGGGGTTGACTAATGTAGTGCTTGGGAAGGTGATTATTTTGAATAGTGTGGGGGACAGCATAGGGGTTACCCTAGTGTCCCTGAGTGATGAAGAAATGGTGCAGAGAAACTACATGTTTAGTAATACTGGGAATTACAGGCAGTGGTTCACCATTAATGGGCAGACAGTGGAGGCTCTGGGAGACACTTATGCCAGTATGACAACCATTCGGTGTCATCTGGCATCCTCAGAGCAGAAAGTCCCTAATGTCTTCTACCAAGTTGTAGCTGCTGACAACTGTGAGAGCTACTACCCAGTGGCTCTGGTTCCCTTTGAATGGTGGGGAGGTTCAGGTTCCTTCAGGGTTGCTGTGAGTCTGTCAATGCCTGTGGATTGTCTGATTTGCAGTGACCTGGAGCATACCACCTGGAAGGAGGTGGAACTCAGGTCCCGTTTGGAGATGTCAGGGTTGCCTCATTGGGTGTGCCTGACCACACGGTCCATGGCAGCCTGAGAGGGTGGTCAGAAGGACCCAGAGCCTGGGAAAATGGCCCATGGTTCAGTCAAAAAGAGGAAGTGCAAGAAACCCGCTCCTGAAACCCCCATGGTCTGGAAGGAGGCAGACCCTGCGGGGGATGCTGAGTAGGCCAAATCCCACAGGGGAGGACGTGGCCGAACTGGGGAACGTGCCAGAGCAGTCCAACTGGCAGTAGGAAAAGAGTCCAACCAGGGAGGAGTTCTGCAAGTTGCAGAAAGAACACCCTACTCTTACGAATCTGGGGCAGCAGGTTGAGACCCAGGCATCTGATGGTACCACTGGCAAACACCTGATTTACTGGGAGAATGGTCTCCTGTATAGTGAGCCTAAGGCTCCTGAGCCTGGTACAACCCATATGTTGCTGATCCAAAAGTGCTACAGGACCGTCCTATTGGGGTTGTCTCATGATGTTCTCTTGGCAGGTCATTTGAGGCAGGATAAGTTCTTTGACAGGCTTGTCACCCACTTTTACAGGCCTCTAATGATGAAGGCCTCAGATGTTTCTATAGGCCCTGCCCTACCTGACAAGTGAGTTACAAGAGCAGGGGTAAGTGCAAGGCCCCCCAGCAACATTTTCCCATTGTTGGTACCCCTATGAAAGGGTGGGCAACAACATCATTGGGCCTCTGGACCCCTAGACAGTCATGGGAAACAGATTCATCCTGGTCATGCTAGACCATGCCACTCGGTACCTGGAGGCTGTCCCTCTGAGGGCTGTGACTGCTCCAGCAGTGTCCAGGGCACTGACTGGGATCCTTACCCATTAGGGTTTCCCCAAGGAGGTGGTATCTAACTGGGGTACCAACTTCATGTCAGGGTACATAACATGAAGGCCACATACAGGCTGTGTGGAAGGAGTTTGGGGTAACCTACAAGTTCTATACTCTGTACCACAGCCAAACCAATGGGCTTGTAGAACGGTTCTACAGGATCCTAAAAGGCATGACTATAGGTCTGTCGGAATCCATGAGGTGTAATTGGGATGTCCTCCTGCCATGTTTTTTTTTTTGTACATGGAGGTACTACAGAAGGGGGTTGGCTTCAACCCCTTTGAACCTCTGTATGGGCATCCTGTGAGGGACCTCATAGTCTGATAAAAGTGGGCTAGGAGTAAGCTCTCCAGAAGGTCCCTTAGGACATGGTCAGTTACATGCTGACACTTCACAACCAGACAGCTCGCTTCTGGAAACTCACACAGGAGAATTTGGAAGGCCAGCCAGGAGGACATGAAGCGCTAGTATGACCAGAATGCCACTCTTGTTGAATTTCAGCTTGGCCACAAAGTGTGGGTGATGGAGCCCATGGAACCCAGGGCTCTGCAAGACCACTGGTCTGGGCCTTATAAGGTGAAGGAGGCCTTATGAGTTGGTGAAACTCAAAGCTCCCAGGAACCCTTTGATTGTACTACATGTCAATCTCCTCAAGCCCCACTTCGTGAGGTCTGAGTTTACCATGATCCAAAGTAACTGATGATGGGGTGTAGGAGGACAGTGAACCTCTCCCCAACATCTTATCTTCCAAGGAGCAGAATGGGCCAGTACAGGGTGTCGGCCTCTCCCCTATACTGACCCTAGCCCAATAGAGAGACTGCCTCCAGTTGCTGGGCCAGTTTGCCTTTTTATTCTTGCTTACCCCAGGGCTCACTACATGTTATACCCATGATATTGGTACTGGGTGAAAAACAAAATGTACAGGTTGTCTGACAAAGTGAGGGCCAGCATTAAGGAGGCTGTCTCCAAGATGTTGGTGTTAGGGGCTATGGAGCCCTCAAACAGCCCATGGACCAGCCCAGTGGTACTGGTCCCAAGGCTGCCCCTCCAGATGTCACACCTGAACTTAGGTTCTGCGTAAACTACTGTGGGCTCAATGCGGTCACCTAGACTGACACACACTTCATCCCCCGAGCTGATGAGCTCATAGACTGGCTTGGAGCTGCTAAGTTTCTCAGCTTGCTTGACTTAACGTCTAGGTACTGGCTGACTGCCTTGACTGAGGGAGCGAAAGAGAGGTCTACGTTCTCAACCCCAAAGGGGCACTTTCAGTTCTGGGTGATGCCCTTTGGGTTAAAGTGCATCCCTACCACCTTCCAGGGGTTGGTCAACCAGGTCCTGGCTGGGTTGGGGAACTTCATTGCCAATAGCTGGAAGGACCACCTGTGCCACCTCAAGGAAGTGCTTCAGGCTCTGCAGAGTGCAGGACTGACTATCAAGGCTACTAAGTACCAAATAGTGCAGAGTTCAGTGGTCCAACTGGGTCACTGGGCGGGAGGTGCCAAGGTGCAACCTCTTCAGGCCAAAACTGAAAAAATTCTGGCTTTGCAAATCCCCAAGACCGAGCCAGAGATGAGAGCCTTCCCAGGCCTCACTGACTTTTACAGGAACTTTGTCAAGGGATATGGCACCATTGTTGCCCACTTGACAGAGCTGACTTCCAGGAAGCAGCCATGTCAGATGATCTGTACAGAGGCATGCCAGAAAGCTTTTCACCCTGAAGGAGGCCATGTACACAGCACCTGTGCTCAAGGCCCCCGACTTCTTCAAATAATTAATTGTGTAGACAGACACCTCAGAGCATGGCATAGGGTGTGGTGCTCTCACAGCTAAATGAAGAGGGCTGGGTCAGCCTCCGGCCTTCATCAGTAGTAAGCTATTATCTGCTAACAGAGGTGGAGCGCAATAGAAAGGGAAACCTTTGCTTGGTACTCACTTCCGGGTTGAGACAGACCGCAGACCTGTCAGATGGTTAATGCAGATGAGGGGTGAAAATCCCAAACTGTTTGAGGTGGTCCATCTCCCTACAGGGAATGAACTTTACAGTGGAACACTGTCCTGGAACAGACCATGCCAATGTTGATGGTCTCTTCAAGTTCTTCTGCCTTAGTGAAGAGCACTCCCAAGGGTTTGGGTAGCTTTCCCCACTTTCAGCTGTGGGGCACACATGTTAGGTCTCGCATCCTTGGCATGGTTTCCCTTCCCTGTTGTGCCTTCTGACCTCCTGTTGTGCCGACCATGTTTTTGCTGGCTTTAGGACTATGGGCGCTTTTCCACTGCTAACCACTGCTGAAGTGCATGTGCACTCTGCCTAAAACATTGTAACACTGGCTTAGTCACAATTGGCATATTTAAGTTACTTATAGGTCTCTATTAAAGTGCACTACCTATGCCCAGGGCCTGTAAATTAAAGTCTACTGGTGGGGCTGCAGCACTGATTGTGCCGCCCACTCAAGTAGCCTTTCAAACAGGACTCAGGCTTGCCATTGTAGAGCCTGTGAGTGTTGTTTCAAACTGCCATGTCGACCAGGCAAGTTAATCATCTTGCCAGGTGCAAACGTTCCTTTTTAATACATATGTCACCCCTAAGGTAGACCCTAGACAGTCCAAGGGCAGGGTGCAGTGTATTTTAAAATTAGGACAGGTACATTTGTGTTTTACATGTCTTAGCAGTGAAAATTCATTTTTCACTATTGCAAGGCCTACCTCTCCCATAGGATAACATTGGGATTACCTTATCAATCAATCAATTAATCAATCATTTGTAGAGTGCGCTACTCACGAGGGTCTCAAGGCGCTGGGGGGGAGGTGGAGATGCTACTGCTTGAACAACCAGGTCTTGAGGGGTCTCCTGAAGGTCAGCAGGTCCTGGGATTGCCGTAGGTAGATGGGGAGGGTGTTCCAGGTCTTGGCGGTGAGGTGGGAGAACGATCTGCCGCCAGCTGTAGTCCTGTGGATGCGTGGGAACGGTGGCGAGGGCGATGTTGGCGGAGCTGTCGGTTAGGGGTGTAAAAGGTGAGTCGTTCGTTGAGGTAAGCTGGTCCGGCATTGTGGAGTGCTTTGTGGGTGTGGGTGAGGAGTTTGAAGGTGATCCTCTTGTTGACGGGGAGCCAGTGTAGGTCTCTCAGGTGGGCTGAGATGTGGCTGCGGCATGGGATGTCGAGGATGAGGTGTGCAGAGGCGTTCTGTATACGTTGCAGTCTTTTCTGGAGTTTGGCCATGGTTCCCGCATAGAGAGCGTTGCCATAGTCCAGTCTGCTGCTGACGAGGGCCTGGGTGACCGTCCTTCTGGTTTCGGTGGGGATCCACCTGAAGATCTTGTGGAGCATGCGGAGGGTGTTGAAGCAGGATGATGAGACGGTGTTGACTTGCTGGGTCATGGAGAGCGATGAGTCCAGGATGAATCCCAGGTTGCGTGCATGATTGGTGGGCGTCGGTGCGGATCCTAGAGTGGCCGGTCACCAGGCGTCGTCCAAGGCAGAGGGGGTGAGCCGAGGATGAGGGTCTCCGTCTTGTCCGAGTTGAGTTTTAGGTGACTGCTCTCCATCCAGTCAGCGATGGCCTTCATTCAGTCGTGGAGGTTAGTTTTGGCAGTGACGGGGTCTTTGGTGAGTGAGAGGATCAGCTGGGTGTCATTGGCGTATTAGACGATGTTGAGGTTGTGTGATCGAACGATGTTGGCGAGCAGTGCCATGTAGACGTTGACGAGGGTCGGGCTGAGGGAGGATCCTTGGGGAACGCCGCAGATGGTCTTGGTGGCTTCAGATCGGAAGGAAGGGAGGCGGACTCTCTGGGTTCTGCCGGTGAGGAAGGATGTGATCCAATCCAGGGCTTTGTAGCAGATCCCTGCGTCATGGAGGCGTGTGTGCAGGGTGTGGTGGCAGACGGTGTCGAAGGTGGCCGAGAGGTCTAGGAGGATGAGGGTCGCAGTTTTGCCTCTGTCTAGCATGGTCCTGATGTTGTCGGTGGCGGCGATGAGGGCAGTCTCGTGCTGTGGTTGCTGCGGAAACCGAATTGTGATGGGTCCTGAGTGGTGTTGTCTTTAAGGAAGCGGTTCATTTGACTGTTGACAATCTTCTTGATGACCTTCGCCGGGAAAGGGAGCAGGGAGATGGGCTGGTAGTTCTTGAGATCTCTTGGATATGCCTTGGGTTTCTTTAGTAGGGTGTTGATTTCGGTGTGCTTCCAGCTTTCCGGGAAGGTGGCGATCTCGAAGGAGCTGTTGACAATCAATCGGAGTTGGCGGGCGATGATGGAGCTTGCTTTGTTGAAGACGTGATGAGGGCAGGGGTCGGATGATGAGCCGGAGTGAATGGTGTTCATGATTTTGATGGTATCATCGTCATTGATGCGGGTCCAGCAGAGCAGGAGGTTGGTGTGGCTGGAGTCCGGTGAGTCTCAGTTTGTGGTGACAGCGGCTGTCGTGGGGGTCGAGGTATTGAGGCTGTCATAGATGTCTGTGGTCTTGCGGTGAAAGAAGGTGGAGAGGTAGTCGCAGAGGTCTTGCGAAGGTGGGGTGTCATTGGAGCAGGATCTGGGGTTGACAAGTTCCTTCACGGTGTTGAAGAGCTCTTTGCTGTTGTGTGCGTTGTTGTCGATGCATTCCTTGTAGGAGGATCTCTTGGTGGTCCGAATGAGCTGGTGGTGCCTGCGGATGGCGTTCTTGAGGGCAGTGTGGTTGATCTGTGTTTGTTCGTGGCACCACTTCTTCTCGAGTTTTTGGCACTCCCATTTGGAGGCCTGGAGGTCAGCGGTGAACCAGATTGCCTTAGTGTTGGTGCGGTTGTTGGAGGGTTTCTTGATCGGGGTGAGGGTGTTGGAGCATTCGTCGATCCATTGCCTGAGGTTGTGGGCGGCTGTGTTGGTTGGCGGGTCTCGGGAGAGGGTGGAGATCAGTTGGTCTTCAGTGACCTTGTTCTAGCTGCGGTGGGGGACCTGTTATGGGTGGTGGTGTGTGGTGGGCTTCTCGAAGGTGAAGTGGACACAGCGATGGTCAGTCCAGTGTAGTTCGGTGGTGTGGCTGAATGTGATGTGGCTGAAGGTGATGTGGCTGCTGGCAGAGAAGATGGGGTCGAGCGTGTGGCCGGCGGAGTGGGTGGGTGTCGTGACGAGTTGTTTGAAACCAAGGTTGGCGAGGTTGTCGAGCAGGGCGATGGAGTTGCTGTCATTGGCGTTCTCGAGGTGAAAGTTCAGGTCGCCGAGGAGGATGTAGTCTGTAGAAGCAAGGGTGTGAGTGCTGATTACGTCG
The DNA here is from genome assembly GCF_031143425.1 of Pleurodeles waltl. Classification (NCBI taxonomy): domain Eukaryota; kingdom Metazoa; phylum Chordata; class Amphibia; order Caudata; family Salamandridae; genus Pleurodeles; species Pleurodeles waltl. The sequence continues at coordinate 1,744,649,154 of NC_090444.1, forward strand.
GCGATGGAGTCACTGAACTGCGGATGCGGTCCGGGGATTCTGTAGAGGAGTGTTCCTCTGAGGGTGGTGTTGGTGTTGATGTGAATCTGGAAGTGCAGGTGTTCGGCGGTGTCGAGGGTGACTTCGCTGTTGGTCAAGATTCTGATGCTGTTCCTGTGGACAATGGCGATCCCTCCTTCCGGTCTGTTGGTGCGGTCTCTGCGGGTTCTGAGGAGGGGTTCATCCAGGTCTCTGTTAAGAAGGCGACGTCAGGGGAGGATGAGATGAGTAGGCCCCAGAGTTCGATGGCGTGCTTGTGGACTGAGCGGGTGTTGAGGAGGATGCATCTGAGGTGGTTGCGTCCGGTTCTGGCGGGAGGGGCGGCGGCTCGGTAGCTGGTGAAGCTGCCGCTCTGGCAGGAGATGGGTCCGTCGGTGAGCTTCGGGGTGTCTTGGAAGCAGGTGGCTGATCGGTCGGCGTTGAGGACGTGGAGGGCGTTGGCATTGTAGCAGCGTCTGGTAGCATGGTGATCATGGGGTCCATGGGGCCTGGTGCTGGGCGTGGTCCAGGCGTGGACAGGCTTACTTGTCGCGCCAGCTGCGAGGCCACACAGCGGCCACCATTAAGAAGGGGAGGTGGGAGGGAAGAGCAGCTGGGAGGTGGGAGCGGTGGGCAAAAGGGGGCGTGAGGGGGGTGGGGCCGCAGGGAACGCAGTGGCGGGATTAGGGAAGGGGGAGAGGGCAACAGAGCATGAAGGCTAAGAAAAGGAGAAAACGGCTTAAGAAAAGGAGAAAAAGGCTTAAGAAAAGGATAGAAAGGCTGAAAAATTGAGACAAAAAGACAGTCACAAGACAGAAACACAATACTTACGGCACCACTAGGCACCAGGGATGAGGCGCAGGCGAGAGCCTGCGGGTGGAGGAGGGCCTCGAACTCGCAGCAGCAGCGAGGGCGGGGTAAAGGACACCGGCGCAGTCAGGTGGAGCTGCGCAGCGTGGGGAGCTTCTGACCAAAACCAGGTCAAGGGCCGCTTATTACATTTTATAACTGTAGTTTCCAGTTGGGAAGTGATGGGGCCTCCACGTTTCATGTCCCTGGAATCACAATTTAAAAACACAACTTCTGGTGCAGTTGGATTTTAAATTGTAATTCTGAAAATGTCACTTTTAAAAAGTTGGCATTTTCTTACTTTAACCATCTGGTGCCTTCTGCCTGTCTCTGAATATTCGTCTGGGTGGGTGACAGCTGGGCTCTTGTGAATTCCCTCCAGACAGCCACTCACAAAGGAAGCTTAGGTGTGAACCATGGGCTATCCACAGCCTGATGGGCCATTCTGGGAAGGACCGGAGGGAAGAGCTGATGCACCTGAATTGGCTGTGTCCTGATCCCACACAGAGGGTTGCATAACTCCCTCTATTGAGTCAGGAGCCTGGGCAGGAAGACCAGGGACTCTGTGCACTTCAAAGACCTCTCTTAATGTCTCCTCCGCTTCAAAGGCAACACTGGGTATACAAACTGGACCTTAGACACCACCAATTCAGGTTGACCTGTTGATACTCTACCTGTTGATAATCTACCAGAAAGAAGGACTGCTGTGCTGCTGAAAGGACTGCATCTCTGCTGGACTCTGCTGGACTCCTGTTCTACTGTGCTGACCTGCTGCCCTCCTTGCCTGGTAGTGAGAAGGACTGCAACTGAATCTCTCCATCCCAGAACCAAAGTGACTCCAAGGGCTTGCTGGCTTGCTTCCTGTTCTTCTAAAGTCTCAGGGCCATCAAAGGCTTCTCTTCATCCTGCAACAGCACCTAGACTTTGGTTGCTGCAGGTCTTTCCCTGCCAATTGGTGACAAATCCAGTCCTGGGTCCTTGGAAGTGGGTATAAAGTGCTGCAACTGCCGGAAATTGCACATGGACGCCATTGACCAATCAGAACAGGTGCATCTCTATTGACACGATGCATCATCGCTGCTTTTGGAACACCCCATCAGCTATAAATCCAGTGCATCACTGCTGCTGCGCGGATCGGGTGTACTGCATTCCCAACTGTGTGATGCATTGCATTAATTCCCAAAGCATCTCCAACTTTGTGGGGCTCGGAGCCAAAGCATCGCCTACATCTGCAGGATAGATGCCAATGCATCTCCTCCTTTGCTCCTTGCATCTTATTCTTGACATTGATGAAACCGTACTGTTCCCAGCAGGTCAAGGCTGGTCCCTGTATCTGACCCATGCTCCATCACGGTTGGCGTGACTTTTCAGATTTGACCCGGTCTAGCGTGACCATTTTGCCTCGGTTGGCACTTTATACTTCTGAGCACTACAACTAAGTTTATTCTTTAAAAGTTTGCATCTCAGCTTCTACTTATTGGATTTATGGAGCTTTGGTTGTGTTTTGCTCAATTAATTAAGCTCTATATTTCTAACCAAATGTGGTATCTTTTTGTGTAGGGTTTTCTAGGCCTGGGCGCAGAACTCCACTTCGCCGGTGGAGTTTTCAGAATTCGGTCACTTCGTGCTATGCAGTGTAGCACAGAGTTCCCAAATTTGGCCTTCCAGCATGGAGCGGAGTCCATGTAATAAAAATTTGTTTGCAGTGCTTGCTTGCACCCCGATACTGTCAGGCTGCTAACATGCGCGTACAAGACTTGACGTTCGCTTGCACTGCTTCCAGTTGCGACAGTGGCCAAAACAGTGCCGCTCGCGAGTGTGAATGCATTCTGGGATACGTTTTCTACTCAAGATGCTTCTAAATCTAGTCAAAAAGATATGTTTGACTGGATTTCCTTCTGTAATGGACCCTTTAAATTGATTTTTAGTGTGAGAAGCCCTTTTTGCGTTTAAACAGGAAGAAAGTGTCCCAGAGACTCCTACTTCCTGTTTCTGCCTAGCAGGCTCCTTCCAGTGCTTTGTCCATCTCCTGGTCACTTTTCACTCAGATTTCAAGGTGGAAGGATCATTCTATTTGTCTCCTGGATATACCTTTGGTTTTAAGGACTTTGTTTTTTGTGAAATCACACATGAAAGTTCAAAACTTATTGGATAAGGGTGTTGTTTCTTAGCTTGGGCATGCACCAGTATTTCTTTGTACTTTAATTTGATGTTAACATTTTATGGTGTGGCTTGCTTGTAGCTTAAGTATGGAACTAGTTATTATTTATTTTGCATTTCATTTATTTTTCATCTTTTGTAAAAGAAGATTGTTGTACAACTCAGTACCTTTTCTACATCTTTGTAACATTTGCAATACAATTTTAGTATGTGGCCTGGATTTCCAAAGGGCCATCTAGCCAGTAGGCCCAGTGTAAGTAGTCATCAGTGCATGAAATAAATGTTTTAGTGGTATATCATTTTTAAAAAATCATTTAGGGCAGGGATGGCATTGGATTGAATTCAAAATGTTGGCTATTGTGTGCATTTCATATTTTTTGTGCAAAAATGATAATATTTGATGGCACAGAAGGATGCTTGTTGTTGTGAAACTTTTACAGTTCAGTTAATTATGGTGTTTTGCATTGCTGAATTAATGTTAGTATTTTCTTCAGTGTTACCACCATGCCTCCTTATGGCCAGTGTTTGTGTGTGTGTGTGTGTGTGTGTGTGCGTATGTGTGTAAGTGTGTGTGCTTGTCATCGTCCACCATTTGTCTTTGTTCTCCATGTCGTGTGGCCAGGGGCCATTTTGAGTACTCTGTATCCATAACTTTGCATGTGTTTGACTATGTGGCTAGTGGTCATCTTGTGCATCTTGTCATAGGCTTACATGGGTTCTTTGTTCTCCTTGCTCCTTGTTGTTGTTGTTTGACCATGTGATTTGCAGCCTTTTGTGCATGCAGTCAGTGTTCCTTTGCAATAGGCTTGCATGTGTTCTTTGTTCCTCATACCTCCCTGCTGCTTGTTGTTGTTGTTTGACCATGTGTGTGGTGGCCATTTTGTGCATTCATTCAATGTGCCTTTGCCATCAAATTGCATGGATTGCATGCATAAATTGATGTGATACTGGTGTATATTGATATGCTTGGGGATCATTGAGGTATATGTATACTAAAAGTATATGATTGTGATGAACATAGATTATATTATTTATTTTCTTTTTTGCATTTATTATTTTACACCTCACTTGTCCTTTCCTCACAATAGTTTTTTTCTTCTTCTCCTCCCATACAAACTTTGGCAATTATAAGTCATTTGTTTCTTTTTTACATTTTTTGTTTTAATTTTTTAATTTTATTTTTTAATGTTTTTATTTTAATTTATGTATTTCTTAATTTTGTATTTTTTAAATTAAATTTTATTTTTTATTATATTTTTTATTTTAATACTTTAATTTATTTTTTTCATTTAATTTCTTGGTTTTTATATTCATTTTTATTTTAATTTTTTCAATTTTTTGTTTTAGATTATTAAACTGTTTTATTCTTTCAAATTATTTAATTCTGTATTTTGCCTTGATCCATCCATCCATCCACCATAGGCACACAGCCGCACTACAGCGTTCGATTTCTTTAGGTGTATAGTAATTACATTTCTTCCTGGACAAACTGGCTGCGGAGCACTGCAGACACATCAGCATCATAAATCATTTTTTAACAATTATTCCATTTCCCTGGACCACCTTGCTGCCAAGGATTATTCCATTTACCCATGCACCTCTCTCTGATCACCACAGGTCTCTCCTTTAAAAAAGATGGAGATAAAGCAAAGAGCCATATCTGCCTAATTTGAAATGAAATTGTATGGTGTGGTGGTTTGGTTTGACTTTACAATGTTGGTTTAAATTGATATTTATTACATAACTAACCAGCCACACTAATATTGTATTTGTCTGTGCCATTACAACCTGCAACAATGCCACATTTCACTAACTACATGTTTTTCTTGCTTGGTTACTTTTAGGTCCACAAAAGAGGAGACACCACATCACCCACAGTGCTGCCAAAGAGAAGGTCAGTACAGTGCTTTCAGTCCTCCAATCTCTTCCACTTGTGCAGCTTAGTGCCACTGTCAACTGAGAGCTTAAAGATGGCCCCAAAGAAAGTTGCTCCCAAGAAAGTGGCCAGTGAGTAGAAGCAGCTTTTCACCAGTTCCGTGCAGACTGCAACCTTTTTTGGGAGACGTGTGCCTGTCACACCCGCCCCTGGGGAAGAACCTGGGACCAGCACCAACCCAACCTAAGCCCAAGACCATGTCTGCCAGAGAGGGAGCCACTGCAATCATGGTAACGCCGACAAGCAGAGACGCTGAATTTGATTTGTCCCTTTCGCAAAGTAGACCCCATAGTTTCAGAAAACACAGCAAAGTGGACAGCAGCTGCAGCCATCAATAGTAGATGTTCCAGGGGTGAAGCAGAACAGGAGGGTGAGCTTCCTGCCAAGCAAGAACCTCCTCTTTTAGAATCAATGGCTCCCAGATCTCCAGCAAGAAAATGGATGTAACCTACTACACCATCTTCTTCAAGCACCACTTCTGATGACAATGATAGAAACATGGCAATATTAGGCAAGGAAAAAGAAAAGTTCCAAAAAAGCATTAGAATCATGAAAGGGGATGATGTTGAGGAAGATGATGACAAGGAGCCAGTCTATGTGGAACCTGGCACACAGAAGTCCGACATTACTATTCAACCTGCTCCGAGGGATGTGGCACAGGCAGAACTGCCAGCTCTCATATTTGTAAGGCCCCAGCTGAGACCTGCACCAACCCCTACCTCAGTAGATGAATGCACTGCAGAGAGCCAATCGACACACTCAACTACCTCCAGTTCTTCTTCAGGCATTACTAGTGGCCCAATAGGAAAGTACTTCTCCCCAGTCTGGGACGTTTTTACGATTATCAAACAGGAGGAGAACATTGCAATATGATCCATTAGCCATGCAAGTGTTCGTCGAGGTAAGTCTGGTTCACACTATTGTACTGGAAACCAGATGACCCATATAAAAAACATCATGCAATCCGGTGGGAGGAGCACCTTATAAAACAAATGCGAACATGGTTGTTGTGGTGAACTGGTCAAATCACGGAGGAAGGTGAGAAAGAAGAGGGTGACATCCTCATGCAAAGCAGCCCTGTCCCCAGCAGTGCACCAGAATCACCTGCCTCAGTGACCTCACAATGGTACAGGAACACTCAGAGTCAGATGGAGACACCACGGCATACAGTGAATGCACCACAACGCACATTCAGTCTGCCACCACCTACATCTCAAAGGTTGCCTGCATCAGTGGCCCAGCAAAAAAAGAAAATCCAGGCTACAATTACAAGCATGTTTAGGCCAGAAGGGCCCTACAACCACAACCACCCAATGGCATGTTTGAACAATGGGAAGCTGGCAAAAATGTTAGCGCTGGATCACTTCCATTTTTCTTTTGTGGAAGGAAGATTCCAAGTCAGAACTATTTTGCCAAAGTTGCTGTTCTAGTGCTGCATCATGATTTGCTGCAATCGGTTGGACAAGTTTTGCAGCAAAGTGTTGTCCACACTATCTACCTGATGACAGACATGTGGACCAGTTGTCAGGTGACAGATCACATATGCATCACTGCACACTGGATCTCTTTTGTGGGGGTAAAGCAAAAGCTATCTACAGGTCTTGGCCCTGAAGAAAGTTTTAAGAGCGTTCGGCGGCATGTGACAGTAGCCATGTTCGCCATGGAGAAATAACACACAGCTGCAAACATCTTGGAGAAAATTAATAGCAAGGTGTCTGAATGGCTGCAGCCCAGAGGTCTCCGAATTGGATTTGTTACCATTGAAAATGGCAGTAACATAGTCAATGTCATGTACTGCAATGCTGTCATGCTGGCTACCTCCCCACGGGCCCATTACTACTTTCCCACTGGGCTGACGGGCGGAAACCAAGGTTTCCACCCATCAGCCTAGCGGGAAAGTGGCAGCAGCATTGTCGCCGACTCATAATCGAGCAGGCGGCAGTGTTGTTGCTGCAGGTTGCACTATCACCCTGGCAACGCTCACTGTCGGCACAGCAGACAGTGAGCATTGCCAGGGTGCTGGGCAGGGGAACCCCTGCACTGTCCACATCAAGTGCATGAGCAGAGTAGGGGCCCCCCATGGCCCCCTGCATCTGTTCTTCACCATTCTTTTCATGGTGGTGACACGCCATGAAAAGACTGGTGGAGAACGAGGTCGTAATCAGCAGGGCGGTGCTGCGTGCAGCGCCGACCTGGCTGATTCCGACCTTCGCCACCGTCAGCTCATCAGGATCGCTGATCCCGGTAGAGACAGCAGTACCCTGACAGTCTGACCACCAGAGTTATAATGTGGTGGTCAAACCACCACAGCAGCTGCAGTCCTAACTGCCACAGGGAGGGTGGCGGTCTCAAGACAGCCAGCCTCATAATCACGCCCGTAGTCAGCCACACACTGACCATCTGCAGATGAATCTGCACTCATTTCAGCCATTCTTTTAAAGCCCAGAAACAGATTATTCAGAATGATAACAGAGCACCAATTAAAGCCCTGATAAAGGAGGTGCCAATATGTTGGAACCCAACCTATTATATGTAGCAATGTCTGTTTGAACAGTACAGACAGATCAAGGACTATGTCATTCAAAGAGGAGGGGATGCAATTGGGAGAGATATGACTATGGAGCGTACAAATGGGGCCTAGTCAAAAGCCTGACACAGATTCTGTTTCTTTTTGAGGTTATCACCCTGGAAGTTAGAAAGGAGGACAGTACAATGGGCCAAGCTATCCCTTTGTTGCATCTGCTACAGGAGCAGCTAAAGAAGGTGTCTGAAAGGTTCACACTTGGAGATGTGAACGAAAACGTACAAGCACATGCCATAGTTGAGAGCTTAATCCTTCGCTTGGCTTGTAATGAAGGCTGCAAAATGACATTATCTCATCCAAAGAGTACATCTGTTTCACCCTACTTGATCCAGGCTATAAAAAAATCCTTTCCTTTTTCATTCCTTTTTCTGAAGGGGATGTTTCAAAATACAAGAGGTGGATTGTTCAGCAAGCTGGAGAACTAGAAGATGAATGGCTAGAATGTAGAGTCCCACTCTGCATTTCTGAGGTGCTGCCTTTAACTCCCAGAGAAGGCAGTCTTGTCTCACAGCAGCCAACACCAGCAACAAGAACACCAGCAACAACAGCATCAGAAGAATTGGGCCCAACCTCTGCATTGGCTTGGTTTCAAGTGCCAGGTCTTAAGTCCAGTGCAAAGGCGAAAGCAAAAGAGGTTGAACAAGTGGCAGCACCAATGACACTTCAGAGGATGTTCCAGGAGTATCTGGATGACCCAAAAGAGGTATGTGGATCAAAACCCATTGGTTTATTGGTATGGGAAAATGCATTAATGGCCAGAGCTTAGCAGGCTGGCAATAAAGCATCTGGCTTGTCCTGTAGGCAGCGTGTCTGCTGAACGTATGTTCAGTGCAGCTGATGCAGTTGTTGCAGTAAGAAGGACCAGTCTCTCACCTCAAAACATGGAGAAATTAACCATGATCAAAATGAACCAGTATTTTATACCACCTGATTATACTGTTCCTGAAACACCACAGAAGGAGGAAGAGGATGATTGGTCAGAATCAAGTGTGTTTTCTAATCAATCTCTGGGTGAACCACCTGAGTTTGAGGACCGACTCTGCTTCCCTGACTGAGTATGCCAGTGCCACTATAGAACTTTTTAATTATTTCTTGTTGAACTTCTTTCTTTTTTCTTTCTTTCTTTGCAAAAATAAATTGCTAGTGGAACATTATGTTTGTGTCGAGTTTATGCTGCCCCACCATTTTTGTCACATATTATTATATGGCTGGATTGGAGTTGGACCCGGGTGCTATGAAGAAGACCTCACTTTCCCTTCAGGACATTGGAGAAGATGCCTGCCACCCTCACATGCCATTGCCTATCCTTTTTTTTACATCACCTAGCGGGGCTGCCTCGGAGGATCATTGGTTAAAACACTGCCAGTCTCTATGCCAAATTCCAATGTGCTGCTACTTGTTACCAATGGAGGAGATAATATTTTGTTCAACCACATGCTTGCACTAATGAGTGGTGCTATATTGAGTGATTGTGAGTGATGAGTGATAATGTATGTGATACCTGACAATGAGGGAGGGAGTTCAACAAATTTGTAAACTTGATTCTGATGATTTGCAATGTTTGGGGGCTGATGGTTGATATTTCTTTCCTGAGAGTGAGTGGTCTTTCAGACTTAGTGAAATTTACCTGCAGGGTCCACTTCTTTTTTATGTTCCACAGACCAGGCCAGTCACTTTAGTTACTGAACACAAATCTACACAAAATATTCCAGTTCTGTTTCTCTATTTGTTCTTCAACAGCAATGCATTTGATTACACAAGTCTATCTCACTTGGTTTGGGACTAGGATGGGGGACCTCAGAATCAGGAGGAGGAAGATGGAAGGACTCATCGCAGGACCAACTCAACAGTTAGAAAGTTATCAACTTCAAAGAGAAACCATGATGATGGGGAAGACTCTGGGGACTGGAGAGAGGTGCATTGTGGGGAGATGCTGCTGAGTATGTAGTTGCTGCAGTGCTGGCTCAAACGTCAAACTCTTATGTTCTTGCTCTGCCTCTGAGTCTTCTTGGTACACTCCTGACTCCTCATGAAGCTTACTTTGCTTCCTTTTGTCCTTCTCCTTTATTCTATGATGCAGTTACTGTTTTTTTTCAATATGCAGGCCTTCTCCTAGTCCTCTCCTGCATGAACAAAACTTAGTGAAAGCTCAAGACTCAAGCTTACCTACTGGACAGGTTCAGCTAGGCACCCAAGAGTGATGGACATTCCAAGAAGAATGGAGATGCATCGCCTAATTTGGCAATACCTCTATAATTATTATTTTTCAAACCTAGAAGACATAACATTTAGAGATATACTATCTTGGGTCTCTCTGGGTTAGAGGAAGGATGGTTTGCAATGCATTTAACTGAACTGTGTTGTTTTTATCCCTTCATTATTTCCTTACACAACAGATTAATGATGGTGCGCTGCTCTGCACCCTGATGAATACTGTCATGGTTTCTATTGTGTAGTGTTTTTCTTTGGCACACCTTCCCCAAATCCCCTTTCCCATTCAGTCATTGAGAACTCTGACCCCTTACCCCGGGCTGTGTGATTTATTGAGGTGTGGCTTAATTTTACACCATAAATGAATCACACACTTGCTGGGGCTGATGTGGTGAAAGCGACACCAACTCAAAGCATGATTTTCTATTACCTGAGCAATATTCCACACCAGCCCCATTAACCTCATCATTAAGGCCTGTTGTGTTTTATGTTGGGTAAATGCTTAACCTTGGTTTCTTTTGTATAGTGTTTGACTTTTTCACACCTTTCCCCAAATCTCCTTTTTCATCCATTCATCAAGCCCCTAATCCTCTTCCCCCGGTATGTGTGATTTATTGAGGTGTGACTTAATTTTATACCATAAATAGATCACACACTTGCTGGGGTTGATGTGGTGAAAGTGACACCAACTCAAAGCATGACCTTCTATTACTTGAGCAATATCCTGACTCTGAGCCCACTTCTCCTAACTGTGGAATTTCATTTCCTAATTTTAGTTTTCATTAAAGACTAGTTACCCATTGCTCAGAAGACATTGATACAGCTAGTTTTTATTATCATATCAGATATATTCTTTGTTGTGTGTCAAATACTGTCATTGTATTAATCTGGTCTCGGTCTTCCTAAAGTTGTGATATAATATATGGCCCACTAACTCTCTGATTTCTTTCAATATAGTTGACAGTGATGGATAACCTTTTGATTAATCCTGCAGCTGGAGTTCTCATAGATGGGCTTAGTACACTATAGGCCTGATTACAACTTTGGAGGAGGTGTTAATCCATCCCAAATGTGACGGATATACCACCAGCCGTATTACGAGTTCCATAGGATATAATGGACTCGTAATACGGCTGGTGGTATATCCGTCACATTTGGGACGGATTAACACCTTCCTCCAAAGTTGTAATCAGGCCCTATGTCTTCCCTGTTAGCGCACTAGCCTGCTACTACTACTACTACCACCACCTGAAGATAAGATGCCACCCTGGGAAAACCCTGCAATAAGAAGACTGTGGTTTCTGCCCTCACTTCATCTATTTGGGTAAGAGAAGAACTATGGATTGAAGTGAACATGTTTAGTTAGTAATTAGCTTCTACTGAGGAAGTTGTTTGTGTGTATCTAGGTTTTTGTAGGCAAAATAGGCAATGGCAATCATCCACTAGTGGGCAATATAGTCACAGAAGGCAGTAGAGCAAGGGTATAAGTAAATGACATAAACTTCCTTAAGCAGATTTAAAAAAGAGACTGCACTAAAAGACAGCACTACAAACTAAAACACTAAAATAAACATTTGAGTTATACATGAAGTAAAATAATATATCCCCTTTTATTTTTTACAAATAAGATTCAACCCTTTCCACCCACAACAGGTCCACTCCTTTCCTCAAACAAATGCCCTCCATCCTCAAAAAGTCTAACTAAAGCTCAAAGTGAAACATGGTTCCAACTCCCTTCCCACCCTCTTCACCTACAAGTCCTCCCACCAAAACAAAAAAATAAAAAAGGGTTCAGAAGGGGGCATTGTCTATTTGGGTCCAGGAATGGTCCATGCTCTGCTCTGTCCTGTCCAGCTGGCTCTCCATATTATCTAGCCATTTAAGGATGTGCTCCAGCAATGCCCTATCAGAGTGAGAAGGGACAGCAGACGTTCTAGTCAGGGCCCCTGACAGCTGGCACAGGCAATGTAATAGCCGGGAGGCTGGGGCTGGCATTCTGTTGAATTGCGGCCCGGGTCAGAGGCAGCTATTTCTGCCACTTCACCCTCCAGGACCACCAGACACCGGTATTCTGCCTGGATAGTCTCCAGCCTCTGCTGACGCAGATGGACCACTATCTCCTGCCTGGTAGGTAGTGCTGGTAGACCAGAAGGAGTAGCTATATCGAGAAAATAAAAGACAAATAGTAAAAAATGCTCTGTACAAAAACGTGTTTAAAATTAGGTAGTGGGTGACACTGTAGCAGTACATTGATGGTCCCCTAGGGACATTGGAATTTGATGTGATTATGATTAGGAGAGTCACAGGGCCAATTGTATTTATTTACCCACACATGCCTCACATAAAAAGCACTGACTGTCTGGTCAAAAATAATTTGAACCATAGCTTTGATAACCATAAAACAAAGTAAGCCAAGTAGGTGAGCAGCATGCCCCTCTCCAGAATATCTCCATTGTTTATTCATCCAAGCATTTATTCAATCGTCCTTTCATTCTTTCTGCTACAGTCACCCATAGCTACCATGATTTAAGTTTTACTTTCTCTTATCCAGTCTTTCACCAAAATTTCCATTTCATTATTCATCCATTCAGTATGCACCCTTTCTTTCAATCATCCTTTCATCATCCATCCATTTTCCCAATACTCACCCACACATCCTTTCACCCACCCATGCATCTTTCCCTTTCCCTAATTTCATCTATCCTTTTTCTTAACCTTCCGCTCTTTCCCGTTTCCATCAAGCCATCATTTTTAGCATACATCATGTAAGGTTTTGCTGAGTTGCACATAGAAGAGGCCATAACTCAACCACCGCTGTAGCTGGTAAGAGGGGGTGGGGGTTCACGATCATGCATCACAATGGCACCCTTGTAACTAGTGATTATAATTGTAATTGTCAATAAGAAAGCAATGTGACTTACCACTGCCCATCCATGCCACCGCTTCTCCCCCTCTAACCAAATCTCCTCCTGCTGCGGTACTTCAGCCAGCAGCACTCTGTTTCACTAGGAAAAAATATATAAACATTGTTTAGATGCCAGATACACCTCCCCTAAATTGAATTAATCAGAAAAGTAAAACTACAATACATTTCTACAGTTCGGTTAGCACTGCAGTATCTGCTATCAAAAATATCACTCTGGACATTTTGTTGGTTGGTTCAAAATGTTAGAAAAGCCAGGTAGTTAAGCCAACCAAAAGCTTTTTGTAATGGAGGGGCAAAGCTATAGCCTATAATGATGATGGCTCTGAATCATTGAAACAAAATAAAGGGGTGGAATAATAATAGTGAATGAAAGACATATGGTGCTGGTTGCCAAATGCAAAGGAACCTTATACTTTCCTGCCATGCTGCATTGTCATGGGAACTGCTAGTATACTGTTTAAATGAATTACACAGCACAACTTTGAGGGATGGGTGTGTGGTACATGGCCATGGTCACTATCTTGTTCACTATTGGAGAACGAGCAAGAGCAAGAAAGCCTTCTCAACAAACATACATGGTGAATATTATTGAAAGTACTAACTTACTTGGGTCTGCAATCTTCACAGTAGACAGTAGAGTACCAAAAATCTTGTATTAGTCTCACAGTACCACAAAACATATAGGGGAGAGGGTGGAGTTTTTAACCATGTTGTACAGTTCCGCGTAGCACGAATCCACAATTTCCGTCCAGGCCTAGTGTTTTCACTGTTTTGCTTTTTGAAGTGTTGCACAGACACTCAACACATTGCCTCTTAAGTTAAGACTGACTGCTCTGTGTCAAGCTACCAGGGGGTGAGCACCGGTTAATTTAGGATGTGTTGGTGACTTACCCTGCCTAGGATTGTGGTTCCTGCTTGGAAAACATGGCATAACTCTGCCAGCTAGAAACTCAATTTCTAACATGTCCTGTGAATTAATTAGTGTCTATGACCACTGCTATAATCAAATATATATTTGTTTTAAAAAGTGATGAAAAATTGAGGTGATTTCAAAAGGTGACACTTGCAACACACACTTAATATGTTACAAACAAACGTCCTAGGAAGAGCCATCATTTCAAGATCATAAGAAATTTCACATACTGCTAAAATATATTTCAGAACATCTCTTTTAGTATGAGCACCACAAATCAATTTGTAAACACATTTATATTAGTAGATTCAATGTAACCACTTTACTTTTTCAGTTTATCCTACAGTCCTAAGGTTATCAAGCTATACCAATTAACCAATAATGGCCCACAGTCAACATGTGTTTTGCGAGCTGTCACTTCTTCAGGACTTTTGTGGGAATATTTCAGTGAGATGGATAGGATATAGCTAAAATCAGATTAAAAAATTCCGGTGTAAGAAAAGATAAGCAACAGAAAAAGAAGAATGAAGAAGATTAAAAACAAGAATAAACAAGGAAATGACATCAATTTACAAAGGGGCAGATTTATAAAAAGTGGTGCTGCACTTTTCTTGAGCCCCTTAGCGTCCCCCCTAATGCCACCATGTGTGCACCGTATCTAAAATACAGAGCACCATGGTGGTATTCAGGGATATCAGCGTCATAATTGTTAATCTAGTCTGCCACTTTGCAGGATTAGCATCAAAAATGTTGATGCTAATCCTGCAAAGCACCCAGAGGCCCATTGAAAAAAATGAGAGCCTCCCTTTAACGCCTGTTCTTAGCAGGCATTAAAAATGCCGATAAAAATAACACAAAGAAATCTCTTAGATTTCTTTGCACCATTTTTTCGGCACCCCTTTCGCCAGAACGCCCCCCTTGCATACATTATGCCTGGCGCAGGCATAATGTGGTGCAAGGGGTTACAAAGTGGCGCAATGCATGCATTGCACCACTTGTAAATTTGGTGCAGTCTTTTTGGCCTTCCAAATCCACATTAGCATAAAATAAATGATGCTAATGTGGTGTTGAAATGGCACTAGGCCCCCTTAAATCTGGGCCAAAATCTCTTCAAATCATCACAATTGTATTCATGTCAACTTACACCTATCAATTGCTTTCAAAAGATTAAGGGCTTGATTTAGAGTCTGGCGGATGGGTTACTCTGTCACGAACGTGATGGTATGCCCGCCGCCATATTATGATGTCTATAGTATATAATGAAACTGTAATACAGCGGACAGGATAGAGTAACCCCATCTGCCAAACTCTAAATCAGGCCCCTAGTCACTATTCTTAGAACCTTTTGAATTTGTTACCCTATAGGTTACAATTTATTCTAATACATTTCTTAAAACATACTTTATAATATGTTTCTATATGTCTCTTTCAGGCTTTATCCACTTGAATTATATACTTTAAATTCATTTTCCCATCAGACAATCATTTCGTGAATTATTCTTATAAGGTTATGCACTTCTGATACATAACATATTAGACTTCAACCCTTCTAGTCTTAATTTATCTATGGCAAAAATGACTAACCATTAGAGCTTACCTAATATTCCAAGAGATAGTAAATTCCTAAGTTTGTATCAGTTCATCTTATTTAATCATCTGCTCATTCTCTAGTCCTCCAATAATGAAATTATGTGTTTGGTGAGGACCCGCTAACAAGATTAATATTACTCGGTTGTTATCCATCTAATTACTAAGGTCCTAGTCACACCATCAAGAGTCTAACAACACAAATCCAGCTTGATTTAAAAAGCATTTACCTTGAGTTAACTGAAGCTAAGACATCCTTAGACTACAAACTAAAACCACAGTTCTTGTAAAAACTCACATGTATTAGCCCAGGATCACCAAATCCTTAAAAAGGTAACTTGGAAAATGTCCTGCAATTTGCATCATAACGTCAAGTTAGTACATCTTTATATGGATGAATTTTTTATATGTATTTATATTCTTACCCTTATCAAGGGACTTTGTGTGACAAATTTAGTGAACCATGTTTAATTCATCTAGTTTTCTCACAAATTGTGCTTTTAGTCAGTGACTTGATGAAATGACTAAGTCCCTAGTAATTAGATGGATAACCATCAAGTAATATTAATTGTGTTAGAAGGTCCTCACAAAACACATATTTTAGTGATATCTGTGATTTTGTATGATCTTGAAATGATGTAACTCTGTAGGACATTTGTTAGTAATGTAACATATAGATCGGCCAGATTGCTGATTTCTTACACTGCGTTGGGCAGGGCCAGTTAGATCTGAAAAAGAAATCATCAAATGATTTATTGCACACTTCCGCCCATATTTATACTTTTTTTGCATCACAACTACATAATTTTTTTTACGCAAAAGCAGCACAAACTTACAAAATATAATTGTATTTTGTACGTTTGCACCGCTTTTGCATAAAAAAATGTCACAAATGCGGAGCAAAAAAAGTATAAATATGGGCCTTAATGTGCTTGGAAGGTTTTGTGAAGATTTGTCAAATGGTGCTAAAGTTATTAGGAAAACAAAAAACGCTTTTCCTATGGAAATGTCATCTTAACTATAACTACCAAATGGAGATTGCCACTGGGTAGTATTCATTTATTTGTGGAACATATGTTATGCTACATAGTGAATACATATTAATACATAAAACATATATATGCACATATGTACATATTAAAAAATACATTGGACCTGATTTAGAGTTTGGCAGATGGGTCACTCCATCACAACGTGACAGATATCCCGTCCACTGAATTACCATTTCCATAGGCTATAATGGGATCGTAATACGATGGACAGGAAATCTGTCACATTTGTGACAAAGTAACCCCCTCCACCAAACTGTAAATAAAGCCCCATGTTTTCAATATATAGAAATGTATTCAGAAATTATAAATATTTATTTATACATCAAGGTGTGACTATATAATATATGTATTTATCCGTGATATATGTTTATACAGCATTATACAAATAAACACAATTACTTACTACAGAGTGGCAGTAGCCACTCTGTGGTTATAGTTACAATGCCCAGAGATAGGAATTCCTCTGATCTTTGCTCACTAATGACTTTGCCACCATTTCATGAATCTTCACAAACTTTTGCAGACTTATTCCTTTTTCTACATTGGCTGATGATGCAAATGCTTGTGGTGATTAAATAAGGAGGTGCTAAAATAAAAGGGGAGTCCCAAAACACAATTTCCCACCAATGCATTTTCCATAGAGATTTTACTCAGATGTAACTGCAAAACAGCTGAACAGATTTTCATGAAATTTGACGGAAGTATAGATTATGGTGTCCAAAGAATCCTTTTTGCTATTTTATGAGAATCCCTTCAGTAGTTTTGTAGCAATAAGGGACCAAAACTTAGGGCCTGATTAAGAGTTTGACAGTCCTTGCACTGCCATGGTGGTGGCAGTGGTCCGACCGCTGTTGACTTGGTAATCGGACCACTGTATTATGGTGCTGGTGGTCCCGTATAGGAAAGACTTCCCCAGTTCTGCTGGCACCGCCAGGCAGCGCAAACAACCACGGTTACAAGGCAGGCCAAACAGACCAACAGAGCCAGTGTTTCCGCCAGATATATTATGATGTTACTCACCTCCAATCTGACTGTGGCAGTCCAGCCACCCTATCCCAGCAGGTGAAAATGGAGAGTATAAATGAAGGAATTACCTACAGGCAGCATTACACATCCTGTGCCACCATGGCACCCATCACACACGTCCTGCAGCTGCTCATCTATGGAGCCCAAAATCCACACCGCAGTGGAAGCAACTGACAGTAAGACAAAACACTTACCTGTGTCATTAAACTAAACAACAGATTGTCGCACCGTCATCCACATGATATGGGGCATACGCTACAGGAACCAAGTGCACTTGACATTGTGTCCACAGTTGGAGTCATGCAAAAAGAATGACACATTCACAGCTATTAAATGCTCCTTTTGGGCAGGTCACTGACACTACACTGCCACACTCCACAAAACACACGTCTGCTCATCTTAGGCACAGGGACAGTGAAGTGTACAGAACATTGTGTCACACAACAGCAACACCACAGCAACATCACATCTACCATTTCAACTGACACCCTCACATTCCGCACATACCTTGGACTGTCTTCAGATTAAAGATACTTATGTATGGATGTGACATGGAATGCAAATACCTCTCACATTAAACATCCCTGTAATGGATCCACACATCACCCCTATTGCAACACAATGGAATGGATAATGGATAATGGATGTACAATATTTTGTTAAAATATCCAAAGCTCATAATGCAAACAATACCTGCCCAATATGAGCACTCCTGGAAGGATGCAGCCCTGGGACACATTACACTTTGCACATGCCCCTAAAATAACATCTGTGCAGGACCTGGGCCTTCATGTATCTCAGGGACAAGCAATAGTAGAGCCAAGTGACATGACAATCTGCCAAATGTGTAACTGCAAGTCAATAAAGCAAATACAACAGCACCAGCATGGGCCATATATGTAGATGAAGTAGCTGCAAGGTACACATATAAAAATGGACACATTGTCAGTCAAATGCAAAGGAAGTTAGCACAATGGAACACCATACATGCTGACATTGGCAACACAAGACAAAATGCTTATCATAGCAAACAAAACATAATGCAATGACATCCCAATTGGATTACCACCAACATATCCATTCAGTGAACATCTACCCTTGTCTTGGGTGACACCAGCACTGCCCACGATTGCAAACAACAGCAAATGGATCAACAATCAGGGTGAAATACACACAACTGTACGCATGCAAAACAAGTTACTCTGAAGCAACAAAAATTTAGAAAAGTAATGACAATACAAATGTGTACACACAGGAAGGGGCATCAAGTGGGCAGGCAAGCACCTCAGGGATCATTCTTTGGTGGGGTGGTTGGCTTTGGAAGGGGGGATCCTTCAGAGGTGTGGACTTATTCTTTGGGGGGAGGGGTATGGGTACTTGCAGGGGGACAGGTGTGACATGGGAGGACATGGATGTGGAAAGGATGGATTGGGATGTGTGGGGCCTCTTGGGTTTGGATGGGGGGTTGGAGGGAACAGAGGAAAAGGCAAGCTCAAAAAGGAAACTATCCTTGAGAAAAGGGGTAGGGTCATCAGAAGTGGTTGGGGATTTGGAGGTTGAGGGAGTGGTGAGGTTGTCTGTGGGTGTTGATTTCTTGGGGTGTGTGTGTGTGTGTGTGTGAGGTATGCTTGTATTTGGGTTGTGTCTGTTGTGTGTGTTAGTACGGGTGTTTGCATGTCTTGGGGGCTGTGAGGTGGAGCTGCTGGGTGATGTGGGAGTGGTGAATGAATGTGTGTGTTTTGGGGAGGTGTCTGTGGGTATGGTGGGTGTCATGGTTGTATCTGTGTGTTTTGGGGTGGTGTCTGGGGGGGTGGTGGGTATGGTGGATGTGTCTGTGGGTGTTTTGGTGGTGTCTGGGGGTATGGTGTCTGAAGCGTGTGGGCCCATGGGTTGTGAGCTGTTGTCTGGGTGTATGGTGGGTGTTGTGGATGTTTCACTGACTGTTCTGGTGGTGTCTGTGGCTATGGTGGTTGTGGTGAGCATGCTGATGTAGGTTTTGGGGGTGTCTGTTGAAATGATGGCTGATGTGGTGTCTGTGGGTGACTGTTGAGTACCTATGTGCCAGTGTGTTGTGTGGTTTTTGTGTCTATGTGTGCTGCTTGTGTGTGTTGAGGTGGGTGGGTGTGGATGTGACTGTGTGCTTGGGACAGGTAGGGGAATAGGGAATTTGGATTTGGAAGAGGGAGGCAGATGGGGAGAGTAATGGGGGAGTGGTTGGCTGCCTTCAGTGAGGAGGCCAGAGCCTGAAAAGATGTCTGTAGGACTTACATGTTACTATGAATTCCTTCCAGGTACGCATTTGTCTGCTGAAGTTGGCTTGCCAACCCCTGGATGGTACTCAGAATGGCAGTCTGCTCCACAGAGATATACCTCAGGAGGTCAACAGCTTCCACACTCAGGGCCACAGGGTTAACAGGGGGTGGGGGTGAGGTGCCTAGGGCGAAGGAGATGCCCACCCTCTTGGGTAAGCAGGCATGGCCAACTGGTGGGGAGCAACAGGGAGGGTGGTGATAGAACTTGAGGTGGTGGACAAGGATGGTACAGGAGCATGTCCTGATGGGTCTGCCACCACTAGGGAGTCGCCACTGGAGGTAGAATCCGAAGATGACAATGTTGATCCTGTGCCCTCGAGGGCACTCCCCTCACCCTCTGGGCCACTGGGTCCCTCTGTGTCGGTGGTCTCATGACTGGAGGTTCCATGGCCAGATGCTTTCCCACTTGGATCTGCCCTGTCTCCTTTGCTTGCCTGGGATGATGCTGCAGAAAGAGAAAAAGAGTCACCACATGTTCCTGCTCACACTTGAACAACAGCTGTCATTAGCAAACATTAAACACAATGCGACCACAGCACACAGATGTACAGTTTAATCAAATAACAAGGATTTGTATCCCTGGTAAGACGCTGGAGTTGGAGAAAGAGTACGTAAATGTCCCAAGTTCGTTGGAGAAGGTGTCTTTAGTTGAAGGCACAGTTTGCCTCAAAACAGATGAAGCGTTCTTCAAAATACAGCCAACACGTGTTTCATCACTCAGGTGACTTCATCAAGGCTGCAAAACAATAATATAAACAAACTTGTATGTAAAGAAACCCATAACTTAAGAAACACAATTTGTGCAAAAAGAAAGAATATATACGTAAAGAAAAGGAGGTAGCAAGAAATGTACGGCCCAAGTGAGCAGAGAAGAGAGAGGGTAGACATGGCACAATAAACAACCAGAAAGAACTCTGGTTGTAATGCAGTTACAGGGACACCCCAAGTGCAAAACCCTAAGAGCATATAAAGAACAGCCATAGTCCAAGGAACGGCAAGTGGGGAACGTGCTCCAGATTAGTAATACGAACCCGTAAAAGTGATAAAATGCGCTTGAGAAGAGTTAAGGTTGGTGATAATGAGAAGGTTAAAATCACAACTGTACCTAAACCATCCGGCCAGCTAGGTAATGTTGGAGTGCCTACAGTTAGGCAAGTAGATTTAGATCTGAAACAATAATTGAGAATTGGCAGTAATTGGCCACCGTGAAGTCTAAAAAATATATGAAAAAGTGGAAAAAATGCTAAACTCAGTACTACAATACCTGGATAAAATCTGTTAATGGTAGTATCTCTTGAACATGTGGTGCTTGGAGTTCCAGTAGTAACTGTGAAAACTGAAAAGGGCCCTGATAAGCCCCGAAACACAACATCCTGCACGAAGGTGAGAAGGGAAGGGAAAAAAGTTTTACCCAGCAATGAGTGAGCAGATACGGTAATGTTTATCTAATGGTAGCAAGGAATTACCAAAACAATTGTAATCACGGACTAGTCCTGGAACGGCCCATTAATGGCACTTAGTAATGGAGGCACACAAATTAGGCAATGGAAAGTACATGACCGCTGGTAGATGTTGTAACAAATGTCCCAATTGGGAAGGACCCTTCAGTCTTATAAAGCAAAAACTAATACAGAAATGTAGCCGTTAGTTTAAAATGCAACCTAAGGCGCATGGAAAAACTGGCCCTCGTGCCGTGGCCATGACTGTAACATTAAAACTAAGTAAAATGCAAGGCTCGTAGAAGACGGCCAAACGGCATCGGTGAGCATGCCGATCACGCGGGGCAAACGCCAGTCTATTTGCGTGCTTGGAATTAAAAATGACATAGCCACATGTACCACACCATATGCATGCATGGCCTGTCAACAGTTGCCCATGGGAAACTTAGAATCACAGATAACTCCAATTGCCTGGGTGAGGTTGTGCAACACAGTAACCTTGAACAAGTAGGAGACCTCATCACCTTCATTGCTTTGCCTCATGGAACATGCCTTAGTTACCTGTTGTCATACAATAGTCTTGAAGGTAGTACTAATGTTGCTCAGATATACAACACAGGTTGGTATGCACATATATGTGAGGGAATACAAAACATATCCAATGAAAACAGGTAGACCATGCATGAAACATCAGTATACACATTTTGTCAAAAGAGAAAGGGACACATGTCAACATGTAGCCAGAAAGGAATGTTGGCAACAGTGATGGCACATAACTCATGTCAATGGACATTACTCACTTACTTAAGTATTGATCTGTAGCTGCACCCAAAGATCATTTTATGTTCTGTCACATATATGATGGCCACCTTCACTTGACAGACAGTAGTGAGGCAGCAGCACTCATCACACAATGAAGACAAGATGCCAAATTACTCAGTTGACCTGAGTAAACTTTGAGACCCACTGCAACAAACATTACTTGACTGAGCAATGTACACATGTGTTGTCCATGGAGAGCAATTTTTTGGTGGAGTGTAATCGGTTGTGTCCAAAGTCCCTGGGCTAATAGGAAAGGCACATTAGCATGCACCAAATTCCATACCTACACAAACAGTTACTCATCTTGTGTGTCACATATGGCCCATCCCCAATCATCAGGGGGAGATGGCAGAACCTAAAACATGAACTTGGCAATGTGACAGGCAGGAATATGCCCTGTACTCACCCCCCGTGGCTGCTGTGCTCCCCTCAAATGCCCATCAAGCTCCAGGTAGGCCACCACCAGAATGCAGGCCATTAGGGGGGTTAGGCTCCCATTTGTGCTCCACCTACTTCGGGAGGACAGCCCAAGCTGGACCTTTGCTTTCTTCCCGACCCAGAGTCTCAGGTCTTCCCATCTCTTCCGACACTGGGCGCTCTGCCACCTATGGACCCCCAGAGTCCGCACCTTCCAGGCAATGGCTCTCCAAATGCCCTTCTTCTAATGGGCGTTGACCTATATGGATGCAAGAGACAAATCATATAATTTCAAACACACGTTTTGGCACAAATATTTGTGTCACACACATGTTAGAAACACCAAGCACAAAATGGGCAATTTGTCAACACACCACAATGTAAAGCACACATGCCAATAAGTAAAGGAACATGACTACACACTACTGGTCTGCAGACTAATCCACTACCCTGTTCATGGCCAACAATGACTAACCAAGCCTACTAACATCAGGTAGCCCATGCTCCAGCAACATGTACTGTGATGTGAGCCACAATTAAACACTACACACCAATGTGGCTTCTGAAGGGTAAACTCCTTAGGCCTGACTGGACAAACACATTTACATTCTGCAACATTGACTCCAAGCATACAGTCCCTTCGGGCAACTACCATAGTGCAGACTTCACACTTACACTTGAGTGACAATGAAAGGACTGGCATGGTGGGTCAGAAAGTGTCTTCCCTTTGCATGTGTGGACATGTGGCCTAACAAATGCAGACTCATGCCACTTCAGGGTGGGTTTCTGTGGTATGTACCTGAACCACAGTACACATATTTGAACATGTTTCTAATCTACAGAGTGGGCATACAACATACAAAGGTATGTTTTGTTCAATTTCTGCTATGTAACCAAGCTACTGCATCACATGTCAAGGCGTCCAAGGAATCTACACACTGTCTGAACTCTGGGTTTGTCATTTAAGAAATATGCCTGTACAGGACAAATATGACTTATGTGAAGGTGACAACAGGTCTGTGGTAGTAAGGCACCTGACATGAGTCAAAAACACACATTGACAATGATGCAACGTGCACATGTGAACTAGTTCAGGGATTTACCTCAGTACCCATTCCTAATGTAGTCAATGGACTGAGGCATTCAGCCCATGTTTTGCCACTACAGCCTCATACTACCCAAACAACAGGATGTGCAGGTCTACAGGGAGTGGGCACAGTGTCACAGTTGTATAGCCACAGTGACTCACCCACATCCTGGAGCATGTCCCGTACAAGGAAATACATTTGACAGACCCTGGTCTCTGCAGGCTGAACATGGAGAACCTACATGACACTCACAGTTCCTTCACTTCCATGCATGACAGTACATCATGTGGCTTGTGTGGCAAACTGAAGAGCACAGAGAATCATGATATGCCTTCCAGACAACAGTTTGGCAAGGCCAGATGTGGGGTATAAGATCTGTGGCACAATACACATTCCTTACAAGATCCTCAAATGACTCAGACAAGATGCATTCACAGCTCATGCTGTCATGCACTTACATGTTGTCTAACATTTACAGGAAAGAAATGTCATTGTATGGAAGTAAAGTCCCATTGCCTAGTAATGTGCATACAACACAAGGAGGATCTAGGGCCTCCAAAAACATCACACAACACAACATATAATGCTGGTCTCCAATACCTGCACCATTTACATCCCATTGATGCCACACAAACTACAACAACAGGCACACAAGAAGTCTAACAGGCACACAGGGGCACATTGTAGCCTGTGATGAGGGAAAGGATGGTGTAGAACAGAGTCAATTGTGCCTATAAGGTGCTTACCTGCTCCTCTGGTGAGCCATAAACCTGACCATGGATGAGAAGGACCTCGCTCACAAGCCTCTCCAGCTCCTCTGGAGAGAAGGCTGGGGCCCTTTCACCTGCTGGACGTGGCATGATTGCGCCCATAGGTGGCACACAGCAGCTGAAGTGGTGGAGGTGTTGCTGTCTCAGGGAGACCAGATCCTCGGGGTCTGCGCACGTTCCCAACATGACCACCAGAAGACAGCTTCAAAACTCTGATGGGAATATCACAGATTCTAAGAGAGTCCAAGTGGGGAAAAGGGGATTAGGTAGGGAATAGCTGGGAAGGAGACCTGTAGGAAGCAAAAGGTTAAACAACACAATATCAGAATATAATCACATTGACTTTCACTAGAATATGGTTCTAAGCATTCTCTTACTGTAAACATGGATAATCTAAGAAGTGACTTAAACTAGACCGCAAGAACTCTGGGTACCTGGAACAAATCAAGAATGATTAATGTAATGTTTCATATGAGCTTTCATAAAATGTCACATAGGCCCTCATTACAACATTGGCGGTAAATGTCGCTTACCGCCGGGCAGAAGACCTCCAACACACGGCCGCGGAATTCCGCTACAGCTATTACGACCCACAGCTCGGAACATGCCAAAATCCACACAAGTCCGCCACACCAAAGGCCAGTGATAAACTGGCGATAACCAAACCGACACCGTCACACCAACAGGAATATGCCCACACTATCACGACCCACAAATCTACGCGGTGGTCTTTCAACTGCGGTAAACCATTGGTGGCACCCACCACCGCGCTCAAAATACACACACATTTACAAAACACAACCACATTGGACAAATCAAAATACACACACCTGATACACATACACACACCACACCCACACACTCAATACAATATATAACACACACCCACATCACCCACAAACCCTTACAACCAGAATTGCGACAGAAGGCCAGAAGGAGACAAAACCATCAACAAACTAGCATCCACAGGCACTCAACACCATCACTCATACAACATCCACGCACCTCACACAACACACACAAACACATCCCCTCACACATCACAACACACACCACCTCACACATCACCCACACCACCCCATGCCACCGCAAAGACACCCCAGGTTTTCTGAGGAGGAGCTCAGGGTCATGGTGGAGGAAATCATCCGGGTAGAGCCACAGCTATTCGCATCACAGGTGCAGCACACCTCCATAGCTAAGAAGATGGAGCTATGGTGCAGAATCATGGACAGGGTAAACGCAGTGGGACAGCACCCAAGAACACGGGATGACATCAGGAAGAGGTGGAACGACCTACAGGGGAAGGTGCGTTCCGTGGTCTCAAGACACCACATTGCAGTTCAGAGGACTGGCGGCGGAACCCCACCTCCTCCCCCACAACCAACAGCATGGGAGGAGCAGTTCTTGGCTATACTGCATCCTGAGGGCCTCACAGGAGTAGCAGGAGGAATGGACTCTGGTAAGTCAAATCTTTAACTACCATATCCCCCACCCTACCTGCATGCTATCACATACCGCCACCCTCACCCTCACCCCCATCACTCCAACTCCTCACATATGTCCCATTATCACAAACCACACATCCCAACACCAAGCCCTGCATGCAACAACAAAGCATGGTCACCCATCACCAAAGCATGTCCACTACAGATACCCACACAGACCCCAAAACAATTATCACACAAGGTCCTACACAAGAATGTAAGCACTGGGGTACAGGGTCACCCACCCATTGCACACCATGGCACACACAGATGCAATAATCATGCCTTTACACCCCTGCAGGACCCCTACCCAATGTCACCGGACAGGAGGTTCCAGACATGTCCACCCCCCCCCCACAGAAGAGGCCAACAGTGATGACAGCAGCTCTGTCTAACTGGATCTAGATGACCAGCCCGGCCCATCCGGGACCTCAGGACAGTCGGTTCCCCTGACACAGTCACAGGCCACCACAGAGCCTCCCCCTCAGGAAACACCAGCACATCACCCACCCAGCGGGCCCATACCTCTGTCCCAAGGACATGTCAAGCAGCAGTGTGTCCACCACTACAGGGAACCCAGGAAAACCCACAAACCCAAGAACACCAGGGACCTGGGGGCAGTAGCAGTGGGCACACGGTTCAGGGGACAGAGGCCCAGGAAAGCCGGGGAACTGGGAGGTCTGCTGTGCGACAGGGGGAGGACAGGCCCAGGGAACCCACTCTCCACGAGGCCCTCTCCAACATCATGCGAGCGTTCCATCATTCCCAGGAGACGATAGCAACGGTACTGGTCAAGTTTCAGGAGACCCAGCGGCTGCAGGAGGAACAGTATTTGGGGTTTAGGGGGGAACTCCAGTCCATCAACACCACCCTGGGGGACCATTGTAGGGGTGCTGAAGGACTTTGTTAACACCAGGAGGGACACTGTGGCACAACAAGGGGCTCCTGACACTAGCCTGGACGATGAACTGCCCACCACCTCCGCCAGCGCTAGTGAACAGGAGGCACCACCACAGGACCACGACACCAGCACCCCACCCCCTGCAGATGGAGAACCACCCTGCAAGCGGTCCCTGAGATCCAGGACAAAGACAGAGAAAAATGCCAAGACCCCCGCCAAGAAATGAGACCACCCTGAATGTCATCCTTCTGTCCCACTTTGTCACCCTGTCCATCCTTAAACTGCCCTAGCTCCACTTCCTATGCCCCTTTGGACAATGCACCTGTGAGACAAATAACTGGACTCTGCCATGGACATTCCTCCACCATCACCCCTGACCATTTTACATCCCCCTCCACTATTTAGCACTTAAATAAACACCCTTGAATCACAAAACAATCTGGAGTCAGTCTGTGCTTTCACAAACGTGTATTTGCAATAACTGAGGAAAATTGCAATGTCCGTTCTATTGTCAGCATACCTTTGTCACACAGCTCTAGTCCATGAGGTAACATAGCAGAGGTCACACAGTGGGACCCACATCTGTGAAATGGAAAGGCAAAGTGACAAGTCAGGGTCCATACACTGGGTGAAAGTGACAGACTGATGATAGGTCTAACAATTTTATCAGATGTAGGAGGCAGTGATGTCTTCTTACCTGTGTCTCACTGCAAGTATTGCTGGATCACATTGTTTCTGTTGTCTATGTCCTCTTCTTCTGCCTCCTCTTCTTCATTGTCCACAGCCTCCACAGCTGCCACAAGACCTCCTTCTGGACCATCCTCCTGCAGAAAAGGCACCTGTCGTCGCAAAGCCTAGTTGTGCAGCATACAGCAGGCCACGATGATCTGGCACACCGTCTTTGGTGAGTAGTATAGGGAACCACCTGTCATATGCAGGCACCGGAACCTGGCCTTCAGGAGGCCGAAGGTCCTTTCTATCACTCTCCTAGTTCACTCATGTGCCTCATTGTAGCGTTCCTCTGCCCTTGTCCTGGGATTTCTCACTGGGGTCAGTAGCCATGACAGGTTGGGGTAACCAGAGTCACCTGCAAATGTCGAGGGAAATCTGTTGGACACACACTAACCCTTAGGGACAACCCCAGACCCAGACAACTATTCACAGGGTATAGGGTCCTTGTCCTCACCTATTAGCCACTCACGGTGCCTCTGGACTTGCCCCATCACATAAGGGATGCTGCTATTCCTCAGAATGTAAGCGTCATGCACTGAGCCAGGAAACTTGGCGTTCACATGGGAGATGTACTGGTCGGCCAAACACACCATCTGCACATTCATTGAATGGTAGCTCTTCCCGTTTCTGTACACCTGTTCACTCCTGCGGGGGGTACCAAGACCACATGTGTCCCATCAATGGCACCTATGGTGTTGGGGATGTGTCCCAGGGCATAGAAGTCACCTTTCACTGTAGGCAAATCCTCCCCCTGAGGGAACACGATGTAGGTGCGCATGTGTTTAAGCAGGGCAGACAACACTCTGGACAACACGTTTGAGAATATAGGCTGGGACATCCCTGATGCTATGGCCACTGTTGTTTGAAAAGACCCACTTGCCAGGAAATGGAGTACTGACAGGACCTGCACTAGAGGGGGGATTCCTGTGGGATGGCGGATAGCTGACATCAGGTCTGGCTCCAACTGGGCACACAGTTCATGGATTGTGGCACAATCAAGTCTGTAGGTGACTATTACATATCTCTCTTCCATTGTCGACAGGTCCACCAGCGGGTCTGTACACCGGAGGATGCCGCCATCTCCTCACCTGCCCCAGCGGACGTGCCCTATGGATGAGAACAGCGAGCACAGAGTCAGCCAACACTGAGGTAGTAAAAAAACAATTTTATTGCACACATTTGTCAATACTCTATGTGCCTGTCTCTGTGTATATGCAAGGCCTATATATGTGTGACGCATTTAAAATTAATGCCATGTGGCCCCCTGAAATGGCGGCTGCCTGACTTGTAATGTGGGACAAGGGGATATGAGGTAACTGCGCTGGTGTTGTACACCGTCGCGGTAGGCGGTCGAAGACCGTGGCGCAATCCTGCATTGGTTAACATTGGGGCCTATGGGTTCCAGGAGCCAATGACGATGTACGCCGGCGGTGATGGTACATACCGCCATGGACGTGACCGCCATTTTCTGTCTGTTCACTCACTTGATACCTGATCTTCGACAGGAGAGGACCTACACTGCAAGTGCTGCTGTGACCTCAGTTTGGAAGCGACGATGGCTCATGTGTCTGGGGAAAGGGCACCTGCCTTCACATCGGAGGAGTTGGATAAACTAGTGGAGGGGGTCCTCCCCCAGTACACGCTACTCTAAGGTCCTCCAGACAAACAGGTGAGTACACTGTGAGCATGCTGTATGGGCAATGCCTGTTTGGAGTGGTGTTGATGGAAGATACGGGGGGATGAGGCCTGCATGATCGGACGGTGAGTGTATGTGTCAGGGCAAGGGTAGGAACGTGGGACAATGACTGTGACGGTCTGGACGGTTAACGTTTTTCATTTTCCCCTGTACTATTCCTCTAGGTCAGCGCCCACCAGAAGAAGGATATTTGGCGTGCCATCGCCAAGGATGTCCAGACCCTGGGGGTCCACCACAGACGGAGCACCCACTGCCATAAAAGATGGGAGGACACTCGCCGCTGGAGCACGAAGACGGCGGAGGCCCAGCTCGGGATGGTCTCCCAATGTGGGAGGGGTGCCCGTCGCACCATGACCCCCCTGATGTTCCGGATCCTGGCGGTGGCGTATCCGGAGTTGGATGGCCACTTGAGGGCATCTCAGCAGCCACAAGGGGGTGAATACCGTCACATCCCTATGACTCTGCGCGCATTGGAGGTTTCTGGGTGGGGGAGCTGGGCAGTGGGTTCCCCTAGGCAAGGGCGAGCTTTGTAGGCAAGGACCCTTTGTGAGGCAGGCTAAGTGGCGCCCCAACCGCACCAGTGATAAAAGCATCTACACCTAGTCAGGCTCCTGTGACTTCCATGCGTGCAGCAATCGGGCATAGGCCATGTACCCCATGTCACTGTGATTAATTAGGGAACTCTAAGTGCATAGCGTAGTGCAGAGGGCTGCTGTGTCTGTAGTGTCCGCCAACGGTAGCCGTATTGTATGCACTGAACATGTCTTTCTTCTTTCTCCCCCCCCTTTGTGTGGTCTCCCTGTTCTTGTGTGCATTAGCATCATCAGGCGGAGAAGCTGTGCCGCCGGAGCAGGAGGGAGCTGCATCCCACATGGCCCTGGAGGGTGAGACAACGGAGTCTGAAGTCACCAGTGGGACGGAGGGCGAGGGGAGCTCTACGGCGGGGACAGGAGCTGAGACCAGCAACACCGACTCTTCATCTGATGGGAGCTCTCTTGCGGTGACGGGCCCCTCTGTGCCCACCGCATCTACAGGTACAGCCCCACCCCCCCTACCAGCACTGCCCTCCCAGCAGCCCCTCAGCGTGTGTCCCATGGCCGCTCACCCAGGAGGATGGGCATCTCCTTCGCCCCAGGCACCTCAGGCCCTGCCCCAGTCAGCCCTGCTGCCCTCAGTGAGGAGGCTATTGACCTCCTGAGATCCCTCACTGTTGGGCAGTCTACCATTCTGAATGCCATCCAGGGTGTAGAGAGGCAGTTGCAACAGACAAATGCATACCTGGAGGGCATTCATTCTGGCCAAGCAGCCCAACAGCGAGCATTTCAGGCTCTGGCCTCAGCACTGATGCAGCCATTGTCCCTGTGTCCAGCCTCCCCCCTCCAACTTCCTCCACCCAGACCCAATCCCCAGTACCTCTGCCTATCCCAAGCACACCATCAGACCAGCATGCACACACCTCAACACACAAGGGTGGCTCTGGCAACCATAAGCACCACACATCCCACAAGCACTCGACCAAGCATCATACCCATGCACATATACCAACATCCACTGACTCCACTGTGTCCCCCTCCTCCATGTCTCCCTCCTCCCTCCCTGTCACGTCTCCACTCGCACCTGCATGCACTACATCTTCAGCCACTACCTCCATCACCAGCACGTCCATCATCACACACCGCTCACGTGCACTCACCACCCCCACTACCATTCACACATCCCCTGTGTCCTCTCCCAGTGTGTCTGTGAGCCCTCCTCCCAAACTACACAAACGCAGTCACACACCCACCAAACAGCCATCCATCTCACGACAGCCTCCAGCCCATGCACCTTCACCCAAAGTCAGCATACGAACACCTCCTACAACCACTACCTCTTCCTCCACTCCCAAATCCCCTCCATCTACCCGTCCCAGTGTGTCTAAAAAGCTTTTACTATCAAATGTTGACCTCTTCCCTACACCTCCCCCCGTCCGTCCCCTAGGGCCCGCCTTTCGAGGTCCCAACCCAGCACCTCAGCCACCACATCACCGGGCACAGTGGTGCCAGAAATATCCGGATTCTGGAGTGCGCCAAGCAACAGGGCTGACAGTGTCCCAAGGAGCGAGGCCAAGGACATTCCCCCACCTCCAAATCAGAAGAAGTTGCCCACATCCCAGAGGGAGAAGGCCAAAACACCTGCCACCAAGGCTCAGCCAAGACAATAGTTGTGAGTGGCAAGACAGCTGCGCCACCATCCAAGGTGGGGAAGGGCCTGAAAAAGAAAGGCAATTCAACGTTGCCACCAACCTGCACGGTGGACAAGACCGCCATCGGCACCGCCACATGCACCGCCGCCACAGACACTGCCGCCAGCACCCCAGATACTGAGCCCTTCACCAGCACCACAGACACTCTGCCTTTCAGCAGCAACGCAGTCAGTGAGCCCGCCACCAGCACCGCCGCTACTGACACCGCCACCAGCACCGCGGTCAGTGAGCCCGCCACCAGCACCACCGCTACTGACACCGCCGCCAGCACCGCAGTCAGTGAGCCCGCCACCAGCACCACCGCTACTGACACAGCCGCCAGCACCGCAGTCAGTGAGCCAGCCACCTTCACCGCAGTCAGTGAGGCCGCCACCAGATCCACCGGCCCAATGATCGCCACAAACACTGCCACCCCAATGACCGCCGCAAGCACCGCTGCTCTTGACCCCGCCGCCAGCACCGCCAGCGGCCACGCAACATCCTGACACAGTGGCACCACCGCAGACATGGCTGCCATCCCCAGTGGTCATTTGTATGAGGCTGGTGGTCAGTTCCAGGGGCCTGGGCAGCTTCCATGTTGCCCCACCGTCAGTGGAGGGTCACATCCACTACCTCAGTCCTTGGAAGGATGAAGCACTCTGGGCACAAAGCCCCCTCCAGAACCAGTGGAGAAAGGCATCCACTACCTCAGTCCTTGAGGGATGAAGCACTCTGGGCACAAAGCCCCCTCCAGAACCAGTGGAGAGATACATCCACTACCTCTGTCCTTGGCAGGATGAAGCACTCTGGGAAAAAGCCCCCTCCAGAACCAGTGGAGAAAGGCATCCACTACCTCTGTCCTTGGAGGGATGAAGCACTCTGGGCACAAAGCCCCCTCCAGAACCAGTGGAGAGATACATCCACTACCTCTGTCCTTGGCAGGATGAAGCACTCTGGGAAAAAGCCCCTTCCAGAACCAGTGGAGAAAGGCATCCACTACCTCTGTCCTTGGCAGGATGAAGCACTCTGGGCACAAAGCCCCCTCCAGAACCAGTGGAGAGATACATCCACTATCTCTGTCCTTGTCAGGATGAAGCACTCTGGGCACAAAGCCCCCTCCAGAACCAGTGGAGAGATACATCCACTACCTCTGTCCTTGGCAGGATGAAGCACTCTGGGCACAAATCCCCCTCCAGAACCAGTGGAGAAAGGCATCCACTACCTTAGTCCTTGGCAGGATGAAGCACTCTGGGCACAAAGCCCCCTCCAGAACCAGTGGAGACTGTTATCCACTTGAGAGATTGTGGCTTTGCACTCCCCAGGATAAAGCAGTGGGCAAACCACCCACTTGAGAGACTTGAGACACTGTGGCTTTGCACTCCCCAGGATAAAGCAGTGGGCAAACCACCCACTGGAGAGACTTGAGAGACTGTGGCTTTGCACTCCCCAGGATCAAGCAGTGGGCAAACCACCCACCGGAGAGACTTTAGAGACTGTGGCTTTGCACTCCCCAGGATACATCAATGGGCATGGAGCCCCCTCGTGGAGCTGTAGTCGTGCACTCATCCGGCTGAGGTGCCCCCCCTTCCCTTCGCCCTGAGGTGCCTGTTTTATTTCGATCTGATGCCCCTGCAGTGTTCTCTCCGTTTTGATCCGGTATCGAGTGTGGGCCTCACCCATGCATTTTGGGCTCAGTGGTCCACGGACTATATAGGTGCAGTACTTGGACTTGAATTCTTGGTGTACATATTTGTTTATAGTGTATTTACATTTTTTACTAATGGGTTTTTCTTGATTACAATGGTTACAATCATTTCCTTTTGTCCTTGCGTTCTTCAAGTGGGGTTTGGGGGGTGTAAATGTAATGTTGCAGCATGTATTGTGTGTATGTTGTTGTGGGTGAAGGTAGGGGTGGGGGTGTTGCGTGTTGTGTGTGTGTGTCACTCTCTTTTCCCTTCCCCCTCCCCTGTGTTGTAGGTGCAATACTCACTGTGGCCGTCGCCACCGTCGGTCGTGCTCCTGGTAGAGGAGCAGGAAGACTGTCGCAGGGAGTAGTTGGAGTTCAGGCTCCAGGGCATCCTGGTTCGTCGTGGGGTGTGTAGAGGTGAGTGTTTTCCCTTCCAAGTCCTGTTTCCGCCGTGTTTTTGTTCACGTTGAATCCGCCCCGGAAAAGATGGCGGATTGGCCTGTCATAATAGTGTGGGAGGTACATTGTCTTCCGCCTGTCTGTTGGCGGTGACCGCCATGCTGTTTGTTTGTACCGCCATGGCGGTTGGAGTGTTAAAGTGGCTGTTTATGTTGGCGGTTTCTGCCATGGTCATAATTCCATTTCTTTTACCGCCGGCCTGTTGACGGTTTTACCGCCGCTTTACCACCGACCGCCAGGGTTGTAATGAGGGCCATAATGTTTAGAAATACACGAACCTTCTAAAATACTGTTTTCAGAATAAACACTGCTTTTTAACATGAGGACCAAAAGTCAATCTGAAATAGTTCCTGGAAAACAATTGGAATTGTACCAGGGACTTAGGGGGTCATTCAGACCCCGGCGGGCGGCGGGAGCCGCCCGCCTGGAGGGAACCGCCATATGGCCACTCCGCGGTCGAAAGACCGCGGAGGCCATTCTGGCTTTCGGAGCCGGCGGAGTGGGAAGGTGCGACGGGTGCTGTTGCACCCGTCGCGAATTTCAGTGTCTGCTTAGCAGACACTGAAATTCTTTGTGGGGCCCTCTTACGGGGGCCCCTGCAGTGCCCATGCCATTGGCATGGGCACTGCAGGGGCCACCAGGGGCCCCACGACACCCCATACCGCCATCCTGTTCCTGGCGGGCGAACTGCCAGGAACAGGATGGCGGTATGGGGTGTCGGAATCCCCATGGCGGCGCAGCAAGCTGCGCCGCCATGGAGGATTCCTGAGGGCATCGGAAAACCGGCGGGAGACCGCCGGTTTTCCTGTTCTGACCGCGGCCAAACTGCCGCGGTCAGAATGCCCTGCGGGGCACCGCCAGCCTGTTGGCGGTGCTCCCGCATCCCCGGCCGGAATGACCCCCTTAATATGCACAAAGCACATTTTGAATTTAGCATCTTCACAGAAAAACGATAGACTCAGGATAAATGTGTGCACTTCAACAAACATTACATATCAAAGTTTAAGGTTGCCACTCCTTTGACGATCTGAACACCAAGGTTACATGCTGGAAATGAATCACGCACACTATCGATTCTAACAAGAAAATGTAAATGCCATGAAATGATCACGCAAGCCTTTGCCGATCTGAACACCAAGTTTTTCATGCGGGAAATGAATCGCGCACACTGCAGATTCTAACAAGAATATGTAAATGCCATGAAATGATCGCGCAAGTCTTTGCCGATCTGAACACCAAGTTTTACATGCGGGAAATGAATCGCGCACACTGCTGATTACAACAAGAATATGTAAATGCCATGAAATGATCGCGCGAGTCTTTGCCGATCTGAACATCAAGTTTTATATACGGTAAATGAATCGCGCACACTGCCGATTCTAACAAGAATATGCAAGTGCCATGAAATGATCGTGCAAGCCTTTGCCAATCTGAACATCAAAATTTACATCAGAGCAATGATTTGCGTACTCTGAAAGTTTCACGAGTAGGCCCAAAAACTCAAGAATCTTTTTAGAACGGGGTCGGGGGCACAACCCGACCTCCGCCTTACCACCCTGCTCAAGGTAATGTGGGGCAGGCCTGGAACATCAAGGTAGGCCTCCGGAACAGAAGCTCAGGAAATTGCTGCTGCTCTGCACCAGGACCTCTGAATAGTGAGCACGTGGAGCTGGGCTGGCTCCCTTATATAGAGTCTGGCCCAGCCCACAAACCACACCCAGTCATGCTGCAGAGAAAGCTTCTAGAAGGTCCTAGAAGGGACCACACCCTAAAACACTCAGTCAGTCTGCAGCAATGCCTTAGAAACTAACAGTTATTGCAAACATCATTAATAGTGCTTTTCAAGGTTAAAGTCTGCAATGCAAAAGGTTAACATACTGCATATAAACACAATGCATGAATTATGCTCTTGCCCGTAGAGTGCGCACTGTCCTGATGTTGACATGCTGGCAGCAGTGTCAGGAGTCAAATGACTGATTTTGCAAAACACGGCATACACGTACACAGTCATCACCGCTGACAGACAGCCATTGGGCTGCGACTGCCGGGGTCAACAACATTAGCCTACGGCTGTGTCTGCTGGGGTGGTACCGCCCACTGTGTGAACAACTTCCACAGGCAGACGCTGGGGGTTTGTGATGTCGAGTGGAGTAGGTCAGGCATCTGCCATTTTGGTGGTTTGAAATACTGTATATGGCACTGTTAAATGGGTCACAAAAACAATATATGTTTAGGATCATCACAAACACACTCCAACGGTCTTGTTGTGTAGGTCCAAATACACAACCACACAGATGGCATATGAAGACGGTGCACGGTCCACCACTGCTAATGGTATATGTGGCAGTCAGAAAAAAATGTCAAATTTCGAAGGGCAATTGAGTAGCAGATAGTTGAATGGCACCCGAATCCATGTTGCGGACACATTTGTTGACAACCATGGGGAGTCACATTTGACCCTTGTGTAGTTGACAGCTGTGATGTCTACTGGGTGTAATGTATTTCCAGTCAGAAATGCTTTGTCACATGATATTGTTGTTATGCATCGTGTATGTCGCTGTGGACACAGTGACTAATGTTCCAAATGATGTATTTCCACACATAAGTACCCTGGGAGAGGGAGGATGCAACAGCCTCCTGTCTACCGTCCATTGCCAGACCTTCAGACCATGAAGGAACGCCATATTATCCAGCTCTACCATCTGAATAGGCAAACAGTAATGGATTTATGCCATCAGTTGGAGCGAGTTTTGATGCCAGCTAACAGGAATCCATACCGCATACCACCCATTGTCTAGTCATATCAGTATTGCACTTCATGGCCACAGGGTCCGTCCAACATACAGTGACCCTATCTGGTGGTACGTCCCAACCTATGTTCAGTCTGGGGTTGAGAGATTTCCTCTCAGCAATGTTTAAACACATTGACAGCTATATCAGATTCCCCCGACGTGAGGATTTACCCAATGTGAAGGCTGACTTCTATGGTTTTGGTCACCTCCCACATGTGGTGGGGGCCATTGATGGCACACATGTTGCCTTCATACCACCGCAGGCCACTGAACAAGTCTATCACAATACAAAGAACTTCCATTTCATCAACTCGCAAGTTGTCTGTTTGGCGGATCTCTATATCTCAAATGTATGTTCCCATTTTCCTGGATCAGTCCATGATTCCTTCGCAATGCGGTCAGCACCATACCCCAGCTGATGTCACAACCACAACCAGAGAAGACCTGGCTGGTTGGTAAGTCACATCTGTCCTGATTGTGCGTGAGCAAAGTCAGGTGCTACAATCATAAAGTCATTGACTCATTGTTGCACTTATGTCCCAATCCTTCACAGGAGACTCAGCATATCCAAACCATCCTTAGTTATTGACACCGCTGAGGAATCCAATCATGCCAGGGGAAGTCCACTTCCATGAGGCCCAGGTAAGAACATGGTGAGCAGTTGAGAGGGCTTTTGTGGTCCTGAAGGCCAGATTTTGCTGTCTGAACAGGACTGGTGGAGCCCTCCTCTACTCATCCAGGAACGGGTGTTAGATCACTGTGGCATGCTGCATGTTCCACGACATCACATTGCAGAGGAATATCCTGTACATTCCAGTGGAGGGGGACCCTGCAGTGCCACTGAGTGAGAATCCTGAAATGCCAACTGTTAGAAATGGAGTCTTTGGTTGGCAGTTAGGTTACCCCCTGTCCAAGCAAGGACCCTCACTCTAGCCAGGGTAAAAGAGAATCACCCTCAGCTAACCCCCGCTCACCACCTTGGTAGCTTGGCATGAGTAGGCAGGCTTAACTTTAGAGTGCTAGGTGTAGAGTAGTTGTACCAACACACACAGTAACTTAATGAAAACACTACAAAATGACACAACACAGGTTTAGAAAAATAGAGAATATTTATCTAACGAAAACAAGACCAAAACAACAAAAATGCAGACACACACAAGTCGAGTTATTAATTAAAAAGTAAAAAGTTTCTTCATGTTCTTTTAAACAAAACGCTAACGCTGTTAGTGTGAAAATGTACCTGGATCGCGTCAAAAACAACCCCTCACGGGCGAGTGTGTGTCGAAAGAAGCTTGCGATGTGTTGATATCACTCACAAGCAAAACCGTGCATCATTTCTCCTTCGGTCGGGTCGGCGTGCGTCGTTTCTTCTCTCCGCAGGAGAGTGATGCATCAATCCGGACAAGCACTCTCGGGTCCGGTCAGGCTTTGTGTCGTTTTTACATGCCCAGCGATGTTTGCGTCAGAAATCCTGCTGCACGGTGATCCAAAAACTGTGCAGTGTAGGTTGCGATCTCACCAGCCTCCATCATCGATGCTGAGTGTCGTTTCCCCAGCCGCGAGCATCGATCTCCCAGCCGCGCTGCAGGCACAGCATCGATTTCAGCCACAAAGCCATCAGTGTGCTGTTTTTCCGGAGGTTGCATTGAAATTTTCCACGCACGGCGGTCTGTGTGTGGATTTCTTAATTTTGGCCTGCCAGCTTCTCCTTTCAAGGCCCCAGGAACTGGATAGGGCACCACTTGGCAGGGCAGGAGTCTCAGTAGAGGTTCCAGGTGCTGGCAGAGATAAGTCTTTTCTGTCCCTGAGACTTCAACAACTGGAGGCAAGTTCAGTTTCAAGCCCTTGGAGAGTTCTTCACAAGAAGGAAGGCTCACAAAGTCCAGTCTTTGTCCTCTTGCACAGGCAGAAGCAGCAACTGCAGGTTAGCTCCACAAAGCACAGTCACAGGCAGGGCAGCTCTTCTTCCTCAGCTCTTTATCTCTTCTCCAGGCAGAGGTTCCTCTTGGTTTCCAGAAGTGATCTAAAGTCTGTGGTTTTGGGTGCCCTTCTTATACCCATTTTGCCCTTTGAAGTAGGCTTACTTCAAAGAAAAGTCTCCCTTGTTTGTAAAATCCTACCTTGCCTAGGCCAGGCCCCAGACACACACCATGGGGTTGGAGACTGCATTGTGTGAGGGCAGACAGAGCCCTTTCAGGTGTGAGTGGACACTCCTCCCCTCCCTCCTAGCACAGATGGCTCATCGGGAAATACAGGCTACACCCCAGCTCCCTCTGTGTCACTGTCTAGAGAGAGGGTCAAACAGCCCAACTGTCAAACTGACCCAGACAGGGAATCCACAAACAGGCAGAGTCACAGAATTGTTTAAGCAAGAAAATGCTCACTTTTTAAAAATGCCATTTTCAAACACACAATCTTAAAATCAACTTTACTAAAAGATGTATTTTTAAATTGTGAACTCAGAGACCCCAAACTCCACATGTCTATCCGTTCCCAAAGGGAATCGACACTTTAATCATATTTAAAGGCAGCCCTGTGTTAACCTATGAGAGGGATAGGCCTTGCCACAGTGAAAACCGAATTTAGCAATATTTCAGTGTTAGGACATATAAAACACCTTAGTATATGTCTTACCTTAAACATACACTGCACCCTGCCCATGAGGCTACCTAGGGTCGACCTTATGGGTATCTTATATTTAAGAAAAGGGACGGGTTAGGCCTGGCAAGTGGGTACACTTGCCAAGTCTAATTTGGCAGTTTAAAACTGCACCCACAGACACTGCAGTGGCAGGTCTGAGACATGATTACAGGGCTACTAATGTGGGTGGTACAACCAGTGCTGCAGGCTCACTAGTAGCATTTGATTCACAGGCCCTGGGTACCTCTAGTGCACTGTACTAGTGACTTACCAGTAAATAAAATATGCCAATCATGGATGAACCAATTACATACATATTTTGTATAGGAGCACTTGCACTTTAGCACTGTTAGCAGTGGTATAGTGTCCCGAGTAACAAAAACAGCAAAAACAGAGACCAGCACACATCAACAACCTGGGAAACAGAGGCAAGTAGTTAAGGGAGACCACGCCAAGGATGAAAAGCCTAACACCAACTGAAGATGATAACGGTAAAGAGGAAGGAGCTGACTTGCAAGAAGATCTCATCCACTACTTCCCATGAGCATATTTCATGTGATGTCATGACTGTGACTGTACAATAAACTGTAGCATTGAGAATGTAGGGTTGTTAGTGTTTTTAAACAGTTAGGGAGCTGATAATCTGCAAAAATCAGGCAAAGGTTGATTGATGAGCTAGCTTTGGGCACATCCCCACCTTAATGATGATGCTTTGTTTGTATCAGATTCCTTGCAATGTATGTTGTTTTCTAGATGCTTGCTGTATGACTTGTGTCATATGTATGGTTTCATTCCTATAATCCTTGTTCTGTCCTTTGTACTGGTACCTTCACCATGACATCTTCATGTAGGAATTTCAGAGTTGTGACATTGGCAGCTATGTGATGCTGTTCTGACATACAAAGTGGAGATGGATTGTTCCAGGTAATGTAGGTCACAGAGTTTGGGTGTAGGAGACCTGTGCCAAGACAGCTTGCACAGTGTTTGGATGGAAGTTCAGAAGTGCCCATTGTACTTGTTTTCTATCCTGTGGTGGGCCTTATGCATCATGTGTGTCATCAGATGGTCATACATATGTAGTACTAGACCACAACTAAGTCAGTTTCCATTCACATTGGTTAAACACTCTTTTTGTATGACCTGTATATAGCAGTAGATGTGTTTCGTCATTGTAGGCCACAGTGCCTGTGCCAAAACACTGACATATGTTTCTGTCATACCACCAGATGCATGACCTTTGGATTATGATGAGCCTATGATCAGAAACTGTTGTACTACCATCTGTCTGAATCTTGGATAATGTGATGTTGGATAACTTTGGTGTGGTATGTGACAAGGCTCAAGCTGGTGACATCAACCACTTCAATGTTTGCCTATTCTACAGGACAACGTCTGGCAAATCCCTTCCTTCCATGGTCTAGAGGTCTGTACCTGGGAATGTGTTAATTTACTCAGTATGAGTCAAATGCTTATGATTTCCAATAGTTCAGACATATTGAAAGTCTATGTGCTGAACACTGTAATAAAATGTTTAATTTGACCACATACTTGTATATAAATGTTTGTGTGGATTGGTGAGAATCCTGAGCTGTACACAGTGCACATGCATCATATCCCATCTTGAACAAGTACCTTGGATCATCATCATATGGTTCACATGGTCTGACATATTTACATGGCTAAATAAGAAATCAAAATCAGCAAACAATAAGTCAGCGATTAGTGATTTTATTGTGAAGCTACAACTAACATCACATATACGTGACATGAATCAACAAAAAAATAAGAAATGTGAAGGGGTCAGTCATGGTAAATGAAATCATTAGAGTAGATGCCACACCATTCGAAGTCCACAGTCCAGAGTACTCCTCCCATTGGAAATGGAAGTTGGTTCAGGTTCAGTCCACAGAGTGAATGTGTAACACAAAAAGGAGGACTTTAAGGAAGAGGGTTATTGCTGGCAGTAGTGTGTGTGTTGCCATCTGCTCCTCCTGGATTCTTTGCTGAACATCCCTGCTTGTGGGGTTGAGGGGGGAATCAGCTGCTACAGAGGGAGGGGTATCTGTGGTTGGTTGTTCCTTCGGCAGGGCTTCCCTACCTGTTGCTGGCGCTGATCTGGATGGACTTGCACTTGATGAGCCAAAGGAAGGTGAAGATTGGTTTTAGGAAGCCCTGCTCATTGTTGTGTGTATGTCCCTCAGCACCCCTGTCAGGGAGGCCATGTTGGAATTGTGGGCCTCCATTTGTTCACGCATGTCCCTATGCATGTCCTTCTGTAGCTGCTTGATTTCCCTGGGCATAGTCAACACATGGCCCACCATGCCTTGGGACTCCTAATAAACCTCCAGGATGTGGCTGATGGTGTCCTGGCAGACAGCAGCCCCAGTGGTCCCACTCCGCTGGCCCATACCATCCCTCCCATGCACCCTACCCCCACAAGCCTATGTCTTTGACACAGGGTGCCCTCTCCAGCAGGGTCCTGGAATCTTAGTGTCTGTAGTGTGGCGCTGCATCTCAGGATCCAGGACTGGTGGACACAAGATGGTGGAAACTGTGCTATGTTCACAGATTGGGGGGGTGAATGGGTTCCTGTGATGTTGATGCAACAGGGCTGGGAGGTGATGTTGTGGGCACAGTGGAACTCACTGTTGCTATCTGACCAGTTGCCCAGATGGGCGAGAACCTTCTCCACGTCCACAAGTCCAGGAGTATTGCCGTCACTGAGGGCTTCATCCAGGGGGTAGTGGTAGTCTGTTCTGTGACATTTGTTTGCCCAGCGGCAGATCCACCTGTTGATGAGAAACATACATTTTTACTGGTTGAATTGTAACATCTACCTCCAAATGTTTTGTGTTACAATGAGCAGAGACCTTGGACCAAGTTAAGTTGTAGGTAATCCAATTGTGACAAGCAACCAAGGTATTGGGTGATTTGACATGACATGTGTGAAGCATGCCGGACCTATTTGACTGAAGCAGCTGATGAGATGTGCAGATCAGTTGTACTTTGGATAATGGAATGAAAATTACATCTTACCACCAGAGCAGCCAACACAGTGGAGAGGCAAAATATGGCTTTGACCATTTTATGCCTGGTCATCATATGCACAGTGCTGTGTCAATGTGTCTGCTGCCAATACCAATCTGGTGATACATCTTGAGGCTTTAGGAATACTTGTTGAACACACTGGGTAATGTGTCATTCCTGTCCTCAATAGCTTCATCTTGGGTTAGCAAGTCAAGATGGAGCTAGGTAGGCAGACAAATGGTAAACTCCCAGGTGAGTAAACTTCAATAGAGACTTGGCAAACAAGGGTATTTGGACAAGTGACCACTGGGCTGACGGTTGGAATCACAGACACAGGGCCTCCTGCGAGTTGGACTCAAGTAAGCCCTCTACTTTCCAACACTTGATAAATCCTCATAGGCGAGTAAACTTCATTAGAGAATTAACAAAAAGGGGTTTATTGACAAGTGAACACTGGGCTGGTGGTTGGAGTTACAGACACAAGGCCCCCTTTGAGTTGCAGTCATGTCACTCCTTCCACTTCCCACACCATACAAATGGTATCTTCCCAGATGAGTACACTTCAATTGAGAGTTACCAAACAAGAGTATTTGGACAAGTGATCACTGGGCTGGTGTTTGGAGTCACAGCAACACAGGTTATTGGGCTTGGCTGTCAGGTATATCTCTCTACTTACCAACACTAGACAAATGGTATCCTCCCAGGTGAGTAAACTTCATTTGAGAGTTAACGAACAGGGATAGGTGGGTAAGTAAACACTGGGCTGGTAGTTGAAGTTACAGACACATGGCCTCCTGAGAGTTGCAGTCAGGTCACTCTCTCTACTCCCCAACACTTGACAAATGTTGGGTATTACATATGTTTATGAAGGCTGCATTTAGGTTTGAGCATACATTTACATTTCGGGACATCTCATGAATCCTGGAATTTGTTTTTGGTGTTATGAGATTTCCAGTCACCATTTGGACATATGGCAATGTGATGGGCCTTGGTAACTCTAATGTTGGGTCCAATGATACACATTGACAGTGTTTAAACTCACATACTCTTGGTATTGATTGTTGGTGAAGTACATGAACAAGACAGTGGCAAAAGCTGAGCATGCATGACATTGCATTTTTGTGTTGTAACTTATCAGACTCCACTCCCATATGTGTTCATGTCAAGCCCTCAGGTTGCAGGATGGCTAATACCTTCTCCTCCCAGGGAAACAGCTGTAATGGGGCACTAGCTGGGCCACCGCCAGTCATCTTCACCTCAAGCTGGTGCCTGGAGACCAGGGAATGCACCTTGCCCCTGATGTGGTTCCACCTCTTCCTAATGTCCTCCTATGTGTGCAGGGTGGTGCCTACAGCATTTGCTCTGTCGACTACCCTGTCCCACATTTCCATTTCACTACTGAAAGTATTGTGCTGGATTTGGGCTCCAAATAATTGTGGCTCTACTCATGATTTCATGCCCCATGACTTTTAACTCATCTTTGGAGAAACAGGGATTTTTTGGACGTGACATGGTTGGAAAAAAAAAAGGTGACAGGTACTTACCTAACAGGGGAAGTGCAATAGAGAGTGAATGGACAAAAGTGTGTGCAAGGTGTTATGAGATGGATGAAAAAGGGGAGCCTAATCTATGACAAATCAAACAAAGGTGTTTGTGGTTCTTTGGCTTCCAGTGGAGATGCATAGGATTGTGGTCTGTGAAGGGGTGTGTTTTATAGTGTGTCTTGCAGGTGTATCCACTGAAGCAATGTGTGTCAGCTGTGTGTTTTCTTTAATTCATCCAATGTGCAGTTGTCTGTTACTTTGCTGACTGCGAACCTTGGTGGTCAACTGCCATTGGCTAACTGCCACAAGGAGACCACCACGGTGACTGTGTGATTGTAATAGGCTTGGTGCTTGGCCGCACCGCTGATGGAGCTGGAGGTCAGACCACCTACATACGAGCCACCGTGCCGCTGGTGGACTGCCTTTTTTGCTTGGGGGTCAGTGGTCCTGCCTGGTTGCCTCATAATGAGGCGGTCTGGGGACTGCCGGTGCAGTGATCTTTTTGGGACCGCCAACATGGCGGTCTGGCGGTCTGGCAGTCCGATCGCCAAACTCATAAACAGGCCCTGAGTGATGTATTGGGCTGAGGTATAATGAGTTATTTTGTGTTCTGCATTCTACACCACTGTACTTTATGCCACTACATTGTACACTGCAATACTCTACTCTACACCACTCTACTCCATGCCATGCCACTCCATTTGATGACACTGCACTCCAGACACTGCACTGCACCTCTGCACCACTGCACTCTACGCCACTCTACTCCACTGAGCGTCACTGCAATCTATGCCGCTTCACTAGATGTTACTGCAGTCTGCATCACTCCACTCTGCACCCCTGTACTCCACACCAATGCATTCCATGCTACTGCACTGTGTGCCACTCTACTCTACACTCTATGCCACTGCCATGTACACCCCTGCACTATACATTACTGCAGTCTACTATACACTCCACCACTCTGTTCTACACCACTTTATTTTATGCCATGCAACTCCGTTCGATGCAAATGCAGCCTATGCCATTGCACTGTACTCTGCATCACAGCACTCTATGCCAATCTTCTCAACTCTGCACCACTGCAGTCTACACCACTGCAGTGTACCCTACTGCAGTCTGTGCCACTCCACTCTGCACCAGTGTACTCTATGCTACTGCACTCTACAGTACTGTACTCTACTCTGCACCACCCTACCCTGCACCACTTCGTGTCACTGAACTTTACGCCATTGCAGTGTACTCTAGACCACTGAACTCTACACCACTTTACTTTGCACCACTCTACTCTAGGCCACTGCCCTCTGTGCCACTGAACTCCATCCCCCTCTACTGTATGCCATGCACCTCCTCTCCACACAGTGCCACTGTACTCCACTCCACTCTACACAATGCCATCTACTGTACAATACAATGATACGCCACTGCACTCTACACCACTGCATTGTACACTGCACCACTATGCTCTATGCCACTCTACTCAATTATGCACCACTGTAGTCTATGCCACTTCATTCTATGCTGCTGCAATTTGCACCATTCCACTCTGCACCACTGAACTATATGCCACTCTCCTCAACTCAACACCACTGTAGTCTATACCACTGCACTCTACTTTGGACCACTCTGTTCTATGCCACTGCACTCTATGCCACTGCAAACCACTTTACTCCACTC
This sequence comes from Pleurodeles waltl, assembly GCF_031143425.1. NCBI lineage: Eukaryota > Metazoa > Chordata > Amphibia > Caudata > Salamandridae > Pleurodeles > Pleurodeles waltl. The sequence continues at coordinate 1,744,694,127 of NC_090444.1, forward strand.
CAATCTACACCACGGTACTGTACTCTACTGTATGCCACTGCACTGTGCTCTGCACCACTGCAGTCTATGCCACTCTACTTCATGGCACTCTACTCTACATCACTCTACTTTACCTCACTTCAGTTTACCCCACTTCACTCTACACCACTTTACTCTATCACCACTTCATGCTACACAACTCTACTGTATGCCACTGTACTCTACGCCACTGCACTGTATTCCATGCCACTAACTCTGTGTCACTCAAAGTTACTGTACTCCAATCAACTCTATGTCACTCTAGTTCACTCTACACTACTCTGTACTGCTCTACTGTATGCCACTGCACTCTATGCCACTGTACTCTACTCTTCACCACTCTACTCTACCGCATTTCACTCTATGCAACTCTACTCTACTCTTCACTCTACCCCATGTCACTATACCCCACTTCACTCTATGCAACTCTGCTGTATGTTACTCTACTATAGCTAACTTTTTTCTACCCCACTTCACTCTACCCCACTCTACTCTATGCCACTCTACCGTTAACAGCTCTACTCTACCCCACTTCACTCTACGCCACTCTAATGTACACCACTCTATTGTATATGCCACTCTACTCTACTACACTTCACTCTACCCCACTTCTCTCTAGCCATTCTACTCTACTCTGCACCGATCTTCTCTACGCCACTGCACTCTGTGCCACTGTATTGTAATCTGCACCATTATATTGTATGCAACTCCACTCTATATCACTGTACTCTACGCCATTCTAATCTACACCACTCTACTCTATCCTACTGCATTCTACTGGGGTACTTCACTGTACCCCACTTCACTGTACCCCACTTTCCTATATGCAACTCCACTGTACGCTACTCTACTCTACCCCACTTCACCCTACCCCAATTTATTCTACCCCACTTCACTGTACCACAATTCACTGTACCACATTTCACTCTACACCACTATACTGTATGCAGCTCTACTCTACGCCACTCTACTCGACCCTACTTCTTTCTACCCCACTTCAATGTACCACACCTCACTGTACTTCACTGTACCCAGAGGCATGGTATGCTACAACACTCTACTGTACCCTGCTCTATGCTACACCACTTCACTCAATGCCACTCTACTCGGCATTACCATAGTTTTGTGACTGAAATGTGTTATGGCGTGCTTTAGATAATAAACACTTCTTTACTCACTGCAGTGAGCATTCCAGCTGTCATCGGATTGACTTTGGATATTTTATATCTATATATATATATATATATATATATCCATATACATATATATATAAATATATGAGCATATAATTAACACATTCATATTTATATATAACATTTATCAGCTATATATTATATATTGTGAATATGTATGTTTATTATATGCAAAATATATTTGTATACATTATAAAACAATAGTTAATATTAAATATTGTAAAACATTATTTTTCTATACATTTATATATATAATAATATACACCACATTAACTTACCTGTGATGTAAGGCTGCCTGAAAAGTAATACATATAGGGGGTCATTCCGACCCCGGCGGGCGGCGGGCGCCGCCCGCCAGGCGGAGACCGCCAGAAGACCGCACCGCAGTCAAATGACCGCGGCGGTCATTCTAACTTTCCCGCTGGGCCGGCGGGCGACCGCCAAAAGGCCGCCCGCCAGCCCAGCGGGAAAGACCCAGCAACGATGAAGCCGGCTCCGAATGGAGCCGGCGGAGTTGCTGGGGTGCGACGGGTGCAGTGGCACCCGTCGCGATTTTCAGTGTCTGCCAAGCAGACACTGAAAATCTTTGTGGGGCCCTGTTTGGGGGCCCCTGCACTGCCCATGCCAGTGGCATGGGCAGTGCAGGGACCCCCAGGGGCCCCACGACACCCGTTCCCGCCATCTGGATGGCGGGAAGGGGGTCGGAATCCCCATGGCGGCGCTGCAAGCAGCGCCGCCATGGCGGATTCCCTGGGCCAGGGGAAAACCGGCGGGAAACCGCCGGTTCCCCTTTTCTGACCGCGGCTTTACCGCCGCGGTCAGAATGGCCCAGGAAGCACCGCCAGCCTGTTGGCGGTGCTTCCGCAGTCGTTGGCCCTGGCGGTCAATGACCGCCAGGGTCAGAATGACCCCCATAATATTAAAACAAATTTTACAAGACATCATATACCTAGCTCTGCCACCTCGATGCCTGGCAGGTTGAATGGGTCTTGCCCCTGGCCCAGGATGTCAGCCCAGGGATGCTTGGCTTGCTCCTGGGTGCGGAAGACCCGTCTGTGGTGGTGCATGCAAGATCCCACTCTCCCCTACCGCAGGTGTCACTCCACCAGACCGTAGCCCTTGCCAGATCTGCCACTGGCTGCCAGCATGAGGAGGGAGTGGTGTTGCACAAGAAATTAGGTCTGCCTCCTCCACCTCAGAACAAATGTGCTGAGGCATCACTCCCTCACACCGCTGTCACACACAAGGGATGCGGGACACTGTAACAGCACTGCCTACCTCTGTCATAGCCGGGTGGGGTGCGATGGGTACAAAAAATATTAAAAAGACAAAACTGGGTAACAAAAAGGTAAAATAACCACAAGAGAATGTGTAACTAATAAAGGAGTGAAACAATTCTGAAGAAAGGGTGACAGGTAGAGCAGCATGGGGTAAATTGGTTGGATGGAGCCTAGGAAGCAGAATTGCTAGGCAGCAGCAGGTTGGATTAAACAAAATGGCCATGCCCTTGCGCACTGTGAGATGTAATTCATGCTGCTTATGAGCGTAAAAAACATCACTGTTGTCATTTTTCTGATCCGACTTGCCCAAGACGCATCCCACATAATTGCACATAACTTTCGAGTAATTTTGAGTGGTTAAGTTACAAGGAATTATGTAAATTGTGCCCAACTGTACATTGGATACCATTTGACAGTGTGGCCTGTGCCATTGCTGATCTGCAAAAACAGGTTGCTTCTATTGCTGCCAAATTAGCAAAAGAGGATGGGGACCAAAAAGGCACCACAATTGAGAGGGGGATCTTTCCTGAAGCAAAGACTCATCCCTGGCTCAAGACAAGCTTAAGAAAGTTGCACATTCTTCTGGAAAAAGTGATTCCATCAACCTGTTTGGAAAAGGGGTCCAGGAGATCATACTTTCCAAACCGGGTAAACTTGTGGCTCATGTACCAGGGGTTATAAGCAAAACATTTGGAAAGGGTATAATTTGTTGAGGTTTTCTCTTTGATTGGTGCAAAGTACAAGGACATTGAAGCAAAATGGAAAGATGTAAAAGATGCAACAAAGGGAAAAAACAAACATTAAGAGGCTGCTTGGTTTTAAAGTTTATATGACAGTAAGTTTGGAAGAGAAGACTGAAGTGACTGGTTCAATTGTATTTTACGCCAATGCATCCTTAAAGCTCACCATAAATACATTTGGTCTAAACTTGGACCAAAATTGTGAACTTACACCAAAAGTCTAACTTTACTACCAGTAAAGTTAGACGTTAGGTTTAAAGTTAGACTTTTGGTCTAAGTTTATCTTTGTGAATTGGGTCCCTTGTGTTACCACTTCTTTGAAGTCTTTGCTGCACCCCGAGGGAAACCTGGGTTAACCAATCCAATATTTCCTTACAATCTTTTAGTATAGCAGCAGACACCCTTGCAATCCGAGGCAGGTTTCACAACGAAAAAGGTTAAGCATATGGGGCACTGGTCATCGTCGCCCTTTAAGTGTTACATCTGTCCTGAATTTTTATAGTTGTTCCTCCTTTTTTGTGGGTCACTGTTTGCTTTCTTGAACTACTGGTGTCATCCAAGGCCATGTGGGTCATCTGTCATTCCTTCATTTGACAGGCAGTGTACTGGTTGCAACATCTCTGTAAGCTTATGCCAGTGGCATTCAGGAGTGTCTTCTTTAGATGGTGCGGAGTTGGAGGGCACAAAATCTCACAGCTGCAAGAGATGGTTGAGGATGCAAACAGCCTTAAGGGACTGCAATGTCAAGACCTCATTGTTGTTCACCTTGATGGTAATGACCTGACAAAAATGCAAAGAGGGGAATTGAAAGGATGTGTCTTGAAGTAGTTTGCTTGGCTAGGTTGGTCTTACATAGCTTGGTCTCATATGATACCTGGGCTGTTTGAGGCCACGGGCATCAAGTCCAGCCAATAATGTGTTGGTTAAGCATCTTAACATTGAAATTTGTACACTGTGTTCATGTCTGGAGTGTTATATTCTCAACCAATTACCTCTTATGACAGCAGTACGCTGACAAGAAGCAATCTTTACTCTGCCAGGATTTCACACTGGGTCAGGTCATAGGCACACAGTTCACCTAGCAGTGTAGGACATGGGCCTTTCTCCCAGAATTGTGTGCCCTTCTTTGGTGGTCTGGCGTTGGGGGAGGGGGAAACCATGGTATGTACCCTGTGGTATAGAGATTAGGGACCGCCCCACAGATATACAAGCAGTTTCACCTGTGTGGTCCAATAGAATGGAGGGAATGCTAGAACTGAGTGCTGTTGCATTCACCAGGGAATGAATGAGTATAATAAATGTACATGTTAATTTTCTTTAAACAGCTTGTCACTGTTTGATAGGTGTGTACTGGAGGGTGCTATGAAACAGCATGGCAGTGTGTGATTTTAGTTGTCATTGTGAAAATTGTGTAAAGATTATGGTTGCATATGATACATACAGAGAAAGGCCCTGTCGGTATTGCACACAATTATTTGTAAGGGACCTATATTTCTCTAAGGGACCCAATGCATAACTCAAAGACACATTCAAAAAGAAAAAACAATTTTTCAGAAAGGAAAGCGAAGAAAAATACAACACCAGGGCAGAAATTACTGCACAAATCATGTATATTTGTCCAACGTATTTGAAACAATCTATGTACATATCAAATGAGGGTTACTCTAACAAGTGCAAAATTGTGACGTGCTCGTGCAGAGTGACATGTGAAGGATTAAATTGACTAAGCAAGACGATTTTGTTTACAACTAAAACTAGAAACGCAGTGAAGCCACCTGCTGACTGTCAATTAAATTATTTTTCCAATTCACACAGGGTAACTCGGAGGTTTCCATAGAAGTCCCCTGGGGGAAGGGTGAGCCTTCATCCAGACAAATAAAAAGGTGTTGACGTTTTGACCCTATAAACTGCATGGTTGAGTAAAACCACCAGGGAGGGTCTTCATCAGGATGTGGGCGGTTTAGGGGTTAAGCAACCTGTAGTTGTGAGATAACTTCTTCCAAAAAAGAAAAGTATGGAAATATAGGTTGGCAGCCTGATCATCTCATGAATATCTTCTTAATAGTCAGCTTCAATTTCTTAGAAGACACAGATCAAACGCTCTTTGAAACTTTCGGCTAAGTAACTTTTTCAACTAGTAGTGAAACCAGGGCACCCTTCCATTATCTTTGGACTGGAATGAGCTATAGCGGCCATTCACTGCAATAACATCAGAGCTCTGAGGTTCTTTTAGTGAGTGGCCACTGTAGCCCATTTCAGTCCAGTGACTGTCAATAAGGTATTCATGGGATGAGCAGGCTGCCATCCTATACTTTCATAATTTTCTTTTTCAGAAGAAGTTATCATCTCGCGACTATAGGTCGCTCATCCACCCACATCCTGATGAAGACCCTCCCTGATGATTTTTCTCAACCATGCAGTTTATAGGCACAAACGTTGATGCTCTTTTAGTAGTCTGGACAAAGGCTTACCTTGCCCCAGGAGACTTCTAAGGAATCCTCCTAGTTACCTTCTGTATATTGGAAAAATAATTTAATTGACAGACAGCCGGCGGGCAGCTTCCACTGGGTTTCTAGTTTTAGTTGTAAAAAATGTTGTTTTGCTCAGTCAGCGTAATACTTCACGTCACTCTGTACAAGCACATATATCAGAGTTTTGCCCTTGTTAGAGCAACACTCATTTGATGTGTGCATACATTGTTTCATGTATGTTGGATAAATATACATGGTTTGTGCAGTAATTTCTGCCCCAGGGTTGAATTTTTCTTGTTTTCCTTTTTGAAAAAGCTTTTTTCTTTTCAAATGTATCTTTGAGTTATGCGTTTAGTGTCTTAAAGAAATATAAGTCCCTTACAAATATTTGTGTGCAATACTGACAGGGCATTTCTCTGTGGGTATCATATGCTACCCGGGTCCTGAGTTTCACTGGGTAACCCCATTACATTGTAATAATATTATGGTTGCAACACTGTTTTCTTAAATGTTATGTTTATGATTTGTTGGAATAAACACAGCAAACTCTAAACAGGTGGAGGGGCAGGATCCAGACTGAGGGTGTGGGCATGTGACCTCCTAAATTAGGATGAGGTGACACCTAATAGGGCAGTGACATCTACTACCCTCAGAGGTTGACTCAAATCTTTTGACTCAGACAGGAATAATAAGATCATCAAATCAAACAAAGAAAACCAATAGCTATAAACAACAACAATATTCAATAGGGAGTTAGTAATTTACACTCACCATGATCTATGTGGTCATGAATCACCACACCAATTTTAGTAAAATTGAAACATTTATTGCCTTTATATTAACAATGCTAAAGTCACGCAAATGATGTGCAAAACCAAATGATAGCAATACAAAAGCTCCAAATCCAGGCTGTCCAAATCATCTCAAGAAGCTCAATTTTATAAGAGCAATTACCATTAGACACTCCTAAAGAATTATACAAAATAACAATAGAATAATTTGAGAAATAGCAACAGATTTCATTAGTTGTGCAGTTGAATCAATCACAATCAATTAATAAACAGTTAATTCAAATAGTGGGTTAAGCATCCTAACTAACAAATTCTAAATCAAAAAGCATGTTTGGGGCTGGACTTTGTCACATGCAAAAATTTAAAATAAGACAAAAATTAATTTGGAAAAACATCTAAACTATGGTGCTTACAAAAATATGTGGTTGAATTTCTAAAGGACAACCTGCAAGAAAAACAAATGCACATTGGTTATACCTCTCCTAAATGAGACAGCAGCCAGCAGAGTCGTTGTCGGCAGAGCACAGGAATAGTAGGTCTTCAGCGATCAGCATCCTTAACATGGAAAGGGCAACATTTCAGTAAGGTTGGGCCAAAAGGTATCTGACCTGTTAGAATCATAAGTCATCTATATCACTACAATTGCATCTGAACATAGCTGAAAAGTTCTACGCTACACTGAAAAAAACTGCACAGAATTGAAACTCAAGAGAACTGAACTTACATCATCTAGAACTTTGCTAAATTAAAGGCCTACACATCAGTAGCTAGGCTTCTATTGGACAAGACTATGAGGTGTAACAGTGAGCAACCAATAGAATTACGTTTCTTCTTCAGTTGTATCTTTTTTTTCATTCCTTCTCCAAGATAAGGTGGTGTTCACAATCCTCTTCAGTCCGCAGTTTCTGCAAAATGTAAACATTGTAGAAAACAGCACAGAACATGACATTTAATTAACATTACTTCCTATCAGAAACTAAGGCCCATTGTTAAAACTTTCAAATATTATCACAAGGAAGTACAGAATGAGCAAAGGGAAAAAGCAATAGATTTCCACTGTGAGCTTTCAATGGGATGTCTAATAAACAACGTATGCAAAAGCATTTCAGTAAAATCAGCATAACATTTCAACACTGTACTTGTGGAAAAATACTAAAACGTATGCTTTTTGACTGATGCTAACACATGACGAATAAAACAATGCAATAATTTTGAATCGTTAGTTTTACTGATTAATAGTAATCATCTTTTGTCAGTACATGTAGTTATGACTCATCAAAATACATTTTCACAGTCATTAATTATTTCACATAGCACTCGATGTGACGGACACCATGTCAACCACATTTCAACATGCACCTTTTATTTTTAATTATGAGTTTCTCTAATTAGGTATTTTAACACACTTTATTTATTATGTTTTAGTTACTCGGATTTTAGTACAAATGTTTGCTCTCTAACAAGGGTCACAAGGGACTGAGGGCTGGTCTCATGATGCAGTACAATATAAAATCCATTTTTTTCAAAATGATCAAAGAGCCATTCAAATGCTATGCATTGGAATTAATTATATATAGGTTTGCCCCTTACTTATTGTTCGTGGGTATCCTGAAATCCTGAGTGGAGTTTTCCTTTCGGTGTTTGAAGACGATCGGCCGTGTTATAAACAATTGCTTTATACAATTGGGCAAAATCTGAGTGCGATCAAATGGTAAACCCTATATAATATAACCCAGACTGCGCACGGTATTCTAAGTAAATAGCAGTTCAAAAATCAAGTTTATGTTTTTCTGAAAAAAGCTCAGTTTACCATCCAGATAGAAGTTACTACTACAAATAAGCTCGCTATTCGAGTCTGACAAGAGCCCAGCAGAGGGCGCCATTATCCCGCTCATCGTTGCTTCACAGCGCGCAGCATTGATGTTTCCATTATGAAGGCTGAGATTTCGCAGGCCAGGTCATTTGAAACAATTTATTTAGACTTCTAATTATCGTACAATATTGTTTGCTTAACTTGTTATTTCTTATGGGCAGCCGCGTGTCCTGCCGCCGCCTGCTCCATTAATCCAAAATACATTATGGAAATGCAGAGACAGACAATTTGTAATGAAAAACACAAAACAATTTGGCCAAATGATTGCTCGTTTATAGGGCAATAATCGTGGCTGTCCATTATCCGGATATGTATATCAATATAGTAATTGCAAAAGGCCTGAATGATGCACTTGCAGTCCGAAAAATATCCTTTAATGTCAATGTATTTCTGTGGCTTAAAAATGCAAATATGCACAAGAGAGGGCAGATGAGAAATCATTCCCGCGTGTTTACTTTACGGTAAAATCTTAGGCCCATATTTATACTTTTTAGCGCTGCATTTGCGTCATGTTTTGACGCAAAAGCGGCGTAAACTTACAAAATACAATTATATTGTGTACGTTTGCACCGCTTTTGAGTCAAAAAATGACGCAAATGCGGCGCTAAAAAAGTATAAATATTGGCCTTAGTTTTTTTCTGCATTCGTTAGTTGTTCGGATTTGGGGGCCATGCACTGTGGCCCGTATTTATACTTTTTTTTAGCGCCGCATTTGCGCCGCTTTTTGACGCAAAACGGCGCAAACCTACAAAATACAATGGCATTTTGCAAGTTTGCGCCGTTTTTGCATCAAAAAACGACGCAAATGCGGCGCAAGTAAAGTATAAATACGGGCCTGTATATTTTGGTTGTGTGAAAGTGCAGTGTGAGCGGGAAAGTGTCTATCCATACACCGAGCCTGAGGTGTAAATAAACAGTGATGTGAAAAAACACACCTTGGGCATGGAGATGTTGACTTGGTTGTAAACATTAAGGGCGGAGTCTTTGCACAGTTACCAGATGAATTTAGGTGAAGGTTTTGAGGCACATGTGGCCAAAGTTTATGGAAAGTAAGCGCAACCTTAGCATCATTTATTTTGATGCTGAAGCAAACTCTAACTTAAACTCCATATTTATATTTTGACGCTAAACCCGTCTAGCGTCAAAATACTGGAGTTAGCGCCATTTCTAGGAAGGGCCAACCCACCTTGCGTCTCATTGCAACAATGAGGTGCAAGGTAGGCGTTCCCTCCCTAAAAATGGTGCTAGCCGCCCAGCGCCATATTCAACTCCTGATGCTGAAATGACGCGCACCTAGGAGGCAGACCGTAGGAACAGCGCTAAGCCTGATTAGCATCATTATTTAACGCCTGGTCAGACCAAGCGTTGACGTTCTGGTAGGCCCATTTCTGTGCCCACATAGATACCCACCCAGTTTGGTGCCCAGGCCTATTTTTTTGTCCTGGTCCGACCCTCCGTCAGCTCAGGCGCTAAAATGCACGTTCACGCATTGGTGTGCTTTCATGTGTTTCCATACTCCGGGAAATAAAATGCAGCAAACGAAATAAGGAATGTTTTCCTGCATTGATTAAGTTGCCTTTCCGTGTTTCAGTTATAGAGTGGCCTTTGGAGTACTTTCCAACAGGTAGGCCTCTGTTTGCCATGAGTTGGTGACAATGGCGCCCTGAAGGTTGCATTGTTCCTATGTCGGCACTGACCAGCAGGTTCACTAAGTTGTATTGTTCCTATTTACATTCCAGAGTTCCACCCTGGGTGTGTGGCATCACCACTTCATATTTCCAAATCAGAGATGGGCATGAATCCCGCTGCCCCTCAGCAGATGGCTCAGCGAGTTAAGACTCGCCCCTGAAACCGTGTGTGGGCGGTCAAACTGGGACAGGAAACAGGTACGGGACCCCAAAATAAAAGTCCCCCTCCGCTTCCTCCTCCACCCCCAAAAAAATAGTGCCCCCATTAACAAATGAGACAACTGAAAAAAATCAGGGAGGTTTTAAACTTGTGAAGTGGTTTGCAATCTATGGGAGACTGCAAGCATTTCTGCCGGCTGCAGGAAATGTTTGTGAAACAACAGAAGAAACCTGTGCATCCGAGCTCAAAACAGATCCACAAACAGGCAAAAAACGGCCCAAGCACTGACCTGTCAGACCAGCCTTTCAGGCACTGTCCTGCTTTAGGCCAGTCTGAGCCTTATGTGTGGACTGTAGGCCACGAGCCCGAATCCCTGCCTATTCGGTCTTTCATTCTTCTCGGGTACGTAAGTCCAGGACCCTTAAACTGGGCAACACTAGGCCCTAGAATCGGCATCTGTTAGTGTGACGCGCTGAGTTATGAGTGGGACCGGGGCGCGTGGTCAGTAAGATGGGGGGGGGTGGGCTGAGCTTCAGATTTTCTGACAATCAGGCCGCTCATATAATGTATAAATACATTATATAAAAAACAGGGTGCAAGTGGGGCCTGAGGGGCAGTGGAAAGGGAGAGGAACGCGGTTTCGTGAGTACTAAGAAAGATAGCACGATATTCTGTAAAATAACCAGTATTTCTGAGGACTTGCACAGTTTGTGTATTTTTTCCCTGTTTATATAAAAATAGCTGCTGAAATCCGACTATCTGACAATACGCAACTGAAAGCACCTGTACTCAACTATTTATAAGAAAATACATCTACTAGGAGGGTGTGACACCCCACACCTACGCCCCTTAGTGGGACTTGAAAATATACAGTTTGCTGGCTTCGGCAATCGAGTGGCAAGTGGGCCTGTACTCAGAGGCCCAACTCTACTACTAAATGGAGACACTCCTCCTAGTACGACCTGTTCCCATGCCACAAAAGGCTGAATCCGGTTCATATCCATGACTTGTGTAAATACTGCCACGGGTTAATGCAAGTCTCCGATATTCACCTGTCCCACTCACCTGAGGGCACAATGGCCACCTAAATGCTCTCTCTCTCTCTCTTTTTTTTTTTCACAGTTGGGAGTTTCCCACAGACTTTCCAATGTTATCTAGATGTAAGGTAATGGTGTTCGAGTTACACAGGATGATGAATGTTTCATAAATATAAAGATTTACAAAGACAAAAACTCAAATTTGACTGTCTACCCTTCACTGTCAGCTTAAAGTCACAGGTGTACCTCCTTGTTAGGCCTAGGATGTGGGATCTTGGGGTATGTGGGCATGATGTTCAAAATTGTGTTTTTGCGATTTATTAATAGCGAATTTTAGCGATTTGCTATCAGAAAATCGCAAACTGCCATGTACAACAGTGTGTTTGACACTGTTAGCGATTCACAGTGGGCCGCAATTGGACCTGCCTCATCGATATTCATGAGGCAGGTCACAATTTTTGAACTATTGTGAGTGGCAACCATGCCAGGGGTGGTGGCCAGCTGGGGTTAGCAGATTGCAGTGTCTGTGATTGCTTTTTCAATAAAGCAGTTTTGGTTTTTTTTTTGTAATACAGGAAACCGTCTGCATTGCAAAAAGAAAAATGAAAAGTTTTCTTTTCATTTTTTTAAGAGCAGGCATTGGTGCATGAGACCACTGCCTGCTCTTAAAAAATGTGTGCGCCCCTTGGGGACCCCTTCCCCTTTGCAAATGGCTTACCACCAGCATGAAGTTGGTGGTAACTGCGAATGGTTTTCGGGTAAATTCTCGTCGCAAAACATTCCTACATAGCAGTGCGGCTTCCTTCTAGGAAGGGACGCCCTCGGCACCTCCTTTCCTAATACTGAATCGCTACCCATTTTGCGATACTGGAATAAATTACCCAATCGCCAAATAGGGTTTAGTTGATTCAAAAATGCAATTTTCTGGTGGCAAATGGCCCGATTCTGCAAATCAGGTCATTTGCGAACAGAAAATAGCTTTGTACATCAGGCCCTTGGCTCCTTGTTGAGTCTGGGCTGTAGGGTCCTGGGCGAGTCTTGGCTGAAGGTCCGTGTTAGTTTGGGATGTGGGATCTTGGTTGTGTTATGGCTGGGGAGAGGGGGAGCGGACTTGTTGAGTTTGGGCTGTAGGGTCCTTGTTGAGTCTGGGCTGTAGGGTCCTTGTTGAGTCTGGGCTGTAGGGTCCTTGTTGAGTCTGGGCTGTAAGGTCCTTCCTGTGTCTTGGCTGGGGAGTCTTCTTGAGTCTGGGCTGTAGGGTCCTTGTTGAGTCTGGGCTGTAGGGTCCTTGTTGAGTCTCGGCTGTAAGGTCCTTCCTATGTCTTGGCTGGGAGTCTTCTTGAGTCTGGGCTGTAGGGTCCTTGTTGATTCTGGGCTGTAGGGTCCTTGTTGAGTCTGGGCTGTAGGGTCCTTCCAGTGTCTTGGCTGGGGAGTCTTCTTGAGTCTGGGCTGCAGGGTCCTTGTTGAGTCTGGGCTGTAGGGTCCTTGTTGAGTATGGGCTGTAAGGTCCTTCCAGTGTCTTGGCTGGGGAGCCTTCTTGAGTCTGGGCAGTGGTATCTCCATTGTGTCCGTGATGGGGGTCGTAGTTGAGTCTGATCCCCCCCGCCTTGTTAGGGTGTAGCGCAGTAGTTCCCAGCCTTTTGACTTCTGTGGACCCCCACTTTATCATTACTGGAACCCCGGAACCCTGACTGAATCATTATTGGAATCTAGGGACCCCCCACTGAATCATTATTGGAATCTTAGGACCCCCCACTGAGTCATTACTGAAAGCTGAGACCTAATCTTATTGCTCCTGGGATACGGAGAGCTTTTGGGGTCTTTTGAAGATACTGTTGACATGCCCTCAGCTATGGCGCTGTGGCCCTCAGACACTGAGCCTTAATTTGGGACGGTATTTCCCCCTGAGTGCTGCCAATGTAGATATGCCCACTGTTATTTAAAAGGTGTACGGAAACTCACCCCACCCTTCCTACCCGCCCCCCCCTTCGCAAGGCCTCCCCCACCTAACCCCTAGCTCATGCAATTGGGTCTTCCCTGTAAAGGAAACCCCTTGGAGACTGGAGACCTGAGAATCCTTTCACCCATGCTACCTTGAGAGGTGTGTGTATACTTGGGGAGCAGACAGCCCGGCTTCACGCATGCTTCAGTCAGGGGGTTCACCACCCCGACTCTATGGTGCGTGGTCCGGCTTAATATATGGCAGGTCCAGGCCAGCGGTTTAATGCAGCCAGAGACTAGAACATCTGACAGCCGTGCCCACTGCCCCACATACACACTGTGTGCTCCTCCTCACCACAGATCTATCTATCTCACATTTTCTAATTTTTCTTCTTTTTTTCTTTCTTTTCACTGTCACAACAGCTCCCTATTTCTCCACACCTCCTCTCGAAGTGATACAGCTGAATGCTGCGATTCACTCTTCTTCGGTTCAAACTACGGATTACTTGCAGACAGGTTTTCGATTTTTATTGGAATGATTTTCTCGGACAATGCACCGTCTTGTACTTATAGAATACAAATGTTGCCTTTACTTGGGGAATATGGCAATACAGGCCGGTCGGCTCAAAAATATATTTCCTGTGCACCGGTGTCTGTGTTCACGTGAGGCCACATGTCCCATCCGGCCTGGGCCCCTGGCAGGACTTCTCCCGGCTGGTCTGACAGCTCACAAGGGAGCAGCCCCTACAGTGGGGGGCAGAGAGCGTTTGACGTCAGAGACGTGCAGCACCAATAGCATGGGGCGGTGTGTGACGTCACAAGTGTCCAGCGGCACTACAATGGCGGAACAGAGAGGGTCTGACGTGGCAGTGGCGCAGCTGCACTGCACTAGCAAACAAGAGAGTCCGTGAGGTCACAAGGGAGAACCGCACTGCACTTGCTGACTAGACGGCCAGTGAGGTCACAAGACAGCAGCAAAAACAACAAGTGATGGACGGAATGCTGAACATTGTCAGACACTCACCCCCAGTCACAGATCTGGGTTTAATCCATCGTTTTTTTGCTCACCATGCCACCCCAGTTTGGACCCAGCCATATGCAAATCAGTCTTGACCCTGTTCCTCATGGGAACAGTCCAGCCCGAACTGCCAAGCCAGGTCCTCACTGGACCGGAAACAAGCATCCTGGGACCGGTTTCGGGGTTCCACCCCTCATCAGCCAGGCTAGCTTGAATCCAGTGGCATGGGAAGCACGGGACCCACGTCTGGGTATACCCTTCCCACTTAGGGCGACAAAGCAAAAACAACAAGTGATGGACGGAATGCTGAACATTGTCAGACACTCACCCCCAGTCACAGATCTGGGTTTAATCCATCGTTTTTTTGCTCACCATGCCACCCCAGTTTGGACCCAGCCATATGCAAATCAGTCTTGACCCTGTTCCTCATGGGAACAGTCCAGCCCGAACTGCCAAGCCAGGTCCTCACTGGACCGGAAACAAGCATCCTGGGACCGGTTTCGGGGTTCCACCCCTCATCAGCCAGGCTAGCTTGAATCCAGTGGCATGGGAAGCACGGGACCCACGTCTGGGTATACCCTTCACCCCCAGTCACAGATCTGGGTTTAATCCATCGTTTTTTTGCTCACCATGCCACCCCAGTTTGGACCCAGCCATATGCAAATCAGTCTTGACCCTGTTCCTCATGGGAACAGTCCAGCCCGAACTGCCAAGCCAGGTCCTCACTGGACCGGAAACAAGCATCCTGGGACCGGTTTCGGGGTTCCACCCCTCATCAGCCAGGCTAGCTTGAATCCAGTGGCATGGGAAGCACGGGCGACAAAGCAAAAACAACAAGTGATGGACGGAATGCTGAACATTGTCAGACACTCACCCCCAGTCACAGATCTGGGTTTAATCCATCGTTTTTTTGCTCACCATGCCACCCCAGTTTGGACCCAGCCATATGCAAATCAGTCTTGACCCTGTTCCTCATGGGAACAGTCCAGCCCGAACTGCCAAGCCAGGTCCTCACTGGACCGGAAACAAGCATCCTGGGACCGGTTTCGGGGTTCCACCCCTCATCAGCCAGGCTAGCTTGAATCCAGTGGCATGGGAAGCACGGGACCCACGTCTGGGTATACCCTTCCCACTTAGGGCGACAAAGCAAAAACAACAAGTGATGAACGGAATGCTGAACATTGTCAGACACTCACCCCCAGTCACAGATCTGGGTTTAATCCATCGTTTTTTTGCTCACCATGCCACCCCAGTTTGGACCCAGCCATATGCAAATCAGTCTTGACCCTGTTCCTCATGGGAACAGTCCAGCCCGAACTGCCAAACCAGGTCCTCACTGGACCGGAAACAAGCATCCTGGGACCGGTTTCAGGGTTCCACCCCTCATCAGCCAGGCTAGCTTGAATCCAGTGGCATGGGGAAGCACGGGACCCACGTCTGGGTATACCCTTCCCACTTAGGGCGACAAAGCAAAAACAACAAGTGATGGACGGAATGCTGAACATTGTCAGACACTCACCCCCAGTCACAGATCTGGGTTTAATCCATCGTTTTTTTGCTCACCATGCCACCCCAGTTTGGACCCAGCCATATGCAAATCAGTCTTGACCCTGTTCCTCATGGGAACAGTCCAGCCCGAACTGCCAAGCCAGGTCCTCACTGGACCGGAAACAAGCATCCTGGGACCGGTTTCGGGGTTCCACCCCTCATCAGCCAGGCTAGCTTGAATCCAGTGGCATGGGAAGCACAGCAGCGTCACTGCACTAGCAAACAAGAGAGTCCGTGAGGTCCCAGGGCAGCAGCCGCACTGCACTGGGGGACCAGAGGGACAGTGAGTTCACAAAGCAACAGCGTCACTGCACTGACGGACTAGAGGGCCCGTGAGGTTACAATGGCGCAGCCGCACTGCACTGGCGGAGTAGAGGGCCCCTGAGGTCACAATGGCGCAGCCGCACTGCACTGGCGGACTAGAGGACCCCTGAGGTCACAAGGCAGCTGCCGCACTGCACGGAGGTACCAGAGGGCCAGTGAGGTCACAATGGCGCAGCTGCACTGCACTGGGGGACCAGAGATCCAGTTAGGTCACAAGGCAGCAGCGTCACTGCACTGACGGACTAGAGGGCCCCTGAGGTCACAATGGCCAGCCGCACTGCATTGGCGGACTAAGGGCCCCTGAGGTCACAGGGCAGCAGCCGCACTGCACTGGCGGAGTAGAGGGCCCCTGAGGTCACAATGGCGCAGCCGCACTGCACTAGCGGGCCAGTGAAGCTGTAAGAGCGCAGCCATGCTACACTGCAAGCGCCGGGGATGGGGCACAAGGTCACACTGAGCAGCTGCACTACAATGAGGGCGCACTGAGGCTTAGGTATATGGCGACCGAGGGGTGGGGGCGCCTGAGGTCACTGGTCATAAGTGACACTACTCCGGAGGCCTGGGAGGCGAGTGCTCACACGTGAGCAGTGTCACTACGAGGGGGCCGGGAAGCGTCTGGGGTCACTAGTCTAAAGTGAGTAAGTGAGCTGCCGCACTATACTGGAGACCGGGGGGACTGGTCACACCTGAATAGTCTCACTACCCCGAGACCCGCGGGAGTTGTGAGGGACTACAAGTGTGTAGTCTCACTGCAGCTGGGGCCCGGAGGGGGTCTAGCGTGACATTTCACACCTGACAGTCGCACTGCACTGGAGACCCGCAGTGGTTGTGAGGTCACCTCTCACAAGTGAGCAGTCTCACTACACTGGAGACCCGCAGTGGTTGTGAGGTCATCTCTCGCAAGCCTATGTAGTCTCACTGCACTGGAGACCCTCAGTGGTTGTGAGGTCACCTCTCACAAGTGAGCAGTCTCACTGCACTGGAGACCCGCAGTGGTTGTGAGGTCACCTCGCACATGTGAGCAGTCTCACTGCACTGGAGACCCGCAGTGGTTGTGAGGTCACCTCTCACAAGTGAGCAGTCTCACTGCACTGGAGACCCGCAGTGGTTGTAAGGTCACCTCTCACAAGTGAGCAGTCTCACTGCACTGGAGACCCGCAGTGGTTGTGAGGTCATCTCTCGCAAGCCTATGTAGTCTCACTGCACTGGAGACCCGCAGTGGTTGTAAGGTCACCTCGCACATGTGAGCAGTCTCACTACACTGGAGACCCAGTGGTTGTGAGGTCACCTCGCACATGTGAGCAGTCTCACTGCACTGGAGACCTGCAGTGGTTGTGAGGTCATCTCTCGCAAGCCTATGTAGTCTCACTGCACTGGAGACCCGCAGTGGTTGTAAGGTCACCTCGCACATGTGAGCAGTCTCACTGCACTGGAGACCCGCAGTGGTTGTAAGGTCACCTCGCACATGTGAGCAGTCTCACTACACTGGAGACCCAGTGGTTGTGAGGTCATCTCTCACAAGCCTATAGTCCAGTCTTCAAACTTCAAACTTTTTAATGCCGCCCTCCCCCAGTTGAAAAATAAAAATCTTTGCCCCCCCCCCCTCAAAATGTTCACAATTATTTTATAAAGATGGCAATGTTTAAATATGTCTAGACTTATTTAAACATTGCAGTTAATTACTGTTACCTATTTAAAAATGTAGAAACACGTTTCTGCTTAAAACAAAGCACTCTTATCTGTATAATGCTTCTTTTGGCCAGAGCCTGGCACCTTCGGGTTCACTTGAGGCCCCCTAGGGGGGGGCGCTCACCCCCTCCCCCCCCCCCCCCCCCAGTTTGAAGACCCCTGTTATATTCTCACTACACTGGAGACCCGCGGAGCTGGGGGGGGGGGGGCTGGCGATATTCTCACTACATTGGAGACCCGCGGGGATTGTGAGGTGACTTCGCACGAGTGATATTCACACTAAAATGGAGACCCGCGGGGGCTGGGGGGCGGGTGATATTCTCACTACATTTGAGACCCGCGGGGATTGTGAGGTCACCTCTCACAAGTGTGTAGTCTCCTTACACTGGAGATCCGGGGGCTGTGATGTGACTTGCACAAGTGAGTTATATCACTATACTGGAGACTTGGGGTGGGGGGAGGGGGGGGAGGGTGCTCGGACCCCCCCTGGGGCTGGTGAATGACTCATATCACGTCGGCGTGGTTATTCATGTTTGTGCTCCGACAGTTGTGAACAGTGTCACACTCGGGTTTGAATCAGTACCGCCTCGGTAGTCAATGAAGAAACGAATCAAAGTTCTTGCAAAATAAATCTGGGAAGCATTTGCCCTCCACCCCCGACAGCACCCTCCGATGAACGATTCTTTTGTTTTTAAAATTAATATTTTAGTTTTCAAAACTGAATTTAAATGTTCATTACATATCAGAGAGTTATTAACAATAACAACAACAATACTATTACTACTACTTCGTATAATAATAATAGTAGTAAAAATACTAATACTACTACTATTAATAATACTAATAAAAACCATAATAATAATTACAATAATGATACTAATCATAATAATACTTAAAACAACAATATTACCTACAATAACAATACTACTACTTATAATAATAATAATAGTACTAATAATAGTAAAAATACTAATACTACTGCCATTAATAATTCTAATAAAAACAATGATAAATGACAAGAATGATACTAATCATAATAATACTAATAACAATATTATGGATCATAAGAATAAACGGTAATAATGATAACAATAATAATGATAATGATAATAATAAACGATAATAATAATTAATGAACGTAATAATAATAATAATAATAATAATAATAATAATAATAATAATAAACTACTACTAATCATGATAACTATGATACTACTAATAGTAATTTATAATTAGTATGATTAATGTGAGTACTAGTAGTACTACTATTAGTGCTGCTGTCGGTGATGTGGTTGTGTGTGCAAAATGTAGCTCCCAGAGCCTGCGGCTATTGCCCGCAGCGCTGTGCACGAGGTCTCAGTGGTATCCCTCTTATGAAGTGTCCGTCTCGTGCCCCCATCTCCCCTCCCCCCGCCCCAGGGTATCTTCCTCCAGAGGCCCCCACCCCGCCCTCGCCGCCCCACCCATGCCGGGGGTGGGCTCAGCTCACTCCCCTTGGCTCTGATTCGAGTTTTTTACCTTCCCTCAGAGGGTACCTGCGGGCTGCCCCTCACCCCCGCCTGGGTGTGGTGCCCCCTCTCTTCTTTGCACAAGTGACTGGCGGTTTGCACGTTTTTGTGCCCCAGAACGGATTCTGATGCCCTCTCCCCCTCCCCCCACACCACACCCCCACCCCCTGCCCTCGGGCCCCGGTGCCCGGCACGGTCAGGCCCCCGTGTAATGCACGTGAGGCCTAGATTCGCCCCCTGGCCTGCACACGCACCAGGGGAGGCCTCCACGTCCAGTGGGGGGAGCACTCCGGGAGGGGTGGAAAGAACCTCGCTTTGCACCTGTCGAGTTTGCATGACTTTGGTCCTTTGGCGCGCACAGGTGTGAGAGGCGCTGCACCGGGCAGAGCACGGGACCCCTCCGTGCCCTGCGCCTGCCCCTGTGCGTGGGTCCAGCGGCCGGCCCGGGCAGTGTAGGGTCTGTGGTGAACACGAGTAGGGGACCATCCTCTCCGTGTAACTGGGGTTCAGTCTCACCTGCCCATCACTCCTCAGCCCATAACCCGTCTCACCCCACTCTGCACCCATCCTCTCGCCCCTGATCCCCTTCACTCCCTTCCCTCCCTCATCCTTGCTTATCCTATTCACCCTTCATCCATCTACTCATCAATTTATTCTTGCATTCACCATACATATCCACCACTCACCCAAATCAATCTATCTATCTATCTATCTATCTATCTATCTATCTATCATCTATCTATCCATCCATCCATCCATCCATCCACACGTCTGTCTATCGATTTGTCTAGTGGCCCATCAATGTGTCTGTCTGTCTATCCAAAACATATCTAGCTGTTTGCCTGTTCATGCATCCCTCTCAGAGAGCGCCACACTGCCTCGCCCCCTGCTTCAGACACACTGTAGAGGTTGCAGATAGACAGGGCCGCCGGATTCGGTCCCTGCCCCCCTTTTCCAATTATAGATGGCTCATTACAGACAGGGGGTGCTGGGAAGGCAGGCATCTGCTGCTCACACGAGCGCACTCCCCTTCTAGTGAACAGGCGCCACCATGCTCTGGAAACTCGTGGAGAACGTCAAGTATGAGGACATCTACGAGGTGAGCGGGCCGTGGGGGCGGGGGCACTTCAAGCGAGGGGCACCCGGCACTTCACCGGACATGGCACCTAAGAACGGGCTGGTGAATGAAGGGCACTTCGAGCGAGGGGCAACTATCACTTCACCGGACAGGGGCAGAGAGATGCGGACAGAGAGGTTGGGGGACACTTTAAGCGAGGGGAACCCAGCACTTCACCGGACACGGGCAGAGAGATGCGGACAGAGATGGTGGGGGACACTTTAAGCGAGGGGCAGCTATAACTTCACCGGACAGGGGCAGAGAGATGCGGACAGAGAGGGTGGGGGGCACTTTAAGCGAGGGGCAGCTATCACTTCACCGGACAGGGGCAGAGAGATGCGGACAGAGAGGGTGGGGGCACTTTAAGCGAGGGGCATCCAGCATTTCACCGGACATGGGACCTCAGAACGGGCCGGTGAGGAAAGTGGGCACTTCAAGCGAGGGCAGCCGGCACTTCACAGGTCAGGGGCAGAGAGCAGCGGGCAGAGGGGGTGAAGCGGGCACGTCAACCCAGGGGCAGCCGCCACTTCACGGGACAGGGGCAGAGAGATACAACAAAGTGGGGCGAAGGGCTCTCCGCCCGAGTGGCACCCAGCAATTCACCGGACAAGGGCAAAGAGATGCGGACAGAGGGGACGAAGGGGCACTTCAACCGAGGGGCAGGAAGACTCGAACATAGGGAGGAAGAGTGGGCAGAGAAGACACTCTAAGAGGGAGGCAACCTGCAATTCACCGGGCAGGGACGGCATCCTGCATCCGTGCACCCGGGTGATGCCACACCAAGGACGCCCTGCCTTGGGTTCAAGCCCCCTCCCCCCCCCCCCCATAGAGGAGCGAAGAATATGTGTTTTTTAAAGTGCTTCATCGCCGGAAGTGCTGTAAACGAAGCTCAGCCGCCCCTCCAGGACCCTACATCTGATCGGGCGCTTCTCTCTACGCCTGGTGCTCACAGCAGCCAAGACAGCATGCGCTTAGAAGCTAATTATCGAACTTTGTGTCTTCATATGGAAGACATTGCAACTATAATTTGAAAAACTAGATGTTTCACTGCGAGGCTGTACGTGCGAAAAACAATTTATCTAACATATACTAGGATTTGTATTGTACGAGTGCGGAGGGGTATTCTACTCGCACAACTCGTCATTAAATCTACATTTCTTGTGCTGGTTATGAAGGGTATATATTGCGCATCCCTGATCTCCGTTGAACATTGACGTATTTGCATATTGTTACTTTAAGTTATTTTTCTGTTTGCCTTTGTCGAGATGTTTTGATTCATGAACTGTACATTTATTTGAGTTTTTGCGTCCATGGGGGAGTCGGTGTGTTGGGGTGGGAAAGGCGCGGCTCCCCTTGCTTCTAGAATGAGCCCTGACAGCTCTCAGCAGCAAAGAGTCCGGCAGTTATAGAAAGGCACAGACGCACAGAAAGGAAAGATTTCGTATCTGGGGGCATGTTTGGATGGGAGAAGGTAAAAGATTGGAGAATGGAGGGGAAAATTGGCTTCAGAAAAAAAGTTTGCAAAAAAGGAATTCAACGTGAAAATGAGGGCAATATAAGGGAACGAGTGGCAATGATAAAGAAAGTAAAACAAACAACGAAAGAAACAAACATGGCTAGCAAGAGAAAGTAGAGAGAAAATGTAATGTGTAAAAAAGCGGAAAGGTGGAAATAGAAGTTTGGTGGTAGAAAAAAATATATTTATCGAGCAGTGTTTTGCAAATATATAGGAGACGTGTTTGAGAACTTTTTTAATTGGAATTTTCTTGAGATAAATGAAAGCACATGGCCTCGTGGGAGGCTGACCTACGGAGGTCTTGTGCTGTCACTGTCCGTGAGAGTCAATGCGACGGGGGAGTTCTGCGGGTCTGTTGTGAGGGTCCCCGAGTGGGGATTCTGCGGGTCTGTTGTGAGGGTCTTGAATCTTCATTGTCAGTGAGGGTCAATTTGACAGTCTGGTGCGTGGGGTTTCTGCGGGTCTGTTGTGAGGGTCCCCGCCACTCTCTGGTGCGTGGGGTTTATGCGAGTTCGGTTGAGAGGGTTCTTCCTGTGCCTTCACTGTCACTGAGGGTCCCCTCGAGGGGTTTCTGCTGGTCCGTTGTGAGGATTCTGTGCCTTCACTGTCAGTGAGGGTCCCTTCGTGGGGTTTCTGCGGGTCTGCTGCGAGGGTCCTGTGCCTTAGGTATTAATGGGGGTCCATTTGACGGACTGGTGCGTGTAGTTTCTGCGGGTCTGTTGTGGGGCGTCCTGTGTCTTAGCTGTCAGTCAGGGTCCATGTGACGGACTGGTTCGTGGAATTTCTGGGGGTGTCGCGTGTCTCAGGTGGGATTCTATTGTGGGCTTCCTTTGCAGGTCTTTTGCGCTGAAAGGAACTTGGTCGGTGTTTTTGTTGTGGGGTGTATTTGGGGCGGTGGGGTTAGGATGTTTGTTGTGTGGGGTGTGTTTCGGGTGGCGTTCATGTTCCCCGAATCCCTGCAATGTTTTGTGTATGTGTGTGTGTGTGTGGGGGGGGGGGGTCTTTAGAGTGTTTGTTATGGGGTCTGTTTGGGGGGGTTCATGTTGCCGGAATCCCTGCATGTGTTGTGTGGGGGCGGGGGTATGGTGTTTGTTGTGGGGTCCTGAGTGTGTTTTCTCTCTCTTCCGAGGCCTGGTAGTCCCTTTGCGGGGTCTGACAGTGTTCTATGGGGGTCTGCACGGGGGCTGCAGCTGGAGTGTCCGGCTGAACGCCGCTTCCCCGGCTGGGGGGCCCCCAATGAAAGGCCCGTCAGGGCTATTTGCGTCGCACACTGACATATGCGCGATTAGTTCCGGGCGGAAAGCTGCGGCGCCCCTTCCTCCCCCCGACATCCCCACCTGCACCCCTTCAGTACTTTCCCCCCTCTCTGGCCGGGCAGAGGGGCTACCTACGAAGGCCCCGAGACTCGCTTCTAGTTCCCAAATACCCGCCGTGACCAACTCAAGTCTCACAGAAAGCTTGCACGTCGGACACAAGTGCCCTGCTTATGCATGCGCACCCCAACATGTGAGCACACTTAACAGAAAGCGAGGGGGCATTGTGTTCCAAAAGGGGGAGATGGTAAAAACAGTCTGGGAAATGCAAACGCTGTTGTTTTATAGACGGAGTGGAAACAATGCTGGCAAGTACACCGGGGAAATAAATGTGTTGGCTGGGGGAGCCGGGGACCCCTTGGTGGCTAGTGGAATGGGGAAAACGGGTTGGCCTTTTCCAGGAACTGAAATACATGTCGGCTGGCTTAAAGAGTGAGTGGCGCCGCTGATGCTGGGGCAGGCAGGGGCACCGTTCACTAGTGCGAGGACGAAAAAAACGCATTGGTAGAAGGAGCTGAAATAAAGTGACAGAAAGTCCGAGGGGAGAAAAGGCTGGTTCTGGTTGCAGGATGAAGGGAAAGGCGTGTTTCTGAGTGGCATCGGGAAAGCATTGTTCACTAGTGGAAGCAGAAATCAGGCGCCCGTGCTAATAGAAACGTGTTTTCTAATAACATGAGGTAAACATAGTAATAAGCAAATGAAGGGAACATCAAGCAGACCCAGCCAGTAGAATGTAAAAAGCATTAACAGCTACCGTATTCGGGTTACGCTTTTGTCTCGTAGACATTCAAAAATGTTCTTTATTTAAAGGCGTTCCTACTTGATTTAACAAATAAAAAAATAACAATGAACGGTCTGTCTGCCAAGTACGGCAAAGTGGGAGACTTGAGGGGCGAAAGCTCCGATCTGTGAGTACGAAGCGGGCACAAACCTTCCTGTCACCCAGAGATCTCCGAGCGCTAAGGCCATTTACTAGATAAAAGAGAAATCCGCCTCTCGGAAGTGCCACATTCTCGGCAGCGGTCCTTCGAAGCGCTGTACTCCTGCTCCTGACCAGGCCGGGGGAAGCGCCTCTGGAGCGGCTCCTACGGGGCGAGGGCTCCGCTCCTTCCCTGGCCGAGGGCAGGGCCCAGGGTTTAATTTTAACAGGAGCCGTCGGGCCAGTTCAGCTGGTTCCGGAAACCTCTGGCTAAGAGCCCCTTGCTGTGCCCCCGGCCATCCCGGGACTTGCAATCACCAAGGGAGCCCGGGGCGAACCAGGGCAGCCAGCCCTTCGGTCCCCTTCACCTCCCTCCTGTTACACGTCTATAAACACCGGCGCTCTTCCGTCTTTGTGCAAGATCACACCGCGCCGGCCCGCTGTCGGTGCAGCCGAGAGTCACCGATAGCAATCTGCGGCCACGGACCGGAGAACGAGGCAAAACAAACTCCTCGTTGGACGGGGACGTTCATCGAGAGGCCTAATTGCTACAGTAAACAGGAAGGTTACAATGATCTCAGCCCCGGATTTATTTTTCTTAGTAGCGATATCTGCAGTTCTGTTTTAGGACGTTCACTACCTAAATAAAAAAAGAAGCGAGTTTACGGTTAATTTGAACGCGGCGCTTCCCACTGGAAATAAAAAAAAAGAGTCCAAACATTAAATAGAAACAGAAATGCGTTTGCGTTTTATTGAACACGGCGCTTCCCACTGGAAATAACATTTTAAGAAAGAAATGGGGCAGTTTGTCTCTGTGCGTGTGTAAAGACTGTGCGTGTACTCACACTCACGCACGGGTGAGTCTCTGCCTCTCTGTCTCCCTCTCTATATCTGGCCTCTCTCCTCCCCCTTTGGCCCAATCTTTTTGTCCACATTTTTGTTCTTCTGTCGCCCTCTCTCGTTGTCTCGCACTCTCTACCTTTGGGACACTCAGTCTTTTCTCTGCCTTGTCTCTCCATTTTCTCCAAGGCCCCTGTCTCCCCCTAACAGTGTGTCTCCCTCTCTCCTATTCATTTGTATCTCCCATCCATTCCAGCTTCTCGCTGCTTCTCTCTCACTCTCTCCGTCTCACTCCCTCCAAACCTTGTCTCTTTCTCACCTTTAGCTTCATGCACCCTCTCCCTGCGCCCCCCCCCAAGAGCCCACCCTTAGGCCCCTCTTTTTATCAGCCTTTTATTCTCTCCCTGTGGCCCCCTCTCCCAGTCACTCTCTTTCCTCCAATCCCTTTCCTCTTGTAACTTTTAGTTTCTCTTTCGCTCTCTCCCCCCACCCCTGAGTGTTTCAACACCCCCGGCCCCAGTCCCCCTTCCCCTCTCTTCTCCCCCCCCCCCACCCCCGCCCCTTGCCTCCCAGAGCCCTTCTCCGGCCCCCTCTCTCCCTCTCCTCCACTCCCGTCCCTCCCCCTCTCACCCACCCCCTGCTAAACTCCTTCACCTCCAGCCTGCCCCCCTCGCCTGATTGCACCTCGTCAGGCTGCGCGCGCGCGTCAGCGCCAGTGGTCGGGGCGCTATGGAGCGGGCTGCAGGCTTCACGCCCCACTTCCCGCATGCAGCCTCCTCGGGAGCCCCGCGATATTAATAGTCATGAGCTCCACTTCTCGCCTCTCGGTGTAGACGCCAGAGCGAGGGGTGCCCGCCAGTCGCAGCCTAGCCCTGGGTCGGACAGCACCGCCGCAGCCACGGGGGCGCGCACCCCCTCTTCCGGGGACACTTTTTGATGGATAGCGCTGGGAAGACCTTAAGCGGCGCCCCGCGCACACAACCTTGATTTTTTTTTCCTTTTGTCGAGAGTTGTTTTCTTTTTTTTTTTGTTATTTCATTGCAACCAGCACCGTCGCTGTGTTTTTTACCTCTGCCCAGATGTTAGTCCACACCTACTCCGCGATGGTGAGTGCTAGCGCTCTGCATTTTCCCACCTTCCTCATGATCGCCTTTGGCTTTGTAATTTAGGTCAGTAATTGCAGACTTGCCTCAGCAGCTGCTTCTGTCCTCGGGCACCTCTGCATTTTATTAAGGGTTGGAGATGGTTGGCAGCCTGGGGATAAGAAGACAACAACAAAAAAATCAAAGTATTTATGGCATAGCTTTTGGCGATTTGGGCAACAATTTCAATTTAAGGAAAAAAAATGTTTTTTTTTAACTTTGTTTATGTACCTGGGCAACGCTCCTCTTGTTTTCATTGGAGTTTTTTTTTTTCTCTAGAGTGATGAAGGCTGCTTTTTTATTTTTCTAGCTACATTTGGAGAAATCACCGCTTTGCCATTTATTAGTTTTGTTGTTTCAGCTGTTTGTTTCTGGAGGATTGTTTCGAGTTTCTTCTAATAAAACGCGCCTCTGCAAACGAACAGAGGGGGAGAGATATTAATCTAACACCAGCTCTGTTTCTATTTTCCTCAAACAACATTAACTTTCAGCTTTCAGTCTCTTGTCCCTTCGCCCTGTGGCCTAAGAACCTGTGTTCTCCCACTTTTAAACACTTTTCTTTTCCCAGTCCTGTTTAGTTTGAGAGGCCTATTCGACTGGTGCGTTAGTTGTTTTTTTGTTTATTTTCAGTTTGTTTTTATTTAGCATTTTGAAGA
This sequence comes from Pleurodeles waltl, assembly GCF_031143425.1. Classification (NCBI taxonomy): domain Eukaryota; kingdom Metazoa; phylum Chordata; class Amphibia; order Caudata; family Salamandridae; genus Pleurodeles; species Pleurodeles waltl. The sequence goes on from NC_090444.1 coordinate 1,744,720,906, forward strand.
AATGTGCTTGTGACACTGAAAATAGAGGGAAATAGATGTTTATGTTCTGTGCCGCCAAGTATTGGAAATATTGTGTGTGCGGGGGCTCTGTGTGCGCGGGGCGCTTGCACATGTGTGTGTGAGAGACACGAATCGTCTTTTCTGCATTTGACTGACACTTTCTCTCGCCCTCTTGCCTCCCTCCAGGACCGGCACGACGGCGTGCCCAGCCACAGCTCCCGCCTGTCCCAACTGGGCGGCGTGTCCCAGGGACCCTACTCCAGCGCCCCTCCGCTCTCCCACACGCCCTCCTCGGACTTCCAGCCGCCCTACTTCCCGCCCCCCTACCAGCCTCTGCCGTACCACCAGAGCCAGGACCCGTACTCGCACGTCAGCGACCCGTACTCCCTGAACCCGCTGCACCAGCCCCAGCAGCACCCCTGGGGGCAGCGCCAGCGGCAGGAGGTGGGCTCCGAGGCCGGCTCCCTGCTGCCCCAGCCCCGGGCCTCGCTGCCCCAGCTCCCCGGACTGGACCCCCGGCGCGACTACCACTCGGTGCGGAGGCCGGACGTGCTGCTGCACTCGGCCCACCACGGCCTGGACTCCGGCATGGGGGACAGCTTGTCTCTGCATGGCATCGGGCACCCCATGGACGACGTGCAGGTAAGGCGCGCGTCCAGGGAGCGCTTCGAGGCCGAGGGTGGAGAACCACCAGGGAAGTGCATTTACTGAAAGAGTCAACATTTATTGAAATGGCTGCCTAGTCAAGGGTAACAAAGGGGCATCTAGTCGATAGAAACAACGGCTTTAAATGGAACATCAATTGTAAGTGTGTAATAAAAAGGCAGCATTGATTAAGAAGAAAAGCGAATTTAAAGGGGCGACTCGCATTCAACAGAACGGAACAATATGTGAACATACAGACTCAGCATCTCTTGTCCCACGTCACTGACAGCCGTAAAGACGGGTTTCATGACGCCTGGCGGGGTCAGGGATCTATTGTGACACATTTCACTAGAAGCTCCTAGAAGATTTTCCCAGTCAGGGGAACGTGCGCAGGATTCACGTCAGAACGCCACCACCTCACTGACATTACCAAGTGTCAAAGTCCGCTTTCGATCCACGGGTGGCCTCCCCCGCCCAGGAATCGCCCCACCCCTCCCAGGGAACATACACGGTAGCCGAGCATCCCTGCCACGCTGTGCATTCAGTCCGTGCTCAGCCTTTTATCCGGAGGAAATGGGATAATTGGCCGCCCTTCCAAAGCAATCTAGGGGAAGAGGTAAATCTGTCCGGACTGTTGCAGGCCGGAGGGAGGGAGGACTCACATTTAGGGTTAATGCCCCGACCATATTTGTCCAGACGTGACCCCGTAGCGCCAGGACCTCTGCCTTGTGGCCCCTGCCCTGCGGCCCGAGGTCTGTGACAGTGATCGCTGTTGATTTGCCGCGAGTTTCTCACGGAAAGTCCTGTTGCAACAAGGGGTACAGTGGGGCATTTTTGCCTGTCTTGGAAATTCCAGTTGGCCATTTACAAATGGTTGCCTCTGGAGTCAGTGCCTGGGGTGTGAGGATCTGGGCAGAGACCGGGGCGTTCTGGAGACAGTTAGGCCCATATTTATACTTTTTTAGCGCCACATTTGCGCCGCTTTTTGACGCAAATGCGGCGCTAAAAAAGTATAAATATGGGCCTTTCGAGTTTCATTTTACGATTGGTTAATGATGTAAACGGTTGGTTTTGGCTTCAGAATTAATTTTCATTTAAGGACTAGAGCCGCCTTCGCATATTTCCAGCTGATTGTAACCGCCCTCGTTTCCAAAAGTCCACATCACGCAAATGCGCAGATTACTTAGGACCCCCTTGTAACTGGTCAGCTGGAGTTCCCACCTGGGGAATAGAGATGGTTTGGAAAGCAAGTACAGAATTGTGTGTGTTTGGGGGGGTGGGGGGTGGGCGTGGGGGGCTACAGCCCACATCTCTGGCTTTAAAATGCCAAACACAACCGTGCCAGAGGGAGATGGCTTTAAAGCAGTCACACTCAGTGTGTGACTGAAGTCTGACACTGGGCCGTAGAGTGTGTCCCACAGGGTCTCACCACGCAGGACTTTACAGGGACAGCCTCACCGTCTCACTCTGTGTAACCACCCCCAACCACCTCAGGGAAGTACCACCGTCTCACTCTGTGTAACCACCTCCAACCACCTCAGGGCAGTACCACCGTCTCACTCTGTGTAACTACCCCCAACCACCTCAGGGCAGTACCACTGTCTCACTCTGTGTAACCACCTCAGGGCAGTACCACTGTCTCACTCTGTGTAACCACCCCCAACCACCTCAGGGCAGTACCACCGTCTCACTCTGTGTAACCACCTCCAACCACCTCAGGGCAGTACCACCGTCTCACTCTGTGTAACCACCCCCAACCACCTCAGGGCAGTACCACCGTCTCACTCTGTGTAACCACCCCCAACCACCTCAGGGCAGTACCACCGTCTCACTCTGTGTAACCACCTCCAACCACCTCAGGGCAGTACCACTGTCTCACTCTGTGTAACCACCTCCAACCACCTCAGGGCAGTACCACTGTCTCACTCTGTGTAACCACCTCAGGGCTGCCTCACTCTGTGTAACCACCTCAGGACAGTACCACTGTCTCACTCTGTGTAACCACCTCAGGGCAGTACCACTGTCTCACTCTGTGTAACCACCCCCAACCACCTCAGGGCAGTACCACCGTCTCACTCTGTGTAACCACCTCCAACCACCTCAGGGCAGTACCACTGTCTCACTCTGTGTAACCACCTCCAACCACCTCAGGGCAGTACCACTGTCTCACTCTGTGTAACCACCTCAGGACTGCCTCACTCTGTGTAACCACCTCAGGACAGTACCACTGTCTCACTCTGTGTAACCACCTCAGGACAGTACCACTGTCTCACTCTGTGTAACCACCTCAGGGCAATCCATTGTCTCACTCTGTAGAACCACCCCAGGGCTGCCTCGCTCTGTGTAACCACCTCAGGGCAGTCCAGTGTCTCACCCCCTTTAAACACCTCATGCTGCTTCACTCTGTGTAACCACCTCAGGGCATTACCACTGTCTCACTCTGTGTCACACCTCAGGGCAGTTCATTGTCTCTCTCTGTGGAACCACCTCAGGGATGCCTCACTTTGTGTAACCACCTCAGGACAGTTCATTGTCTCTCTCTCTGTGTAACCACCTAAGGGCAGTATCACTGTCTCACTCCGTGTAACACCTCAGGGCAGTTCATTGTCTCTCTCTGTGGAACCACCTCAGGGCAATACCACTGTCTCACTCCGTGTAACACCTCAGGGGAGTTCGTTGTCTCTCTCTGTGGAAGCACCTCAGGGCAGTAGCACTGTCTCACTCCGTGTAACACCTCAGGGCAGTTCATTGTCTCTTTCTGTGTAACCACCTCAGGGCAGTACCACTGTCTCACTCCGTGTAACACCTCAGGGCAGTTCATTGTCTCTCTCTGTGGAACCACCTCAGGGCAATACCACTGTCTCACTCCGTGTAACACCTCAGGGGAGTTCGTTGTCTCTCTCTGTGGAAGCACCTCAGGGCAGTATCACTGTCTCACTCCGTGTAACACCTCAGGGCAGTTCATTGTCTCTTTCTGTGTAACCACCTCAGGGCAGTACCACTGTCTCACTCCGTGTAACACCTCAGGGCAGTTCATTGTCTCACTCCGTGCAACACCTCAGGGCAGTTCATTGTCTCTCGCCGTATAACACCTCAGGGCAGTAGCACTCAGTGAGACCCAAGCCGAGACACTCATAAATAAACGGGTGTTGTCCCCCAGGACTGTAAACAGGCCTCGCCCCATCAAAGGGAGCTCCTTGGGCGTGAAATCGCCTAACCTGGGGGGACGTCCCCCCTGTCAGCTGCACCCCCCGCACTCGCTCAGCACAAGGGATTACCGAAGACAATCGAAACTGTTCTCGCCCGTGACAACACTACAGCAGTAATTTAGCGTTTTATCCAAATTAAGCGGTCACAGTACGCCGGCTCTGAGAGTTAAGCGCTCGCTGCTGACATTTGCCTAATCTTCAAATTGAGTTCAAATTCCTGTGGTTGATACTCTGAGCATATCTACCTTAGGCAACAGTAACACATTATTTTCCTGCGGGCACTGACAACGTGCACCCCAAACACCGCGCTCACTGTCTGATATGTTTCCCTGTAGAAAATAATAATAACAATAATAATAATCCTAGGAGTAGTAGAAATAATAATAATAATAACATTAATAGCAATAATAATAACATTAATAGAAATAATAATAATAACACTAATACTACTGGTAGTAATAATAATAATAATAATAATATAATATAATATAATATAATATAATATAATATAATAATAATAATACCTGTAGTGATAGTAATAATAATACTAGCAGTAATAATAATAATAACAATAAAAGGATTAATAATAGTACCAATAATAATAATAAAAATAACACTACCAATACTACTACGACTAATAATAATAATACCAATACTAAGACCAATAATTCTGCCGATAATAATAATAACAGTATAATAATAATAATCTTAATATTATTATTGTTTTTATTGTATTACTATTATTACCGCTGTTATCGTTATTGTTATACATATTATTATTATTACTATTGTTGTTATTAATAGTATTGTAATTGTTGTTATTATCATTACTGTTACAGCCATTACACTGAACATATGTGTCACATAACACGGTGGCTAAGGAAACTGGACGCCCCCCTGCAAAGAACATGGGGGGCGGGGGCTCCGGAGTCACTCGGGACAGGTGTTATGCTAAGGGGACCCCTGGAGCTCGGGGGAGGGGGTGGCTAACAGCGAGGACTGCGGGTGACTTTGTTACGCCAGTGAAATAGCAAAAATGTTACCATACTCGTCACAATCATATTTGTGGGTATTACTTCCGTAACTCTGAATGCCACCACCAGCTGCTAGTGTCTCAGGGTGGGAAGCCGTAGCAGTCGCTCTGAGCATCATGAAATATTTGTGTTTGCACTGGCAGCAGTTTCAGTTTATATTAATATTAGCACTATCATCACGTGATAGAATTACGACTATTATTCTGTCACCTTTACGCGGGGTGTGCATGTGGTACCCGCGGACAGCTGCGCGGGATAACTGAAAACACTGAGCTTCGCTGGGTTAAAATGGCACCCACAGAATGCCCAGGAGAGGCCTTTGCTCCCACTTTGTGGCAGGAGGCGGTGTATTTGATGTTAAACAGACCTCGGCCCGAACTCTCAGATTGTTTCCTGTGAACCTACACGTTCTCTACTTTTACCACAGCTGTTGGAAGCGCTGCTTCCGGGCGCTTTACAGTTCCCCGAGGTGCACTTAATCTCCGCGTACTTTTCACGCGAGACAACTATGCCTCGTTTATCATCACCTGTAAATATTACATTTATATAGACCGCTTACTGCCAGTGACGAGGCCTAGAGATATCCGAGGGTATTTAGAAAAAAAACGATAAACTGTAAGGAGCCATTAATTAAAAAAAAAAAAACAATTCGACAACTGGGTACGAAAATGGTGCTCACAATACCCCGAGGGATCTCTGCTCCGCTGGTGTGTTATTTAAAAATCACAGGGTTCGCCTTCGTGGACTCCAGGAGTTTGCAAATGAAACTCGCACGAGTGTGTCCGTTGTGGGCTTCCGTACTTTGTACAGAAATGGTGTACTGTGCCCTGTACGTCCTCTGAACACCTGTGGGCCCCGCTAAAGCGTGCAAGAATTGCCAAATGTGAGAATGTATCATTTTAGCATGTACCTCGTTATGCGGCCAATAAAAATATCGAAACACATTTATAAACTGAGCAAATGCCCTCTCTAGAAATACACTTACTAAACCTTTTGTTTGAGGTTGAATCGAGCAGTAGAACTAGGAAAACAGTCGTTTTAAACTATTGCAAACAGAGTAAAAGTTTAAAGGAGCGAAATTGAGTACTGAATCAGAGTCACTTGAAATAAAAAAAAACAAGAAGCACTTGATAGATATTTAAATTCCGCATTTAAGGAGACTTAATCTCACCGCAGTTAACATTAAAAAGTGATTATCAATTTTAGATGGTGCAAGACACGATAGTACACATCGGTACGTAAAATATAAATGCACAGGCTTGTAAAACGGACCACCCATTTACGCCTACCTTAGACTGTGGACGTGTGCTCACTGGGCTGTCAAATTAGTAAACAATGCGTCTCCCCCATTTAGAAACGTGTACTTATGTGTAGGCCTAGTTTTAAAGGTTTATAGTTGAACGGTAGACGGCTGTTCGGTGCACTGAGGGGGCTTCTAAATGCATTAAACTGCTCAGGTGATCTTACAGAGCATTGGAACCCTGGCCACAAGTGAGAGGCCTGCCCGCCTCCTGTTGGCCAGGTATGGTAAGGGCAGGTGGGAACAGTACCGCTGGGAGAGGCGTGGTGTCACGCAGTTTACGTGCAAACCTCCCCCATGGGGTGATTGGTCTAACCATATCAGTGTTTGTAAATAGCTCTGGGGCAAACCTCTGGCTGCGCCCTGGTTTCATCAATTCATGCATTTACACAGGAACTTGACACCAAATAAATATATATATATATATATATATATATATAAATATATATATATATATATATATATATATATATATATATATATATATATATATATATATGTATAACATTTCTGTATGTGTGTATATATAGAAATGTCAGTTTGTATAACTATACTATGTATTTGGTGGGAAATAATGCTTGGTACGACGCGCCAAAATATGGACGCGTTGGATATATTGAAAAATTAGTAACGACTGAAAAAATATAAACGCACGCACACACAAAACACATATGCAGTTGTTCCCCGTGTAACGTTTATTTAATTATTTACTCGAGCTGCATAGTGCTGCGATGTCTCTAAATCCATTTCGCAGGACCATTTATTTTGGTATATGGTAAAAATAAATTACATATTGGTCTCGCCTCATTTTCATGCATGGTTTGTACCATTCTGTTTCATCATGTGCTCGGGGTATAAATACTCAGAACTTGAGCACAACAGATTAAACGCGGCCACTCTCTTTACATAGGCCCGTGAGCAGGGAACGAGTTTTTTCTTGTGTGTATTGATTGTAACATACAATATATGTGGTGATAAATAACGATTAATCAGGTTAAATTGTGGTGACGTGGAATTTGATGTTTGCACTATTGCAATAAATTTGTGAATGTGCGGCTACTAGTGAAAACCTCTGAATGCCGCGTTCATTAGTTCTCGTTTATTTCCCCCGACAGCGTGTGGTGGAGAGAGAGAGAGAGAGAGAGGGTGGGGGAGGGAAGAAGAAGGAGAGAGAGAGAGAGAGAGAGAGAGAGAGAGAGAGAGAGAGAGAGAGAGAGAGAGAGAGAGAGAGAGAGAGAGAGAGAGAGAGAGAGAGAGAGAGAGAGAGAGAGAGAGAGAGAGAGAGAGAGAGAGAGAGAGAGAGAAGAACAGTGATAGAAAAGCACAGAGAGAGAGAGAGAAGCACAGAGAGAGAGAGAAGCACAGAGAGAGAGAGAGAGAGAGAGAGAGAGAGAGAGAGAGAGAGAAGAACAGTGATAGAAAAGCACAGAGAGAGAGAGAAGCACAGAGAGAGAGAGAGAGAGAGAGAGAGAGGCACGGTGAGAGAGAGGCACAGAAAGAGAGAGAGGGAGAGAGAGAAGCACAGAAAGAGAGAGAGGGGAGAGAGAGAAGCACAGAAAGAGAGAGAGAGATGGAAAGAGAGTGCGTGGTGTGCACATATTAATTGCATTAGTACAAGACGAATCATGAAACTACTTTCAGTGTCCCTCCGCCGTGCACTTAGTGACGGTGACTTCCTGGCTGGCACTAGGAGCCTTACGCTAGATATTTTGGGCGACCCCCGGAGCCCTGACTTCTCCCACTCCAGACCCCCGGGCTGTAGCCAGCTCTGGCTCCTGAAGACACCCCGATACCCCCGTCTGTCATTAGTACCTGCTGAAGTCTAGTAATTGAAAGTGTGAGTTGTTCCCTCGCCCCTGCAGCCGCAATCCTAATTAAATGTTTATGACGCTCTCTGTGACTATTAAGCGCTAACACGCTGCGTGGATGTCCTTCGCGAGGACCCAGCAGGCGGCGGTAATTAGAAAGGAAATCAGGACCCCCCTCTCCTCATTAACTGCAACAACTAAACCAGGCTGCCGCTGGAGCGTGGGCTGCGTCACCGACCTACCTACCTACCTACCCACCCCGGCCAAAGGAGGGAGGTATGCTGCGTCACCGACCTACCTACCTACCCACCCCGGACAAAGGAGGGAGGTGGGCTGCGTTACAGACCTACCTACCTCCCCACCCTGGCCAAAGGAGGGGAGCGTGAGCAGAGTCGCCTACCTACCTACCCACCCCGGCCAGAGGAGGGGGCGTGGGCTGCGTCACCGACCTACCTTACCTACCCACTCCGGACAAAGGAGGGTGGTGGGCTGCGTTACAGAGCTGCCTACCTACCCACCCCCCTCCAGTCAGAGGATGGGAGCGTGGGCTGCGTCACCGACCTACCGACCCACCCCAACCAGAGGAGGGAGCGTGGGCAGCGTCACCGAGCTACCTACCTACCCACCTCGGACAGAAGAGGGAAGGGAGCGTGGGCTGCGTCACCGACCTACCTACCTACCTACCCACCCCGGCCAAAGGAGGGAGGTAGGCTGCGTCACCGACCTACCTACCCACCCCGGACAAAGGAGGGAGGTGGGCTGCGTTACAGACCTACCTACCTACCCACCCTGGCCAAAGGAGGGAGCGTGAGCAGAGTCGCCTACCTACCTACCCACCCCGGCCAGAGGAGGGGGCGTGGGCTGCGTCACCGACCTACCTTACCTACCCACTCCGGACAAAGGAGGGTGGTGGGCTGCGTTACAGAGCTGCCTACCCACCCACCCCCCTCCAGTCAGAGGATGGGAGCGTGGGCTGCGTCACCGACCTACCGACCCACCCCAACCAGAGGAGGGAGCGTGGGCAGCGTCACCGAGCTACCTACCTACCCACCTCGGACAGAAGAGGGAAGGGAGCGTGGGCTGCGTTACCGACCTACCTACCAACCCACCCCGACCAAAAGAGGGAGCGTGGGCTGCGTCACTGACCTACCTTCCCACCCCGGCCGGAACAGGGATGGGGGGTAGGGAACATGGGTTCCATCACCTACCTACTACCCACCCCAGCCAGAGGAGGGAGGTGGGGGGCAGGCCACGTAGTGTGGGTTCCGTCACATACCTACCGCAGCCAGAGGAGGTTGGCGGGGGTTAGGGAGCGTGGGCCCACCACCAACCCAGAAGATGGAGAGAAGGAAGGGGGTACATACAGGTGAGAGGGGGGCAGATGAGAACCGGGGTGAAGTGTAAGGGCAGGGGTTAGGTTCAAGGCGGGCTGTGGGGTGGAGCAGTAGTACTTGTAGTACTAGTACTTGTAGTAGCAGTAGTAGTACTTGTAGCAGTAGCAGTAGCAGCAGTAGTACTTGTAGTACTAGTACTTGTAGTAGCAGTAGTAGTACTTGTAGTAGTGCTTGTAGTAGTAGTACTTGTAGTAGCAACAGCAGTAGTACTTGTAGTAGCAGTAGCTGTACCAGCAGTAGTACTTGTAGTACTAATGGTAGTAGTAGTACTTGTAGTGGTACCAGCAGCAGCAGTTGTACTTATAGTAGTGGTGGTGGGAGTAGCAGCCGCAGTAGTAGTACTTGTAGTAGTAGCAGTATCAGCAGTAGTAATGGTAGTAGTAGTAGTTGTATTGGTACCAGCAGTAGTAGTAGTACTTATTGTAGTGGTGGCTGAAGTAGCAGCCACATAAGTAGTACTTGTAGTGGTTCCAGCAGCAGGAGTAGTACTAGTAGTGGTGGCAGTAGTAGAAGCCGCAGTAGTAGTACTTGTAGTAGTAGTAGTTGTAGCAATACCAGCAGTAGTACCTGTAGCAGTAATAGTAGTAGTAGTAGTGGTACCAGCAGCAGTATTAGTACTTGTAATAGTGGTGATAGGAGTAGCAGCCGCAGTAGTAGTACTTGTAGTGGTGCGAGCAGCAGGAGTAATACTTGTAGTAGTGGTGGCTGAAGTAGCAGCCGCAGTAGTAGTACTTGTAGTGGTTCGAGCAGCAGGAGTAGTACTTGTAGTAGTGGTGGCTGAAGTAGCAGCTGCAGTAGTAGTACTTGTAGTGGTTCGAGCAGCAGGAGTAGTACTTGTAGTAGTGGTGGCTGAAGTAGCTGCCGGAGTAGTAGTTGCTGTTGTTAAAGCTCTGCTGAAATGCTAAGCAGTCAATGGCAGATGATTACGTTTGCACCGGCTCAGGGCAGAGCTCCATTGGCTTTGCTTAGTTTGTGTCTCCACTGTGGGTATATTTAGACCGGATTATAAAAATAAAAAAATAAAAACAAAACGCCTCAGCTGAATTCAGGAGAAACCATTTGCAACTTGTGAAGAAGAATTCACATCAAAGGAAGGTGCCCTCATCAAGGCAGTGTGTCTTTCTGCTACAGTAGTAAATTGTTTCACTTACACGATTTCGTTGAAAAAAAGTATTAGAACAATTCGCAACACTAGAGCAACTTAGGGATCACTGCCTTTCTTGCGCCATATAAGAAACCGTGCAGAAATGAAAGAAGTTGTGTGATGTGTAGAGATGAATAAACCCAGTGTCTATGAAGAGCGACACAATGACTGCATATTGACAAACTCAACTCGTCCCGACAGTTTAACAAGAGAAATTATTTGGACTAAATAAAAATGTCGGTCTTAACCATCAGGCATCACTGGGACCCAGAAGCTCTCCGAAGTAACTCTAAGGCAGCACATAGCGCTTTAAATGCAATATCGATATAAATAAATGGGCTGATCAGGTCTAAAGTGCAACTGGAAGCGCCCCAAACTATTCCCACATAAGTTCATTATAAAACGTGCTTTAAATGGTCCTGGGTGCCTTAACGGGGGAATTACCAATAGAACACAGGTACTGTGAGAAGTGAGTACCAATAATTCTGCACTCCCATTTAAAGCACTGAATTTATATAGATATATTTTACACATCTATTGGCTCCCATAGAAACAGTTCGCAAAATGTCAGCTGGAGTTTTCTACAGCTACACTGTGTGTGAGTGTTGGAAATGCAGCCATATTGCAGATTTCTCTCCTCCCCTGCACCTGTGGCTTCCTTGGTATCCCCTGCGACCTGCATGAAGGCCCCGCCCACCCTCAGGGTAGGCATGAAATGACGTCATGGACATTACTTTCTGTCTCGCCTCAACAGGGCCGCCATTTTACTTTGCTTGCCCTGAATCTAAGTTAAAGGCGCAGTGGACAGGCAGTAATATTTATATATTCAGTGTTCCCATGTTAGTTGTGGTGTTTAAACGTTTAATTTATACCTCAAGAATGGATGATGCCGCCATGCCAGACGCGTGTCTTGGTGGATATTCCAAGCTACCTAAAAGAAATTGTTTTGACAGAATCCAGTCACACCCTTAGATTTATTTTATTTATTTATTTTTTAACTGACCGGTCAAAGAAAAAACAGCTTTATATACTGTATTATAAAGGTTTTGTTCCACGGTAATTCTGTAGATCTCCAAATCCCACCCTGGCTGGGTAGATACAGTCTTCAGGAGTCTCCCCCAGGAAGCGGGGGTCTTTCTGAAGGGGGTGTCTTCATATACAGTACGCCTTTGTTATCTCCAGAAGTGACGACAGGGTGTATATCACAGCGCACTCTGATGCAAGAGCAGCCCCTCATATAATGCATCGTGCAAGAACAATAAATGAACGTTGACGCTTTACCAGCTCTCGATGCAGTTTTTACCAACCGCTAAATCGATATATCGCATAAAGTGTGCGTGCAATTCAACTGATTATCGTGACAGCCCGTATCACGCATGTCACCCACCTTATTTTTAATAGCGCGACAGGCAATTTGGTGGGATTTCATTTGGTCGCTGTGAATAATAAGCGCTCCCCCGTGGAGTTAATATAAATGGAAATAACCCACTCTGGGCTTCTTCCGGGGGAGTGCTGGGGGGGGGGGGGGGGGGGGGGAAGACTTGCACAGACCGCGTTAAACTGAGAGGGGGCTAAGTGGGGCGGCGAGTAATCTCTGCTGTTTTCTTTCATCCACAGTCCGTGGACGAGCTCAACAACGGGATGAACCTATTGGACCAGTCTGTCATCAAGAAAGGTATGGATTGGATTTCTCAGGTGTGCATTAATGTATGAGTGTTAACATATGGATTTGTATAGGCGCACCGAGCCCCCTCCTCCTCTGTAGACCTACACCTGCATGAGTGCGCGCGTTAACAAGTTGTTTTGTATAGCGCTAAGTACCGCACTTCTGGCTCTCCTAAGCGCCAGCCAATAACAGTTGTCGCTGTTACCCAAATTGGAGTTCTTAGTGTACCCACCCCTGAAGGATGAAGGATGAGTTTACTTTGTTAGGAATATAATTTACAGTTTACAGAATTTCGTCCAGCACAAAGTTCCGCGAACACCGGCGCGTCCTTGTGCGCTGTAGCGGGGGTCCATTCACAGTATAACACACCGACATCATATAAGAGCAATACATTGAGAAGTAAACCGCTACCTATGGACGTTGCATGTGGAGGGGCGGGGCCTCGACACTGCTCAACGAGAGAGAGCCGCGGCCCCTTCACGAGACAGAGAGTGCCAGCCTGGCGAGGAGTGGCCCCTCTGCGGTTCTGCTTGTGGCAGCTGTGCTGTTCATTATTCGGTGGGTGGGATGCACATTTATTGCAGTTTCTCTATAGTAGGAACTCGATGGGAAGGTATTGGAGCTCTTTACATTAGCACCAGTTGGAATACACGAGGACACATTCATTTCTTGGAGGCACTGGGACAGCTGGGTCCGGAGAGGGACAGACTGACAGCCAGGTGCACCCCGGCCGCTGCCACAGCTAGGGAGGGTAGGCAATTACATCCGCCCAGTCACTCGGGCAAGCTAAAGTCGAGCTGAAAAGAAAGATCCTGAAACCGCACAATGTTTAAATGAGCCGACCATTAATAAAATAAAATGCATTCAAAACAATTAGTTACCTTTTCAATTCTCACGCGCACAAACGTTATCATCTCCCAGGGGTCCCTTTGATTACGCTTGGAACGGATTTGAGAGTCATTGTTATTTCGTTGGCTGGAAGCATCTTTAAAGAGAGCAAGGTGAAAACGCGTGTCGAGGCACAAACCATAACACAAGTAGGGGGTGCTGATGCAAGCGGGGCAACAGTGTCGCCCATAGCTCCTTTGCTGTTGATGGTTTGGGTGACGGCGACCGATGGGGGGCGTCAGTGAGTCCGAAAGGGCCGATCCAGCCAAGCACAGTTCCCTTACACAGTCCTGCGAGCAGCGGCACCAGCGGTGGCCGCCAGTAAGGATCCCAGGGCTCCCTTCTCTTGGCGGGGTCTGGTTTGAGTTGGATTGTGACCTCCTTACCGTGACGTCATTTACTGGATATGCCCTTCGGCACCGTTTCACCCCGAGTCTAGCAGTGTATAGCTGTGTCATGACCCCGACTGTGATGTCATTTACCGGACGTCCCTGTTAGTCACCCGCCCGACTTCGTCTCACTGCGCCCAACTACATCTTCTTTACATATATCGTGACGTCACCACTGGATCTCCTTTTATCATCTTGTTTCTCCCCTTTGATACTTGGGTGTTCTTGACCTTGATCATGACGTAACTTACCGGATCTCCCATTTATCATCTCCCCTCCTTTATCGATATACCGTTGACTCGTGTTGACCTTTACCGTGACGTCATTCCCTGCCTGGCCTCTTAGTGCCCATTTCTCCATCCACCCACCACAGTGACATCAGACGGTCCAACTGCACACGTGTTGTGGGCGGATATATAGAATGTGCGTGTTTCGGATATGGTGTGGGCATGTTTCACGTGTCTTTAACCATCCAGAGCCGCAAAGTACATTAAAGTTCACACACACAATGAAAACATCACATACACACGGGTGCAAATATACCTAGTCCCAGAGGCTCTGTGTCACACACGCGTGCGCAGCTGCCGGGAGATGCGCCAACACCCATTCTTGTGTAGGTCACCCCCCTCACACCTAGACCTGTGTGTGTGTGGGGGGGGGGGCGAGTCTTTGCTCAATGGTTCTACACTGCCGCGTGCATGGCTCGCGCCACGTCCAGTGGCAAAACATGTCCATCTGGGGATGTCAACTGTGTGTTTTGTGTTCTTGTTACCGTTGCACAACAAGGCACATTGTTGGACGACAAAGCTAGGGTGGCCAGACATGCCGGATTTGCAGGGTCAGTCCGGGTTTTTCTCCAGCTGTCCGTTCAGATGTTGGCAAATTTGACTCATGTCCTGGATTTTAAGGGGGGGCGACTTGGGAACTGTGTTTCCCATGTGTTTAGAACAGCTGTTCTAAAGCTGTGCTAGTTAGCAACTCTTAGAAGTAATCAATTTACTTAACAGGTATGATGCTGGTTTTAAAAATTTCATTTTTTTCTTAGTGTATCTTGTATGTTGATGAGAGCGGTCATTCTGCGGCGCTATGTTGATGACAGCTTATAGTCCGTCTTCTATTTTCGCAAAATGTCCCGGGTTTTGGCTCTAAAGATGTGGTCACCCTAGAGAAGGCACTAGTTTCTGATGCCTCCGAGACGTGGGTGTGTCTCTGTTGTGTAGTTAATCAAGGCCTGTCCACCAGGCGGTTTACACCTTGCCCGGGCTCCTTGCACTGACGCCATTCCCGACCAAAGACTGTGTCGTGTAATCGTGATATTCTGAATAACTTTCATGTGAAGGGGTTAAATGACCCCTCCTGTTGGCTGATTCGGGACACCAGAGCAGAACTCTCCACCTCAACCAGTATCAGAAACCAGCTCGCTCCATGCGCGTGAGGTAATATACGAAAACCATGTACAACACAACTCCGTCTTCCTCAAGTATTTGTTTTTATTTTAGTCTTTCTTGTTTTAATGTCGTTGGCTGCAAAGGAGGGCCACGGTTCACAGTGCACACTCCCCCTCCTCGCGTGAAGGGTGGCGCCCCTCACGGTTCACCTACGTGTGGGTGTGCAACGTGTCTTACGAATTGTGTACGAGCCATCGGGTGTGTGAAGCTAGTTATCGAGTGTGGTTTCTCGTGTTCTCACACAAATGGCACCCGGAAGTGGAAACCTGGGGCTGGTTCAAGGTGGCGTCTCTGGTTTTTATTGTTTAAATGCCTGGCTTGGTCTGCGTCTATTGAGGGGACTACTCCGTTGTGCGCACCTTTGTTACCGCTTCTTGGAAACAACCACGAACGGCACTGAAAAGGGGGTCGGGGACTCGGGGAGACACACGTGGCCCACAAACAGTAGCCGGTCGCCTAGGCTCCCTGGAGAGGGTGGAGGCGCGTGACGGGCAAATGTTTCAAATTGGGGGAGGGAGGGTGTAGTTTATATCTTTATTTTCATAGTGAAAGTTGTGGTAGAACTGCACGACAAAAGACAGCGGATGGTCCTTTTTAGAAAAAAAAGGAAATATTTGAGGATTTGAAAGACAGGACATTAGGCATTTTCCTTGTCAGAAAAAAAGCTCGGCAGGTTATAACTAAGCACCGTTTTTTCCACTCATAAATTTTGTTTAAAATGCATGTCATGCCGTGCTGAATTTGAAGTGTTTTTTCCATAAGACGGTTTAAAGATGTCTCTAAGTGAAAAAATACGATGTGTACTTTTGACTCAGTCAGGCTGCGTGCTGAAGACACATATCTGTGCCTGGGTGGTGTCCCAGTTGGGCAGTTACAAATGGTGTCTCTTTGATCGAGTAACTGCCCAAAGAGTTTTCGGAGATAGCGCCGCGGAGAAAACCCCAGTTCATCCTGGAACCGGCTGTGAATTGCTTGGCGCTTTATTTAACCTGCCATCTCACACCAGGGCTGACCACAAGAGCCTGGCGTGGTCTGTTGTGTTTGCGTTGTGATTGTCGCCAATGACAGTACTAAAAGCGAGGCAGCGCTGCGATGCACCTCAAACACTACACGTATCATTATACCACGCCAGAATAAAAACATGTGGTTACCTAAATACGTGTTTTATCGGCACACAATCGTTGGGTTCAAATGTTCTTGCACAAGCCCGCTTTCCCGTTGTAGTACACAACGACGAACACATTAAAATGTCTGCTTCCGGATTGCTGGTTGTGTTATGTTTGACTTTTGCCGGCATGCAATTGCTATGGGGCGTTGTAACATCGCCAAATTGTGTCAAGCTATTTCGCCTCAGGGTATCACCGAACAAACTGCGGTGTACTCATTACCTCAAATACACAACACACAAAAATACCGTAAACAAATGTATTATCGATCTGTCCTGGGTTTTAAGTGCATAACATTTGGCACAGATCTATTATTTTCAATACTGCCTAACAATTAAAAGAACGTGCACCTTGATACACCGTGATTTGAGGTACCATGCCCCCCTCCCCACCTATACCCCTAAGCAACCCCTTCCTCCCCGCGCACAAACCCCCTCCCCTCATGCACTGTGATATGCGTTTACCACGAACATTTTAGCGTTTGCAATAGTGCGGTACTCGCTGTAATCAAAAATCTCGCAATCGCAGTATATTTCCATGACGCAATATTACACTGCCTCGACCGATGGCCACCTGTGAGCGATTGATAAGTCTTCGCTATTACCGCAGGTATTTGTTGAGGTGTTTCGAACACTGCCGAATGTTTTCGTTTGCCTGTTTCCCAGCGCTTTACTTCACAATACTATTTGTTTTAGCGAACAGGTATCTCGGGGAGACGCACAGTAGCTCGGAATAGCGTTCTGGTAATTGTAGAATCGGGAACACAGGTATTGCGGCTTTTATTATTGCACGTAGCGCCGATTAGTCGGCTTTTGGGCAGATGGCGCTAGGCCACTGCTTTCACTTTCACCTATGACTACCAAGGACGGTATCCCCAGCTTAGTTCAGCATACCGAAGCTATGGGACCATATCTGTGCTGAACAGGTCACAGAGGCACCCTGCTGACCTCACTAAACAAATGTGAAACAACCGCCCCCCCACACACACACATACACACACGGCCCTCGGCCCCCAAACGGACCGACGGCCCCGGTATCCCAGAAATACAGGACGGGGTGAAACAGCTGCAGAAGGACCGAAAGGAGTTATTGTAATTTCATCTAATTATTTCAATTAGCGAATTATTTTGCATGGCAGTGCGGGGGCGCAGACATTGGATCGTGTGGCACAGTTTCGGTAGTTGGGGGGCTCGTATTACTCTTTTGTGTGTGTGTGATGGGGGTGGGGGCCGGATAAAAAAAACAGAACAAGGCCCCCGCGCTTGCCAGGGCAGCCGTAGCAATTTGTGTCATTTCCGCCTTTATTTTGAAGAGCGCTCCTTGGGCTTTTCGTGGAGTTTTTGATTCGTTTTCCATGCGCGGCCTCAAGGGGGCGAGCGCCATTCCGAGGTCTTCTCGCAGAGAGGGGCTTCCGTGACGTTTGCCGCCGCTCCTTTAGAAGAGTTGGGGTTCGTAAGGTGTCTGCCAGTGAACACGTTTGTTCGGTTTAGAGTATTAGGTGAAACCCATACAGCCCCTTTGTTAGGTGGCGCAAAGTTATGGTTTGGGAAATTACGACCAAACATGACCTGGCAGGGTCCTATAAAGCGCTTTACCTGGAAGCACTCGTGGCACGTGGAGTAGTGCCTCGATTTGCACACGTTTATGCGTTCTCTTAAGCAAATAAAACAGGGGGGTTGCTCTTGTTCGTGCCTCGAGAGAAGCAACGTAATATAGACGATTTTCACCCAGCCACGTTATGTTGATATATTGGGGGTTATTTACTAAGAGTTCCTCAGGTGCGCGTACGGCCCTGCAGTATTTGCGCGCGGCCGCCAATAAAATGGCGTAATTCTTTGCATGTTGTTGTGCTCGTGCGTGTATGTATGCATACAAATACACACATTGTCGCTGCTAGAAAAAGCTTATCAGAATACGCTGTGTGTTAAAACATCTAATGTTTGGCCCTGTAAAAGGAAAACTTCCATTATAACACGTGCAGATTTGTAGTATATAGATTTCTTGACGAAAAATATAAAATCTAAACAAATCAGCCTGCTAACAGACCAAGACTGTGTTGTAAAAAAAAATGAGCACCTACTAGTAGAGGCTATTTATAGAAAAAAAATAACACACACACGTACGCGCGCGCGCGGCAATATTTTTGCATGAAGGTTCTTCACGCGTATTAAAAATTACAGAACGAAATCCCAAGGAAAGGTCACGACAAAAAAACGCACCAAAGCTGGGATTCGAGACACGCTCGCACTTCAGTGGATGTGGTTGACACCATCAATGTGACATCCGCCTTGAGGTGATTGGGGAGGGGGGTGCACAGAGGGGTGCCCTTAGAATGCACTACAGACTTTACTAAGTTACAAACATACCCAGCCCCGGCAGATCCTTACTCATTCCTCACCGCGGTGCGTGTAAACCCGCTGCCCGGTCCCAGAACATTTCCCAATATTTCTGAACAAACGTGGCCGCCCCTTTTCTAGCGCCTCGCAGCCCGCGCTGCTCCCACGCCGCCTGCCTGACAGGCTCGCCCTTGTTATGGTTCCAAGCCGGGCTCGGCTGACATTTCTCGAGTAATTTAGTTAAGAGGAAATGAGTTGTTCCCAGTAGGGAGAGCAAACGAGTCGAGTTAAGGTAGCCAGCGTGATAAATGGCTCGTTCATTTGGCGCTCTCCAGAGCTCGTTTAAGGCTAATTTTCTGTATTAGCCCCCTTTGAGCCATTAATGCAGCAGGCAGGGACCGCGGCCCCATTAGCGCCAACATTACGCTGCCGAGCCCGGACTCCAGCGTGGGGATAATGGCCGGTGCGTTAACACCGCCCCTGAGAGCCCCCTGGCCCCTGCTTAACACGGGCTGAAGGGGGCTGGCCACGGGGCGATCAATAAAGCAATAATGAGAAGGGGGCCGGGGACATCAGCGCGCGCCACATGTAACTAGACATTAAAAAATCATTGCGAGTTCGCGGCTCTATTTGGGCTAAGGGGGGGGGGGTTGGGGTTGGTGTTCTTATATGTGGTGTTATCGTGTAACAGTCATAACACAGCTGAACACTGAGCGTTAAAGCACGAGGCCAATGTGCAAGAAGACGGCTTGCCAGTGTGCCTAAGTAGAAAAAACATAAGATTAGCGCTACAGCGCTTAGAAGTCACCGCAGCGCTGCCGAACACTGTTCAATACATAACACTGCTACGATGCGAGTATTTCGCCTACCGCATGTAATAAAATGAAGCAATATTTATTTATTTATTTATTTTTTAAAATTTTGCGAAATGCTACATTGGTTTAGGAGTGTTTTTTTTCAATGCCAGCTTCCCAACCTTTAGAGTTGTCAAGCTGAAGGTACAAAGGCCAGAGGGCGCTTGGGTCATCTGATCTATACCTGAACGCGTGCCCTCCCGTAAGGGTTGTAGT
The DNA here is from genome assembly GCF_031143425.1 of Pleurodeles waltl. Lineage (NCBI taxonomy): Eukaryota > Metazoa > Chordata > Amphibia > Caudata > Salamandridae > Pleurodeles > Pleurodeles waltl. The sequence continues at coordinate 1,744,740,403 of NC_090444.1, forward strand.
GACGCACTCCATACTGAGCCCACTGCACTTTTGCAAGGTTGGTGTAATACGCTCCAAACGCTGGCCCATGCAGTCTACAAAGTGTTGGCGGAATGTGTCTGTCATGTTGTGGCCCGTGCGCCCGTCCAAGGGTTGGAGTAACACCTTCAGCTTGTGGCCAGTGCACTTTTCTAATGGGTGGGATAACATGCTCGTACTGCGGCTAGTGCACGCTTCTGAGGGATGGTGGCTAGTGCACGCTTCTGAGGGATGGTGAAATATACTCGTACTGTGCCTAGTGCACGCTTCTGAGGGATGGTGTAATATACTCGTACTGCGGCTAGTGCACGCTTCTGAGGGATGGTGGCTAGTGCACGCTTCTGAGGGATGGTGAAATATACTCGTACTGTGCCTAGTGCACGCTTCTGAGGGATGGTGTAATATACTCGTACTGCGGCTAGTGCACGCTTCTGAGGGATGGTGGCTAGTGAACGCTTCTGAGAGTTGGTGTAATATACTCGTACTGCGGCTAGTGCACGCTTCTGAGGGATGGTGGCTAGTGCACGCTTCTGAGAGTTGGTGTAATATGCTCGTACTGCGGCTAGTGCACGCTTCTGAGGGATGGTGGCTAGTGAACGCTTCTGAGAGTTGGTGTAATATACTCGTACTGCGGCTAGTGCACGCTTCTGAGGGATGGTGGCTAGTGCACGCTTCTGAGAGTTGGTGTAATATGCTCGTACTGCGGCTAGTGCACGCTTCTGAGGGATGGTGGCTAGTGCACGCTTCTGAGAGTTGGTGTAATATGCTCGTACTGTGCCTAGTGCACGCTTCTGAGGGATGGTGGCTAGTGAACGCTTCTGAGAGTTGGTGTAATATGCTCGTACTGCGGCTAGTGCACGCTTCTGAGAGTTGGTGTAATATGCTTGTACTGTGCCTAGTGCACGCTTCTGAGGGATGGTGTAATATACTCGTACTGTGCCTAGTGCACGCTTCTGAGGGATGGTGAAATATACTTGTACTGCGGCTAGTGCACGCTTCTGAGGGATTGTGTAATATACTCGTACTGTGGCTAGTGCACGCTTCTGAGAGTTGGTGTAATATGCTCGTACTGCGGCTAGTGCACGCTTCTGAGAGTTGGTGTAATATGCTTGTACTGTGCCTAGTGCACGCTTCTGAGGGATGGTGTAATATACTCGTACTGTGCCTAGTGCACGCTTCTGAGGGATGGTGAAATATACTTGTACTGCGGCTAGTGCACGCTTCTGAGGGATTGTGTAATATACTCGTACTGTGGCTAGTGCACGCTTCTGAGAGTTGGTGTAATGTGCTCGTACTGTGCCTAGTGCACGCTTCTGAGGGATGGTGTAATATACTCGTACTGTGGCTAGTGCACGCTTCTGAGGGATTGTGTAACATGCTCGTACTGTGCCTAGTGCACGCTTCTGAGGGATGGTGTAACATGCTCGTACTGCATCTAGTGCACGCTTCTGAGGGATGGTGTAATATGTTCGTACTGCGGCTAGTGCACGCTTCTGAGAGATGGTGTAACGTGCTCGTACTGTGGCTAGTGCACGCTTCTGAGGGATGGTGTTACATATGATCATACTGTGGCTATTGCACGCTTCTGAGGGATGGTGTAATATGCTTATACTGCCGCTAGTGCACGCTTTTGAGGGATGGTGTTATATATGCTCGTACTGTGGCTATTGCACGCTTCTGAGGGTTGGTGTAATATACTCGTACTGTGGTTAGTGCATGCTTCTAAGGGATGGTGTAATATGCTCACATTGTTACCAGTTCGTACTTATACATTTTGGTGTAATATGTCAAATTTGTGGCAGCAACCTTTTTAAGGGTTGGCGTAATATGCTCCTATGGTGGCCAGTGCATGTTCACAAGGATGGTGTAATATGTTTGATTTGTGGCCACTGTATGCTTCTAAAGTTGATGTAATGTGATCATTCTGTGGCCAGCACACTCTTGTAAAGTGTTGGTGTAATATGCTCATATTGTGGCTACTACACCCTGATAATTGTTGGTGTAATATGCACATACAGTGGCCAATGCACTCTTCTAAGGGCTGGCGAACTATGGTCATATTTGGTGAATGCACAACTATAATGGTTGGTGTAATATGCTCATATTATTGCCAATGCACGCTTCTGAGGGTTGGTGTAATAAGCTCATATTGTGGGTAGTACACACCTCTAAGGGTTGGTGTAACATGGTCAGGCTTCGGATAGTGCACACGTCTGAGGGTTTGTGTATTATGCTCATATTGTGGGTAGTGCACGCTTATAATTGTTGGTGAAATATGCTCATACTGTGGCCAGTGCACTCTCCTAAAGTTGGTGTAATATGCTCATATTGCGGCTAGTACACAGTTGTAAGGGCTGGTGTAATATACTCATAGTGTAGCTAGTACACACTTCTAAGGGTTTGTGTAATATACTCATAGTGTAACTAGTACACACTTGTAAGGGTTGGTGTAATATGCTCATAGTGCGACTAGTACACACTTGTAAGGGTTGGTGCAATATACTCATAGTGTGGCTAGTACACAGTTGTAAGTGTTGGTGTAATATGCTCATAGTGTGACTGGTACACCCTTGTAAGGGTTGGTGTAATATGCTCATAGTGTGACTTGTATACACTTGTAAGGGTTTGTGTAATATACTCATAGTGTGGCTAATACACATTTGTAAGTGTTGGTGTGATATGCTCATAGTCTGGCTATTACACACTTCTAAGGGTTGGTGTAATACGCTCATAGTATGACTTATATACACTTGTGTAATATACTCATAGTGTGGCTAATACACACTTGTAAGTGTTGGTGAGATATGCTCATAGTCTGGCTAGTACACACTTCTAAGGGTTTGTGTAATATGCTCATAGTATGACATATACACTTGTAAAGGTTGGTGTAATATAATCATAGTGTGGCTAGTACACACATGTAAGGGTTGGTGTAATATACTCACAGTGTGGCTAGTACACACTTCTAAGGGCTGGTGTAATATACTCACAGTGCCGCTAGTACACACCTGTAGGGGTTGGTGTAATATGCTCATAGTGTGGCTAGTACACATGTGTAAGTGTTGGTGTAATATGCTCATAATGTGGCAAGTACACACTTGTAAGGGCTGGTGTAATATACTCACAGTGTGGCTAGTATACACTTGTAAGGGTTGGTGCAATATGCTCATACTGTGGCTAGTACACACTTGTTGGGGTTGGTGTAATATGCTCTTAGTGTGGCTAGTACACACTTGTAAGGGCTGGTGCAATATACTCACACTGCGGCTAGTATACACTTGTAGGGGTTGGTGTAATATGTTCATAGTGTGGCTAGTACACACTTGTAGGGGTTGGTGTAATATGCTCATAGTGTGGCTAGTACACATGTGTAAGTGTTGGTGTAATATGCTCATAATGTGGCTAGTACACATTTGTAAGAGCTGGTGTAATATACTCACAGTGTGGCTAGTATGCACTTGTAAGGGTTGGTGTAAAATGCTAATTGTCTGGCTAGTACACATTTGTAAGTACTGGTGTAATATTTATTTACAATGCGGCTAGTACACACTTGTAAGGGTTGGTGTAATATGCTCATAATGTGGCTAGTACACACTTGTAAGGGTTGGTGTAATATTGTGCGGCTAGTACACACTTGTAAGGGTTGGTGTAATATGCTCATTGTCTGGCTGGTACACATTTGTAAGTGCTGGTGTAATATACTCACAATGCAGCTAGTACACACTTGTAAGGGTTGGTGTAATATGCTCATAGTGCTGCTAGTACACACGTGTAACGGCTGGTGTAATATACTCATAGTGTGGCTAGTACACACTTGTAAGGGTTGGTGTAATATGGCCATTGTCTGGCTAGTACACATTTGTAAGTGCTGGTGTAATATACTCACAATGCGGCTAGTACACACTTGTAAGGGTTGGTGTAATATACTCACAATGCGGCTAGTACACACGTGTGAGGGCTGGTGTAATATGTTCACAGTGTGGCCAATGCAGTCTTCTAAAAGTTGATGTAATACGCTCATGTTTTGGTCAGTGCACGCTTGTTTTGTTGTACTGTGCTCCCTGTTGTCACCAGCACACATCTCTAAGGGTTGGGTAGCGTGTACCCTGTTGTGACCAGTGTTCTCTTCCAAGGATCTGTGAATTATGCAGATTGGCTGCCGTCATGTCTGCTGATTTCTGAGCTATCAGTGGTTCCCAACCTGTGGTCTGGGGACCCTTGTGGGTCCGCGAAGCCTCCTCAGGGGGTTCGCAACTACTTAGAAAATGAAATTATATTAACAGATTAGGTGCCCAACATTTAGTAATGACTCATTGGGGAGGGTCCCCAGATTCCAATAATGATTCAGTGGGGGTCCCTGGGATCCAGTAATGATAAAGTGGGGGTCCACAGAAGTCAAAAGGTTGGGAAACACTGTTCTACATCCTATTTTGCTGCTTCAGCCATACTGAGAAAATTATAATCTAATAACCTAGTGACAGATCTCTTTATCACTGCCCTTTGGTCATCTAGCAATAGTCACACTTTTTTTTTTAATTAGCATTTTCAGATGAAACTTTGCTGCAGGTACAGTAAGGCATTGAAAGTAGAGGCACAAGTACTCCTAAGGTTGACCTTGTCTTGTGGTTTACTCAAAGATGAGCCAGCTGGAAAGTGTGGATAACTCTTGTTAATCTTCCTGAGTCCCTACTCAGAACCTATTCTGAGGACCTCAGATTTTCCTCACCAAGGCTTAACTAACCATCATCCATCAATTCCTTCGGTTTGGAAAAATGTCCCTCACTGTTTTCGTATTGTTTTCCTGGGTCTCTGGAAAGAGGTAACACCACCTGGGTATCGTCAGGTCAATTCTGGAAAGTTGTTGCTTTCTTATGGACTAGGCCTTGCCAGGGCTGCAGGTTTCTGTTAAATATCAGACATTGATAGCATCTATAAGTTTTCTTCCTTAATGGGACCTTGCCCTGCCAATAGATGCTCATTCTGAAACAAATACTTATGGAAGTGGAAATCTATCCTTCTGCCCCTGTTAACCCCATCACTCCCAGTGCACTTTCCACAATGGTGGTGTGGCCATCCTTGTCTATAATTTGTCTTCTGATCACTGGACCTGAGTTAGTGTGTCTATGCCCCCCTGTTGGGTTGAAACTGAATTGTTGATGTTTACAGTACCATCTTTACAGTCACAAATGGATTTTATGATTGGAAAATTGATCAGGTGGATAGATTATCCCTGCTCCTAAATAAGAAAATGGAAAATGCCACTAGAAGGCCAATGGGATGGAAGAAATCAGGAGTGTTAGGAAAGCTAAAACTTTAGGTGAGTTCACAAAAATTCTCGACAGGCAAGGGAAATACTGGGCTTTTTCCTAGACAACTTGTAGTTGGCCTGCAGGTTATCAACAACTGTAGATGACTAGAATTGCTAGACCCCGAAGGAATTGCGCTCCTTCCACAAATAATGAAATTAGGAAATGATCGTATTCATTCATAGTTCTTAAGTTAGCCATGCTATAAACTCAATAGTTACACAGTTTGTTGGCACTTTATAGGGTAGGAAACATAGGCAGGCAATAAGTTGCAGCCGGGCATGGAAGTTGCGCAGGGTCAGCCAAGAGCAGTTCACAGAGGGGATACCTGCAGTGGCATTAGTGTGCTCTTGGTAAAATGGGAGCTTTGTTATGACAAGGGAGAGGATGGGTAATGTGCTGATGTACTGGAGTAGGTCTGTATATGACTTTGGTTTCTTGTACAGTGATTTGTCTTTTCCCAGTACCAGAGTATTTTGGAGGTAGAGAATGACCTGGTGTAGATGGTTGTTTGAGTGGAAAGGTCTGACTGGTGAGTTGTAGATATTTTCACACCTTACAAGGCAGAGTAGCTTTTCTCACTGATGGTCTCCTACAGCTGTCAGAGATGCCTGAGAAGGATTTTGTTTCGAAACTTCAGTGTTTCATCGAAAATCTCTATAACCTAGACATTTCCATATTGCACCCATTCAGCAATGCTTCCAATTTGGAAGTGTGCTTGGAGAAGGAGTTATACAATTATTCCATACACCTGTGAACTGAGGAATTCCTGCGGCTCCCTTCTCTCACCACTGCTTAACATTTATGCAACGCTACACCATATAATGCAAGAGCTCTCTTGCTCCCACCCCATCGCTATGGGAAAGACACTTAGGCCCATATTTATACTGTTTTAGTGCTGCATTTGCATCAATTTTTGATGCAAATATGGCACAAACTTGAAAAATACGGAGCCAAAAAAGTATAACTATGTGCCCTAGGCCCTCGTCTACAAGGGTCCTGTGCCACTGGAACGCCACTTTTACCACATATTTACAAAGCGGTGTTAAGCCACTTTTTGTGGCTTTACGCCGCTTTGTAAATACAGCCCCTTTACACGCATCACTTTGCATGAAAGGGGCGTGTAATGGGTGTTGCTGTGGGCGTTCCACTGCAACACCCATTGCATTTTGACGCTGCCCCAGATTTACGAGGATTGGTAAACCTGAGGCAGCACCAAAAGCTAATGCCATCCCAGGGATGGCGTTAGCCTGGTGCAACGAGGAGAAATTCCTTTTATTTCTCCTCATTTTTGCTTTTCCTATGTGTGCTGCGTTCTGCAGCACACATACGAAAAGCAAAACATCATTAATGATTGCTTATGTGCAGGAAGGTGTCCCTTCGTGCACATAAACAATCATTAAATAATGATGATTTGCTCTTCCTATGTGTGCTGCACAATGCAGCACACATAGGACTAGCTAATCGTTATTATTGACTGTTTATGTGCAGGAAGTGATACCCTCCTGCACATAAACAATCATTCCCTGCAATGCAGGCACCCTTACACTACAGTGCAGGGGTTCCTGCGTTGGCGCTAGGCAGCTAATTTTAGCACCAGTGCTAGGGAAAACACAGGGGTCTGCCGCATTGTATTAAATATGGCGCATCTCCGCATTTCTGAAGTATTGCAGCGCTGACAAATTTGGTGCAGCTCCGGGCTGCGCCACTTCTTTGTAAATGAGGCCCTAAGATTCATCTGTATTTTGGCATTCTTAGGAGGAAATCAGAGTAGAGTTGGAGAGTTTGTAGTCTATCTTGGAGTGGATTAAAGTGAGTGTCCTTAATTGTTGTTTACAACATATCAAAATAAATCCCCAATATGAAATTCATTCATTTTTAAGTACACATTATATCATAGACACAACTATGTTGAAAACAATTCGTGCGTTGATCACAATTTATATTACAAAAAGGTGCATGAAAAACATTCGTATATTTATGTATCAAACTGAAGTATCAAAAGGAAAAAATGCCCTTGAGGTGATCTTTTGAAAATTCAGTGATTAGTACGAGAGCTGATTCGATGTATGGAGGTCCACAGTTGTATTGGTTCAGGTGGTTTATCCCAAAGTCAATCAGACCTTAAAGCAAGTCTTTAAATTATCCATTGTTTTATAATGAATTGGCTTCTTAGGAGTGGAGACATGTTTCAGTCTGTGGATTGCATAAAAGGCCTTGTCAGAGAGACTAGCGTGTTGCAAATAACAAGCAATGCACAGCCAGCACCCTCATAGGGTTTGATCTTTCCCCCTGAGGGCACGTGGCTTCTATTTGATATATTTGCCCCAATGTCCTTGGGGCCATAGGGGACACACTACACTCTGCTTAAAATAAAAAAAAAAATTAGAGAAAATACGAGGGCTTTGCTCCTTGGACTGTGCTAGTTACTCTATTGATCTATCCAGAGCAAACCACCCTTTCTCTTTTAGCAGTGTGATTTTCTTTATACATAAGGTCAAGAATTTGAATGGAGATCCAATCATGATTTTCCAGAACTTTGCTATACTACAGAGTGTGATCGCAAATGTCCCCACTCACTAAAGGTCTGCTTACCTTCCTATTTCTGTTGTATTGTATAGTCCTAGATTAATTTGCATATTTTATATTTGATTTCATGAGAGCAATCTTTGATAATTTCTTCTTCTATTTTCTTCAAAGTTCCTTCAAAATTTCCCTGTGAAGCATGTTGATTTATCTTTGATTTATGAGTGTTGTGCAGTGTCGCCCTCTGATAGACTGCTACAACTTTTTCCTTCTCCTTAAAAGTCTGACACAAAATCCTAATGGTTTGCCCTTCACAACTCGAACCTGCCCTCTGCCTCTGACTTAGAGCCATCAACCATACCCCCTCAAAGATCCCTCAAAAGCGGTGGTTGAGAGGCACAGGCATTTACAGATCAGATCCCTGGTTATGTATCTCCCCCGGATTGTCATTCTTCTCACCCCACATTAGACTTCCTTTAGGATCACTTTCCTGTTTACCTGATGCTCTGGTTCCACTTCTTAGTACTTTTATTCTCCTCTCGTGAGTCTTCAGTCTTTATCTAGAGGTGACTACGTTTGGAGAATCGAACTGTTCAAATGTTCAAGATCAATACCTCAAGTCAATCTGTGTCAGGCTCAGAACAAACAACTCTCTCTCTAGATTGAATGGTGAAGTTTGGGATTTAGGATTCAGACCCATAGACTAAGAGCTCACATCTGTAGGCTTGATGCTTTCCTGTAAGAGACACGAACTATGTAGGGAAGGTATTGTGACTTTTCAGAACATGTGCTTCCTTACCTTTCTACAACTCCCATTGCTTTTGTCTTCTG